>NC_084568.2:3975000-3992500 GCF_033978685.3 Nerophis lumbriciformis
GAACACAAACATGTGTTTATTATTGTCATTTAGTCCTTAAATAAAATAGTGAACTTGTCTTTTAGTAGTAAGTAAACAAACAAAGCCTCCTAATTAGTCTATGCAGTAACATATTGTGTCATTTATACACCTATTATTTTCTACACATTATGAGGGACAAACTGTAAAAATGGATTATTAATCTACTTGTTCATTTACTATTAATTTTCTGTTTCAACATGTTCTATCTACACTTCTGTTCAAATGCAATAATCACTTATTCTTCTCTTCTTTGATACTTTACATTAGTTTTGGACGATACCACACATTTAGGTATCGATCCGATACCAAGTAGTTACAGGATCATACAATAAAATATAATACCCAATAAACCAATACTGATGAAGAAATACTGATGTAAAGGGTAGGTGTCGCGCTGTTTTCTGTTTCAACATGTTCTATCTACACTTCTGTTCAAATGTCATAATCACTTATTCTTCTCTTCTTTGATACTTTACATTAGTTTTGGATGATACCACACATTTAGGTATCGATCCGATACCAAGTAATTACCGTATTTTCCGCACTATAAGGCGCACCTAAAAACCACAAATTTACTCAAAAAGCTGACAGTGCGCCTTATAACCCGGTGCGCTTTATATATGGATTAATATTAAGATTCATTTTCATAAAGTTTCGGTCTCGCAACTTCGGTAAACAGCCGCCATCTTTTTTCCCGGTAGAACAGGAAGCGCTTCTTCTTCTACGCAAGCAACTGCCAAGGTAAGCACCCGCCCCCATAGAACAGGAAGCGCTTCTTCTTCTACTGTAAGCAACCACCCGCCCGCGTAGAAGAAGAAAAAGCGCGCGTTTCATTTCCTTTGTGTGTTTACATCTGTAAAGACCACAAAATGGCTCCTACTAAGCGACAGGGATCCGGTTCATGAAAAGACGCAATCTCTCCATCCGCACACGGATTACTATTTCACAGCAACTGATATTCCTGTGAACCGCACTGTGGATACAACGGGAGCACGTACGGTGAATATTCGCACCGCAGGGAATGAGAAGTCATCCTTCACTGTGGTTCTAGCTTGCCATGCTAATGGCCAGAAACTTCCACCCATGGTGATATTCAAAAGGAAGACCTTGCCAAAAGAGACCTTTCCAGCCGGCGTCATCATAAAAGCTAACTCGAAGGGATGGATGAAGAAAAGATGAGCGAGTGGTTAAGGTAAGTTTAAGTTTACGCGAAGAGGCCGGGTGGCTTTTTTCACGCAGCTTCGTCCATGTTGATATACGACTCCATGCGCGCCCACATCACGCTGGTTTTAATATATTATTAAAGTTTGACTGACCTATCTGACTGTTTTTTTGACATTCCTTTAGCGCAGTTAGATGCGGCTTACAACACGGGGCGGCTTATAGGTGGACAAAGTTTTGAAATATGCCGTTCATTGAAGGCGCGGCTTATAACCCAGGGCGCCTTATGGTGCGGAAAATACGGTAGTATCAACTAGATACGCTCTTGTACTTGGTATCATTACAGTGGATGTCAGGTGTAGATCCAGCCATGGCGTTTGTTTACATTGTGTCGCCGGTGAGCTATTGTATCCTCCTACGGTGTGTAGTGAAGCATGTTTAGCTATTCCTCGTCCTCCAGTGATAATGGTACTTGTGAGAAACGTACTTTATTTGTCGCCATGGAGGCGAAGATTGGTGATTTAGAAGTAGCTTAAACACTGCAGACTGTGGATGGACATATTATTTACTTCACCTTTATCTTTACTTTTTACACCAAAATGCATCCATTCTCCCTTTTCTGTCTACACACTGTGTCTGCTTGTAAGTACTCTGTGTGTGTGCGCTGCCGAACATGCTCCTCTGCTCGTAAAACCAGCAATGTCATGACGTGACGACGACGTGCCGTCATGCTCGTTAAAAAAAATATATACATATGGCAAACCGGTACTTCTCAAACAGAGTATAGTACTGTTTTTTTTATTCATTAGTATCGTGATACTATACTAGTATCGGTATACCGTACAACCTTAATTGCAGGTTAAAAAAATAAATAAAATTAAAAATTAAAAGTAGAGTTTTGTTTACATTTTTAAAATAATGCACTGATTTGAGGAAGTTTTTTTTTTTTTTAAATGTATCTTATATATATATATTTTAATGTTTTAGTCTTCTTAAATCTTAATATTTACAATAATAAGACAGTATACGGGAGATATCACAATGTTCTGCTGCTTTAAATTGTTAAGTACACAAAAGGGTACCACTCTTAAATTATGTGAAACAATTTTTATGTTTTTTTTTTGTTTTTTTATCAAACTTGAATTTAATTTGATGCTTGTTTAGAACTAGAATAGAATAGAATGGACTTTATTGTCATTATATTTGCATATAACGAGATTAAGATTCAAGATGATTTATTGTCAATTCTTAACATGCACAAGACACATAAGAACTGAAAAGTATATTTTCAATAAATAAGTATATTCTCACTAATAACAAGTGCACTTTTCTTGGTAGAAAAAAAAGAGACCTTTTTTCTCAATATGTTGAAAAATATTCTTAAATGAAGTAAATGCTAGTGCCATTATTTTGACATAATGATATGCGCTCGGCATTACATTTCTTCAAACCAGCAAACTTATACTAAAAACTAGTTTATTGTTCTTAATGGAAAGGCAAAAAGGCAACGCTCAGGCAAGGTCTAAAAAGGCATTTTTCCATGGATAACATGACATCATCGCGCCAAGTGCGTGTTCTGTCAGTCAGTCAATTAGTGAGCAAGGAATATATATATATATATATATATATATATATATATATATATATATATATATATATATATATATATATATATATATATATACATATATATATATATATATATATATATATATATATGTATATATATATATATATATATATATATATATATATATATATATATATATATATATATATATACATATATATGTATATGTATATATATATGTCTTAATAAGGTTATCCAAAAAATAGTGCTCGATACCGTAGTAGAGCGCAATATATGTATGTGTGGGGAAAAAAAATCACAAGACTACTTCATCTCTACAGGCCTGTTTCATGAGGGGTTCCCTCAATCATCAGGAGATTTTAATGGGAGCATTCACATACCATGGTTTATATAGGGCACAGAGTGGGTGGGTACAGGCTGGCGTAGGGGCGTGGTGATTGGCTCATGTGTTACCTAGGAGGTGTTTCCGTCTGTGGCGGCATGCTGATACAATTTCGCTGCGCTTGTTGAGGGATGACAGGTCTGGACGGTATATAATAAACAGTTTCTCTTTCAAGCATAGGTTGCATCTTTTATTACCACTATTGTAAGGTGTGCTGGATGCAAGAATTTGCCATGTTATTGAATATTCAACATTATTGTCTTTGAGGTCCCAAATGTGTTTGCTGAGTTCTGTGGTATTCCGCAGGTTTTGGTTCCTGAAAGAAGCCTTGTGATTGTTCCATCTGGTTTTAAACTCTCCCTCGGTTAATCCTACATATGTGTCGGATGTGTTAATGTCCTTGCGTGTTACCTTAGATTGGTAAACAACTGATGTTTGTAAGCACCCCCCGTTGAGAGGGCAATCAGGTTTCTTGCGGCAGTTTCAGCCTTTGTTGGTTTTGGGGTCGCTCTGTCCGGGGGCCGACGGCTCATTTGCAATTGTTTTGTTGTGGTTTGAGATAATTTGTCGTATATTGTTCATACAGCTGTAGCTCAATTTAATGTTGTTCTTGTTGAATACTTTTCTTAGGGTGTTGCCTTTGGGGAAGTGTTTGTCAATCAGACTGAGGAATTTGTGGCCAATGTTAGTTGAGACGTTTTCGCTGTATGGGGGGTTGTACCAGATGATGTTGTTTCGTTTTCTGTTCTTTTTTGGTTGGTTTCCTGGCGTAGGTTCATAGGTGAGGGTGAAATTGTATCCGCTTTCATCAAGGGCTTTTTGGTACGGGGGGGTTGCTTGGTCAAATTCAGCTTTGCTAGATGACAGCATCGATAGCCTTTTATTAATTCCGGTAGGTATTCTTTTCGTGGTGGTGGGTGGGTGGTTGCTGTCATGGTGCACGTATTGGAGTGTTGTGTTAGATTTCGTGAATGGTTGGTAGCTGTTATTTCTCAGGTTGAAAGTGACGTCGAGGAAGTTGACGGTTTGCTTGTTGGCTTCAATCGTGATCCGTAGGCCGTTCTCTTTGAAAATTTGGCATATGCGCTTCTTGGTATTCTCGCTGCTCCTTGGCGAGGCGCGACACACTGCCAGTCCGTCATCACGGTAAATACCAAGGTTCAGGTTGAGGCTAGCGAGCTGGGAGAGGAGGAAACTCCCAACGAGTTCACACGTTTCTGCTCCGTCAAAACTTCCCATAGTGACGTCAAATGTTGAGTTGTTCTTTTTTTGCCATGGTGTACTGTTGTGGATGAGTATGGAGTTTTTTGCGTGGATGATGATGTTTCTTTCGTTGCCTGTGATTGAGTCGTAGTCTGAGGCGAAGTCTAGTGCTTGAGTCAGTAGGTGTTGCGTGATGGAAGGGTAAAATTCTTCGATATCGAAGGAGATAAAGTTGTGCTGTTGTTTGTCTTGGATGTTGTTGAACCAAATCATACAAAAAAGCACAACCCAACACTTTACAGAACATCCACTTGGAAAATAAAAGGATCGCGGCTGAACTGGACATTGAGGACAGGGTGGACGCCACAGCCAACAAGGAAGCCTTCATCACATTGAAGGACCACAAACCCAACTTCGCAAATAACCCAACATGCCGACTAATAAACCCAACTAAATCTGAAATAGGAAAAATCAGCAAAATAATCCTGGACAGAGTCAACACAAAAATCAAGGACAAAACACCACTCAACCAATGGAGAAATACAGCAGCAGTAATCAAATGGTTCAACATATATATATATATTTATTTACAGCCCGGCCCCCGGCCAATTTATTTTTTGTTGTGATTTTGAAGAATTCATCTGAATGTGCATGAACTATTTCTGTTCAAAATTGTTTGAAATGTCACATGTTAAATGTTTAAATATTAACTGTCGGTTTACCGGTAATTATGAGACACAATTGTGTCAAAGTCATGATTTTTTTAATTTCATGCTAGAATTAAGAAATTATTACATTAAAAAAGTAGTTTTATTCTTTATACTTATACTAATATATTGCTGAGATCATTTAGGACCAAAACACTTAAAACAAGTAAAACACTCTAACATGAAATCTGCTTAGTGAGAAGAATGATCTTATCAGACAGAAAATAAGCAAATATCAGCCTTATTTGAGATATTTCATCTTACTTAGATTTCACTTTTTGCAGTGTACCAATGTACAACAATCAAGTTATTTGTTTTTATTGTATTTATTTAATACAGCAAACATCAACAAACATTGATGTAAACATGCTATAGAGCTAATAGCAATAAAATAAATCCTGTCCACCTTGACTGGAGAAGGTTAAATACCGATTAGCCTTCTTATCACGCTGACCTCCTCATACTGGGACCTGTATCGCAGTGTTACAAATATCAATTTATCCCAACTTCTTATCAAGAATGGGGGCGGGGGGGGGAATGTGAACATTGACAGAAAATTCCAAGAAGAATGTTGAAATAAAGATAATTGAGTTAGTGTTGTGTAGGATCCACAAGGGGTCTTGTTTAAACCCGATTAGGGGATTAGGATCATTTATAACGCAGGTTTAGTTAGGAGAGGAGAGGATTCTCCTGCAGGACTGGCGAGGTGAGTAACCTATTTTGCTGCTTTACCAACCATTCTTTCTTTTGTGTGGTCCTAGACGATGCCTGTCATAAATGTTTCTTTTGTGTGGTCCTAGACGATGCCTGTCATAAATGTAGACGACCTGACGGACAAAGACAAGGCTCTGATGGAAGTCAACCAACTTAAAACTGAAGTCAAACTTCAGAGGTGGTTGGTACGTCTTTTTTTTTTTTATCTCCAAGGATTCAATCAGGGACGTCCAAACTTTTTGATAGTTTTCATTTTCAAAAGCATTACAATATTTACTTTTTTTTTTTTTTTTTGGTCTTAGGTACCCGAAAGGGTCTCAGTCATGAAAATGTTCCAAATAAGTCTTATATATTTGTATTAAGGCCTCAATATTTAGATCATTTTCGGATGTAAATGTTGATATAAAGTTTTGTTTCTGTTTTATGCTCTTTTTGGTAAATAAAACCATGTTTTCTATGGCAAAAAAAACAAAAAATATTTCAAAGTGAAGTATTTGATGTGAAGTAATTGAAACCCTTAAAAGGGTTAAAAACATTGATTTTGAGTCGGTATTATTAGTTTTCTTTTTTTTTTAGCAATGACAGTTTAAAAAAAATCCTACTAAAATTCCCAGGGATCAAAAAGTGTCCCACACATAAAAGTGTTAAAAGAAAAAAAATCATACATTGTTTTTATTTTTTTGAACTTTCAAATCTTTAAAACTTGGATCAACTTCAGATCTATATGTTGATATAGAGGTTTTTTTTTGTTTTGTTTTTATGCTCTTTTAAATTTTTTGTAAGGTTTTAAAGTTTTTTTTGTTTGTTTTATGCCATTTTTGTCATAGAAAACTTAGTTTTTTTCATGGCAAAAACACAATTTTTTTTATTGTTTTATTTTCATCGCTTACATTATTAGATGTACTTCAGATCTATATGTTGATATAGTTGGGTTTTTTTTCATTTGTTTTATGCTCTTTAAAGTTGGTTTTACAAGGTTTTTAAGGGTTTTTTGTTTGTCTTATGCCATTTTTGTCATAGATTTTTATGGCAAAAACACAAAATATGCAAGATTTTTCCCAAAAGAATATTTCAAAGTGAAGTGAAGTAATCGGAGCCCTTAATAGGTCAATAATTCATGATAATATTTCTAATTCATTTTTTTTTAATCCCACTAAAATTCTCAGGGAACGAAAAGGATGCCAGACATAAAACTGTTAAAAATAGGTAAAAAAAATAAAATTCTTTATTGTTTTACTTTCATCGCTTACATTTTTAGATCAACTTCAGGTCTATATGTTGATATATATATATTTTTTTCATTTGTTTTATGCTCTTTAAAGTTTTTTTTACAAATTTTTTAAGGGTTTTTTGTTTGTCTTATGCCATTTTTGTCATAGATTTTTATGGCAAAAACACAAAATATGCAAGATTTTTCCCCCAAAATATTTCAAAGTGAAGTATTTGATATGAAGTAATCGGAGCCCTTAATAGGTCAATAATTCATGATAATATTTCTAATTCATTTTTTTTTAATCCCACTAAAATTCTCAGGGAACGAAAAGGATGCCACACATAAAACTGTTAAAAATAGGTAAAAAAAATATTTCTATATTGTTTTACTTTCATCGCTTACATTTTTAGATCAACTTCAGGTCTATATGTTGATATATATATATATATATTTAATTTGTTTTATGCTCTTTAAAGTTTTTTTACAAGGTTTTTAAGGGTTTTTTGTTTGTCTCATGCCATTTTTGTCATAGATTTTTATGGCAAAAACACAAAATATGCAAGATTTTTCCCAAAAAATATTTCAAAGTGAAGTATTTGATATGATGTAATCGGATCCCTTAATAGGTCAATAATTCATGACATTATTTCTGATTCATTTTTTTTTAACGAACGAAAAGGATGCCACACATAAAACTTAAAAATAGGTAAAAAAATATTTCTTTATTGTTTTACTTTCATTGCTTACATTTTTAGATCAACTTCAGGTCTATATGTTGATATATATATATTATTTTCATTTGTTTTATGCTCTTTAAAGTTTTTTTTACAAGGTTTTTAAGGGTTTTTTGTTTGTCTTATGCCATTTTTGTCATATATTTGTATGGCAAAAACACAAAATATGCAAGATTTTTCCCAAAAAATATTTCAAAGTGAAGTATTTGATATGAAGTAATCGGAGCCCTTAATAGGTCAAAAATTCATGATAATATTTCTAATTCATTTTTTTTTAATCCCACTAAAATTCTCAGGGAACGAAAAGGATGCCACACATAAAACTGTTAAAAATAGGTAAAAAAAAATAAAAATTCTTTATTGTTTTACTTTCATCGCTTACATTTTTAGATCAACTTCAGGTCTAAATGTTGATATATATATATATTTTTTTCATTTGTTTTATGCTCTTTAAAGTTTTTTTTACAAGGTTTTTAAGGGTTTTTTGTTTGTCTCATGCCATTTTTGTCAAAGATTTTTATGGCAAAAACACAAAATATGCAAGATGTTTCCCAAAAAAATATTTTAAAGTGAAGTATTTGATATGAAGTAATCGGAGCCCTTAATAGGTCAATAATTCATGACATTATTTCTGATTCTTTTTTTTTTAATCCCACTAAAATTCTCAGGGAACGAAAAGGATGCCACACATAAAACTGTTAAAAATAGGTCATAAAAAATATTTTTTTGTTGTTTTACTTTCATTGCTTGCATTTTTAGATCAACTTCATGTCTAAATGTTGATATATATATATATATATATTTTTTTTTTTTTTTTTTTTTTTTTTTCATTTGTTTAATGCTCTTTAAAGGTTTTTTGTTTGTCTTATGCCATTTTTGTCATAGATTTTTATGGCAAAAACACAAAATATGCAAGATTTTTCCCAAAAAATATTTCAAAGTGAAGTATTTGATATGAAGTAATCGGATTCCTTAATAGGTCAATAATTCATGACATTATTTCTGATTCTTTTTTTTTTTTTAATCCCACTAAAATTCTCAGGGAACGAAAAGGATGCCACACATAAAACTGTTAAAAATAGGTAATAAAAAATATTTCTTTATTGTTTTACTTTCATCGCTTACCGGTACATTTTTAGATCAACTTCAGGTCTATATGTTGATATATATATTTATTTTTTTCATTTGTTTTATGCTCTTTAAAGTTTTTTTTACAAGGTTTTTAAGGGTTTTTTGTTTGTCTTATGCCATTTTTGTCATAGATTTTTATGGCAAAAACACAAAATATGCAAGATTTTTCCCAAAAAATATTTCAAAGTGAAGTATTTGATATGAAGTAATCGGATTCCTTAATAGGTCAATAATTCATGACATTATTTCTGATTCATTTTTTTTTTTAATCCCACTAAAATTCTCAGGGAACGAAAAGGATGCCACACATAAAACTGTTAAAAATAGGTAAAAAAAACATATTTCTTTATTGTTTTACTTTCATTGCCTACATTTTTAGATCAACTTCAGGTCTATATGTTGATATATATATATATATTATTTTTTTTTTCATTTGTTTTATGCTCTTTAAAGGTTTTTTATTTTTTTTATTTTTAAGGGTTTTTTGTTTGTCTTATGCCATTTTTGTCATAGATTTTTATGGCAAAAACACAAAATATGCAAGATTTTTCCCAAAAAATATTTCAAAGTGAAGTATTTGATATGATGTAATCGGATCCCTTAATAGGTCAATAATTCATGACATTATTTCTGATTCTTTTTTTTTTTAACGAACGAAAAGGATGCCACACATAAAACTTAAAAATAGGTAAAAAAAATATTTCTTTATTGTTTTACTTTCATCGCTTACATTTTTAGATCAACTTCAGGTCTATATGTTGATATATATATATATATTTTTTTTCATTTGTTTTATGCTCTTTAAAGGTTTTTTTTTTACAAATTTTTTAAGGGTTTTTTGTTTGTCTTATGCCATTTTTGTCATAGATTTTTATGGCAAAAACACAAAATATGCAAGATTTTTCCCAAAAAATATTTCAAAGTGAAGTATTTGATATGAAGTAATCGGATCCCTTAATAGGTCAATAATTCATGACATTATTTCTGATTCTTTTTTTTTTTTTAATCCCACTAAAATTCTCAGGGAATGGAAAGGATGCCACACATAAAACTGTTAAAAATAGGTAAAAAAAAATATTTCTTTATTGTTTTACTTTCATCGCTTACATTTTTAGATCAACTTGAGATCTAAATGTTGATATATATATATTTTTTTCATTTGTTTTATGCTCTTTAAAGTTTTTTTTTACAAATTTTTTAAGGGTTTTTTGTTTGTCTTATGCCATTTTTGTCATAGATTTTTATGGCAAAAACACAAAATATGCAAGATTTTTCCCAAAAAATATTTCAAAGTGAAGTATTTGATATGAAGTAATCGGATCCCTTAATAGGTCAATAATTCATGACATTATTTCTGATTCATTTTTTTTTAATCCCACTAAAATTCTCAGGGAACGAAAAGGATGCAACACATAAAACTGTTAAAAATAGGTAAAAAAAATATTTCTTTATTGTTTTACTTTCATAGCTTACATTTTTAGATCAACTTCAGGTCTATATGTTGATATATATATTTTTTTTTTTCATTTGTTTTATGCTCTTTAAAGTTTTTTTTACAAGGTTTTTAAGGGTTTTTTGTTTGTCTCATGCCATTTTTGTCATAGATTTTTATGGCAAAAACACAAAATATGCAAGATTTTTCCCCAAAAATATTTCAAAGTGAAGTATTTGATATGAAGTAATCGGAGCCCTTAATAGGTCAATAATTCATGACATTATTTCTGATTCTTTTTTTTTTAATCCCACTAAAATTCTCAGGGAATGGAAAGGATGCCACACATAAAACTGTTAAAAATAGGTAAAAAAAAATATTTCTTTATTGTTTTACTTTCATCGCTTGCATTTTTAGATCAACTTCAGGTCTATATGTTGATATATATATATTTTTTTTTTCATTTGTTTTATGCTCTTTAAAGGTTTTTTTTTACAAATTTTTTAAGGGTTTTTTGTTTGTCTCATGCCATTTTTGTCAAAGATTTTTATGGCAAAAACACAAAATATGCAAGATGTTTCCCCCAAAAATATTTCAAAGTGAAGTATTTGATATGAAGTAATCGGAGCCCTTAATAGGTCAATAATTCATGACATTATTTCTGATTCATTTTTTTTTAATCCCACTAAAATTCTCAGGGAATAGAAAGGATGCCACACATAAAACTGTTAAAAATAGGTTAAAAAAAAAAATTCTTTATTGTTTTACTTTCATCGCTTACATTTTTAGATCAACTTCAGATCTAAATGTTGATATATATATATATTTTTTCATTTGTTTTATGCTCTTTAAAGTTTTTTTTACAAGGTTTTTAAGGGTTTTTTGTTTGTCTTATGCCATTTTTGTCATAGATTTTTATGGCAAAAACACAAAATATGCAAGATTTTTCCTCAAAAATATTTCAAAGTGAAGTATTTGATATGAAGTAATCGGAGCCCTTAATAGGTCAATAATTCATGACATTATTTCTGATTCATTTGTTTTAATCCCACTAAAATTCTCAGGGAATGGAAAGGATGCCACACATAAAACTGTTAAAAATAGGTAAAAAAAAATATTTCTTTATTTTACTTTCATTGCTTACATTTTTAGATCAACTTCAGGTCTATATGTTGATATATATATATATATATATATATTTTCATTTGTTTTATGCTCTTTAAAGTTGATTTTACAAGGTTTTTAAGGGTTTTTTGTTTGTCTTATGCCATTTTTGTCATAGATTTTTATGGCAAAAACACAAAATATGCAAGATTTTTCCCCAAAAATATTTCAAAGTGAAGTATTTGATATGAAGTAATCGGAGCCCTTAATAGGTCAATAATTCATGATAATATTTCTAATTCATTTTTTTTTAATCCCACAAAATTCTCAGGGAACGAAAAGGATGCCACACATAAAACTGTTAAAAATAGGTAATAAAAAATATTTCTTTATTGTTTTACTTTCATCGCTTACATTTTTAGATCAACTTCAGATCTAAATGTTGATGTATATATATTTTTTTCATTTGTTTTATGCTCTTTAAAGTTTTTTTTACAAGGTTTTTAAGGGTTTTTTGTTTGTCTTATGCCATTTTTGTCATAGATTTTTATGGCAAAAACACAAAATATGCAAGATTTTTCCCAAAAGATATTTCAAAGTGAAGTATTTGATATGAAGTAATCGGATTCCTTAATAGGTCAATAATTCATGATAATATTTCTGATTCATTTTTATTTAATCCCACTAAAATTCTCAGGGAACGAAAAGGACGCCACACATAAAACTGTTAAAAATAGGTAATAAAAAATATTTCTTTATTGTTTTACTTTCATCGCTTACATTTTTGGATCAACTTCAGGTCTATATGTTGATATATATATATATTTTTTTTTTCATTTGTTTTATGCTCTTTAAAGTTTTTTTACAAGGTTTTTAAGGGATTTTTGTTTGTCTTATGCCATTTTTGTCATAGATTTTTATGGCAAAAACACAAAATATGCAAGATTTTTCCCAAAAAATATTTCAAAGTGAAGTATTTGATTTGAAGTAATCGGATCCCTTAATAGGTCAATAATTCATGATAGTATTTCTGATTCATTTTTTTTTAATCCCACTAAAATTCTCAGGGAACGAAAAGGATGCCACACATAAAAAACTGTTAAAAATAGGTAAAAAAAATATTTCGTTATTGTTTTACTTTCATCGCTTACATTTTTAGATCAACTTCAGATCTATATGTTGATAGTTTTTTTTTCTGTTTGTTTTATGCTCTTTAAAGTTTTTACAAGGTTTTTAAGGGTTTTTTGTTTGTCTTATGCCATTTTTGTCAGAGATTTTTCATGGCAAATGGATTTTTCCCAAAAAATATTTCAAAGTGAAGTATTTGATATGAAGTAATCGAAGCCCTTAATAGGTCAATAATTCAAAACATTGATTTTGAGGTTTTTTTTCTTTTTTTTTCTTAGCAATGACAGTTTAAAAAACTCCTACTAAAATTCCCAGGGATCAAAAAGTGTCCCACACATAAAAGTGTTAAAAAAATAAATAAATAAATCATACATTGTTTTTATTTTTTTTACTTTCAATGTTTAAATCTTGGATCCACTTAAGATCTATCCGTCGATTTTACATTTTTACAAGGTTTTTTTTGTTTGTTTGCCATTTTTGTCATAACATTTTTTTTAATGGCAAACACAAAACATCCAATATTTTTTCCCCCCAAAAAAATTCTAAGAAAAACATTAATTGTGAAGTAATTGGAGCATTTGATCGATCAGCGATTGATTGATTTGAAGTCATTATTATTTTGAAGCAATGACACCAACATTCTCAGTGATATAAAAGGGTCGCACACATAAGAGTTAAAAATAAGTCATACATTATTGTTGTTGTTTTTTTTACTAAATCTTTACATCAATTCCAGATCTTTCTGCCGATTATTTTATTTTGAAGGTTTTGTTAGTTTTATGCCATTTTTGTCTTAGAAAACTTTGTTTTTTTTTAATGGCAAACAATATATGCAATATTTCTCTTAAAAAAGATTTCAAAGTGAAACATTTGCTGTGAAGTAAATTAACATTAATTGATAACAACATTGATTTGGAGTCGATATTATTTTGAAGCAATGACACCAAAATTCTCAGTGATGGAAAAGGGTTAAAAATAAAGTCATACATTATTGTTGTTTTTTTTTACTAAATCTTTACATAAATTCCGGATTTTTCTGTCGATTATTTTATTTTTAATAACATTTTCTTTTTAATGGCAAACACAAAATATCCAATATATTTCCCCCAAAAATTTTTCTAAGAAAAACATTTGCTGTGAAGTAATTGGAGCATTTGATCGATCAACGATTCATAACAACATTGATTTGAAGTCATTACTATTTTGAAGCAATGATGGAAAAGGGTCGAGTTAAAAATAAGTCATACATTTATTTTTTTACTAAATTTTGATTTTTTTTTTTTAAGGTTTTGTTTGTTTTATGCCATTTTTGTCTTAGAATTTTTGTTGTTTTTTTAATGGCAAACACACAATATGTGCAATATTTCTCTTAAAAAGATTTCAAAGTGAAACATTTGATGTGAAGTAATTAACAGTGATTTTGAGTCATTGTTATTTAAAAAAAAAATTTTTTTATTAGAGTCAACATTGCAACTTTTTCTGGGTACATTTCACCTGAGCAGTATGCTCTTATTCCACTTTTTATGTATTTATTTTGTAATCGTGGCCGCACCTTGGACATCCCTGAATTAGATGAATAATCCAGTGTTCTTGTCGTCACGATGACAAACCGAACTGATTGGGATTGAGATCCTTTGGTCTGACGCAGTACGTGTGTCCCGTGTAGACGTCCAAATGCTGCGAGGAGATGAAGGACTACATCCAGGCCGGAGTGGACGAGGACACTCTGGTCAAAGGCATTTCGGAGGAGAAGAACCCCTTCAAGGAGAAAGGCGGCTGCGTCCTTTTCTAGCCTGAACATGAAGACTTCTTCATACCTCACATTAGCACCCAAGGACCTTCTTCCCGCTCCCCTCAAATGGACTGGAAGGACAAAAGAAAGTAGAAAGAATTGACCAAACTGTGCGTGTAACCCCAGCTTCTAGCGCCATGTCAACCCTTTCGTACATCATATTTTACAAAGAGTTAAAGAAAGGAACAAAGTCCCCTACTATTAAATGTGTATAACTCAGTGGTTCTCAAACTTTTTTTGTCGTCCCCCACTTTGGACAAGGGGGAGTTTTCAAGCCCCACCTGCCCCCATCGCCCCAACAGAGCGCTAATGCCAAGCTTTAACATTTTCAAATTTATTGAACATCAAGTTGTATACATTCAAACTCAATAACATAAAATAACATCAAGTTCAATAATAAATAAAATAACTGTGCAGCTGTGGTATAACTTGCATCAAGTTCAATAATAAATAAAATAACTTCCATCAAGTTCAATAATAAATAAAACAAAAGTGTTATAACTTGCATCAAGTTCAATAATAAATCAAAAAAACTGTTATAACTTGCATCAAGTTTAATAATAAATCAAAAAAACTGTTATAACTTGCATCAAGTTCAATAATAAATCAAAAAAAGTGTTATAACTTGCATCACGTTTAATAATAAATCAAAAAAAGTGTTATAACTTGCATCAAGTTCAATAATAAATCAAATAAAAGTGTTATAACTTGCATTAAGTTCAATAATAAATCAAAAAAAGTGTTATAACTTGCATCAAGTTCAATAATAAATCAAAAAAAGTGTTATAACTTGCATCAAGTTCAATAATAAATCAAAAAAAGTGTTATAACTTGCATCACGTTCAATAATAAATCAAAAAAAGTGTTATAACTTGCATCAAGTTCAATCATAAATCAAATAACTTGCATCAAGTTCAATAATAAATCAAAAAAAGTGTTATAACTTGCATCAAGTTCAATAATAAATAAAACAAAAGTGTTATAACTTGCATCAAGTTCAATAATAAAAAATAAAAAAAGGGTTATAACTTGCATCAAGTTCAATAATAAATCAAAAAAAGTGTTATAACTTGCATCACGTTCAATAATAAATCAAAAAAAGTGTTATAACTTGCATCAAGTTCAATCATAAATCAAATAACTTGCATCAAGTTCAATAATAAATCAAAAAAAGTGTTATAACTTGCATCAAGTTCAATAATAAATAAAACAAAAGTGTTATAACTTGCATCAAGTTCAATAATAAAAAAAAAAGTGTTATAACTTGCATCAAGTTCAATAATAAATCAAATAACTTGCATCAAGTTCAATAATAAATAAAAATAAAAGTGCCACTTTGCAATCTTTGCAAAAAAAAAGGAGGAGCTATGCATTTGGCAAGACAGGGCAAGTGACAGCACTTTTCCCCGGGAGAGCCACCTTGCTTCACTGTGAAACAGCACGGCTGTATGATCAGCTCCCATTTCCTCACACAGTGCAGAGAACAGTCGCACTTTCGGTGGTCGTGTTTTGATCAAATTTACCGCGCTCACAACATCTGTTAAAACCTCATTGAGTTCGGGGCTGAGCTGCCTTGACGCGAGTGCTTCCCGGTGAATGACACAGTGTGTGCCCGTCACATTTTTGTTTCTCTGCAGGCGCTGGCTCTGGCTCGACGACCTTTGAGGTGTGAGTCACAAATGTATATATTTGTGTAATTGTGGTCCACACATTAGCCTGCTACCCATCCGCGCGAAAGTTTGTTCCGCTTAGCCCCGCCCCCATTAGTTACTGTTGCTATGTCTGTCAAACTTTCGCTTCTACCGAGAAATTTAAAGCCTACAGTAAAAATAAGTACCGGTAATTTCCATTTATGTATATAGCGGATTTCATAGACAGAATCACAAAGTGATTTACAGTGTGTATAGAAAATGAAAGCATAGTAAAAAAAAAATAATCTAAGAATATAATAATAAAAAAAAAAATTCAAAGTGACATTTCCTCCCTTTCCTCGCGCCCCACCTGCTATGTCTCTATTCCCCACCAGTGGGGCGCGCCCCACACTTTGAGAAACGCTGGTATAACTCAACCTGACTAGCAGTCCTTCTGTTGTGAAAGAAACAAATCAACAAGTCTCACTTTGCATTGCACTGCACATTTACTGATATCATCTACTACTTTATTGGTCAAGATTTAGGTTCAAATAAAGGACAAAGACTTCATGCAAAAAACATATTTGTGGACAAACATTGCACCAAACAAGCTCGTCCGTTTGCCTGCCCGTCATTCCGTGGGAATGGAGCGCTCACTGACTCAACCTATGGGCTTTTTTGGTAAATACGACAGCGAAATAGGCCGTGTTGGGGCCGACCAAAGTTGCGAGTGCCAGCACTTAGCTGGAGAAGGTGTGAGAAACTATTGAATTCATGAATTCATTCATTCATGAATTCCAAAACCCTCAAATCTAAACTACGCCGGATAGTCGAACCTCGGATTCAGGAGGAACAGTGTGGTTTTCGTCCTGGTCGTGGAACTGTGGACCAGCTCTATACTCTCGGCAGGGTCCTTGAGGGTGCATGGGAGTTTGCCCAACCAGTCTACATGTGCTTTGTGGACTTGGAGAAGGCATTCGACCGTGTCCCTCGGGAAGTCCTGTGGGGAGTGCTCAGAGAATATGGGGTTTCGGACTGTCTGATTGTGGCGGTCCGCTCCCTGTATGATCAGTGCCAGAGCTTGGTCCGCATTGCCGGCAGTAAGTCGGACACGTTTCCGGTGAGGGTTGGACTCCGCCAAGGCTGCCCTTTGTCACCGATTCTGTTCATAACTTTTATGGACAGAATTTCTAGGCGCAGTCAAGGCGTTGAGGGGATTCGGTTTGGTGGCTGCAGGATTAGGTCTCTGCTTTTTGCAGATGATGTGGTCCTGATGGCTTCATCTAGCCAGGATCTTCAGCTCTCAATGGATTGGTTCGCAGCTGAGTGTGAAGCGACTGGGATGAGAATCAGCACCTCCAAGTCCGAGTCCATGGTTCTCGCCCGGAAAAGGGTGGAGTGTCATCTCCGGGCTGGGGAGGAGATCTTGCCCCAAGTGGAGGAGTTCAAGTACCTTGGAGTCTTGTTCACGAGTGAGGGAAGAGTGGATCGTGAGATCGACAGGCGGATCGGTGCGGCGTCTTCAGTAATGCGGACGCTGTATCGATCCGTTGTGG
>NC_084568.2:4000000-4060000 GCF_033978685.3 Nerophis lumbriciformis
TAATTATTTTGCGAAACGAGTTTGACCCGGCAGTAATTCGAGGCATGCGAATACTATACAAGGAAATACGCACTTTTTTGTATTGGATGTTTATCTTTATTTTTTGCACATTTTAAAGCAAAATAAGCAATACTTTTACTTTTGAAACGCTTATACTATTGCAGAATATTAAGATTTGCACTGTATGTTTATTTTATATTTGCACATTAAAAAGCAAATAAGCTACTTTTAGTTTTGTTAAATGTTAAAAGTTTTAAATGTTTACATTGTTACAGAATATTTTGTCATGTTGTTGTCAATGTTGACTGAGTGGCCATACTTTTTTTTTTTTTTTGTAAATAAAAGCCATGCCTTTTGAAAAAACTGGCCTACATTTATTTTTTCATCTTCATTTTAAATTAAAAAAAAAAAATCGGTAAAAGGAAAAATAATCTATAGATTAATCGAAAAAAATTATCTATAGATTAATCGAAAAAATAATCTATAGATTAATCGAAAAAATAATCTATAGATTAACCGATTAATCGAAAAAAATAATCTATAGATTAATCGATAGAAAAATAATCGTTAGCTGCAGTCTTAATATATATATATATATACACACACACACACACACACACACACACACACACACACACACACACACACACACACACACACACACACACACACAGTGGTTAGAGTGTCCGCCCTGAGATGGGTAGGTCGTGAGTTCAAACCCCGGCCGAGTCATACCAAAGACTATAAAAATGGGAGCCATTACCTTCCTGCTTGGCACTCAGCATCAAGGGTTGGAATTGGGGGTTAAATCACCAAAAATGATTCCCGGGCGCAGCCACCACTGCTGCCCACTACTCCTCACCTCCCAGGGGGTGATCAAGGGTGATGGGTCAAATGCAGAGAACAATTTCACCACACCTAATGTGTGTGTGACAATCATTGGTACTTTAACTTAACACACATATATATATATATATATATATATATATATATATGTATGTGTGGGGAAAAAAATCACAAGACTATTTCATCTCTACAGGCCTGTTTCATGAGGGGGGTACCCTCAATCGTCAGGAGATTTTAATGGGAGCATTCGCATACCATGGTTTATATAGGGCACAGAGTGGGTGGGTACAGGCTGGCCTAGGGGCGTGGTGATTGGTTCATGTGTTACCTAGGAGGTGTTTCCGTCTATGGCGGCATGTTGGGGGATGACAGGTCTGGACGGTAGATAATAAACAGTTTCTCTTTCAAGCATAGGTTGCATCTTTTATTACCACTATTGTAAGGTGTGCTGGATGCAAGAATTTGCCATGTTATTGAATATTCAACATTATTGTCTTTGAGGTCCCAAATGTGTTTGCTGAGTTCTGTGGTATTTCGTAGGTTTTTGTTCCTGAAAGAAGCCTTGTGGTTGTTCCATCTGGTTTTGAATTCACCCTCGGTTAATCCTACATATGTGTCGGATGTGTTAATGTCCTTGCGTATTACCTTAGATTGGTAGACAACTGATGTTTGTAAGTCAGAACGACTCCAAAACCAACAAAGCATGTAACTGTCGAAAGAAACCTGATTGCCCCCTCAACGGGGGATGCTTACAAACATCAGATACTACGGTATCGAGCACTATTTTTTGGATAACCTTATTAAGACATATATATATATATATATATATATATATATATATATATATATATATATATATATATATATATATATATATACATACATACATATACATATACATATATATATATACACACACACACACACACACACACACACACACACAAACAGGTGATAATGACACAAGGTGCACAGTCACAGGGTTTGCTTCTATAAATATATTCATGCTAACACTTATTACTTTGTACAACCACCTGCCTTTTGCAACCTACTAAACGTCAACAGAAACTTCTATTGGCTCTGCTTTTTGCACTCAAAGTCCTCCTGTGTCCAGGGATAAGTTGTTTTAATAAGACTTCCGCCTCCAAAAAATATTTTGTCATACTGAACAATATCAATCTAATCACTGTGGTATTAATTATATACTAGGGTGGTCCAAATACCAATATTTTGGTACTGGCACCAAAATGTATTCTGATACTTTTCTAAATAAAGGGGACCACAAAAAATGTAATTATTGGCTTTATTTGAACAAAAAATGTTAGGGTACATGAAACATATGTTTATTATTGTCATTTAGTCCTTAAATAAAATAGTGAACATACTAGACAACTTGTCTTTTAGTAGTAAGTAAACAAACAAAGACTCCTATTTAGTCGTATGCAGTAACATATTGTGTCATTTATACACCTATTATTTTGTACACATTATGAGGGACAAACTGTAAAAAAGGATTATTAATCTACTTGTTCATTTACATTTTGTGGTGGTACGTAAACCTAGCTAGCTAGAGATATTGGCCCCAAAATCATTGAACAAGTACAGGAACAGCTAGCCACCTCTATTCCACTTAAATACCATAGATCACATATATTTACCCCAGTAATATCATCAACACTTACCTGACTGGATGAAGTCCTTGGGCTCAAATACTAGTGTGGCCTGTAGTGTGTAGCATGCTGGGAATTATCTGTGCATGTGATGGAAGAATGCACTGCACATGTGATGGAGGAATGCACAGTGAAGGGTTGAAATTCTACTGAATTTGCATTAAATCAGGTTGTTCTAGCTCAGGGGTCGGCAACGCGCGGCTCTTTGATCACTCTGATGCGGCTCAGCAGCTAACTTGCTGAACCCCCCAATTTTCCCGTGAGACTTCCGGATTTCAGTGCCTCTCGCAGGAAACTCACCGGGATTAATATTCACCGATTTTCACCCTTACAGCTATAATAAGGGCGTGCCATGATGGTACAACATTTGGCGACCTCTACAATCTGTATTAATAGCGTGCCCAACCCAACATTTGTTTTACAATATACATCTGCTGCTTGCACACGTACGTGACAGCAAGGCATACTTGGTCAACAGCCACACAGGTTACACTGACGGTGACCATATAAAACAACTTTTAACACTCTTACTAATAATGCGCCACACTTTGAACCAAAACCAAACAAGAATGACAAACACATTTCGGGAGAACATCTGCACCTTAACACAACATAAACACAACAGAACAAACACCCAGAATCCCATGCAGCCCTGATTCTTCCGGGCTACATTATACACCCCCGCTACCACCAAACCCCGCCCCCACCCCAACCCTGCTCCCTCACACATCAACCCCCCGTCGGTTGAGGTGGGCGGGGTTTGGTAGCGGGGGTGTATAATGTAGCCTGGAAGAGTTAGGGCTGCATGGGATTCTGGGTATTTGTCCTGTTGTGTTTATGTTGTGTTACAGTGCAGATGTTCTCCCGAAATGTGTTTGTCATTTTTGTTTGGTGTGGGTTCACAGTGTGGCGCATTATTAGTAAGAGTGTTAAAGTTTTTTCAACCCGCGGCTCCGGAGCCGCATGCGGCTCTTTGATCACTCTGATGCGGCTCAGCTGCATACTTGCCGACCCCCCCGTTTTTTCCGGGAGGTTTTCGGATTTCAGTGCCTCTCCCGGCAATCTCCCGGGGGCAAACATTCTCCGATTTTCACCCGGACAACAATATTGAGGGCGTGCTGTGATGGCACTGCCTTTAACGTCCTCTACAACATGTCGTCGCGTCCGCTTTTACACCATGCTATCTGCGTGCCGGCGCAGTCACATGTAGTATGCGGCCTCTGCTTACACACGTAAGCGACTGCAAGGCATACTTGGTCAACAGCCATACAGGTTACACTGAGGATTGTGATATAAACAACTTTAACACTCTTACTAATATGCGCCACACTGTGGACCCACACCAAACAAGAATGACAAACACATTTCGGGAGAATATCCGCACTGTAACACAACATAAACACAACAGAACAAATACCCAGAATCCCATGCATCCCTAACTCTTCCGGGCTACATTATACACCCTCGCAACTACTCCGGTTTTCTCGTAATTAGTACGGTTTTCATCAACCTATTCCGGGTTACGGTTGCAGTGATAAAAAATACGGTTTTTCATTAATTACATTTTTTTTTTTTTTTTTTTAAGTTTTATTCACGAAATCGCGTAACAACAATGACAATCGACACTGCTTCCCGTAACTTCCTATCGAGCCATTCCGAATGCCATGCGCGAGGCTATTTATAGCACCGCTGCCAAGCACGAGGCACCAGTTGCCATTGTTTCCAAACGAGCGAACGATCATGGAATCAGCCGGAGAAAAATCGCAAACGAGTCTTAAACCGAAAAGAAAACTGCAGTCATTCCGTGAAGAATATTCAAAAGCCTATCCGGGAATAATTATCCGTTCCAAAAAGGGTGAAAACTACGCGAATTGCACCTTGTGCAGACAAGATTTTTCGATCGGACACGGAGGAATTAGCGATGTAAAAGACCACGTTGGGTCAAAAAAACACAAAAAGGTAATGACACCAATGTTATCTATTGGAATTGTTTAGTACTGTTATACTGTTAAAAGTGTTTATACTATTTATGCTTTCAAGTCCAAGTTGAAGAAATCTTGTTAAATGTTGACAGCATAACTACCAAAATACAGAAGTATGTCCTTAATATTTTTGCAGTGCTATTTCTGTTGAAAAGTTAAAATGATTACATTAGAGATGTGATGTGCCACTTTTCAAGTGTCTGATGGCTTCAATTCATTTTCATGAATTTTTCATATTTTGAATTCTTTTGAAAGGCTTACAAAAAAACTACATTTGAATTGTAATTCCATGCTATTGACAGGACTATTAATTTTAATGAAGTTAGCTTACCATGTTTACAGTATGATAATTGTGATAGAAATGTGAATTTTAGGCACAGAATATTTTTTACAATTGAACAAGGCAGTAGATTATACAAGCTTGGACAGAAAGTTAATAATGACACCAATTTTTTTTTTTAATGGAATTGTTTAGTACTGTTTTACCATTTGTTTACTGTAAAAAGTGTTTATACTGTTTATACTTTCAATGAACAAATTGAAGTCTTGTGAAAGGTTGACAGGATAACTGGCATTAACTGTCAAAATAATTTCAAACTATTGAAGTTAGCTTACAGAATAAACATGTCAATCAACCCATATGATTTTTGCTGTAATATTTTTGTTTTGAAAAGTCACTGTGACTGATAGGTTTTAGCAACATTTTAACCTGTCTGAATGCAATCAATCATTTTGCGTCGGGGAGCGAAGCCCACCTGAACCCCCCACCAGGACTTTGTCCTGGACCTACCGGGGCCTGCGGGCCCTGGACCCTGGCTACTAGGTTTTTCTGATTTCAAAAGTTGGCAGGTATGCTCATGATGCATTTTCCCCTATACAAACCTCTACACCTTACTCTTTTTCAGACATTTTTGGGGAGGGAAATAACATTCAATACGTAAATCTATAATTGTGCCTTTGTGTCCAGTGATGACATACCTTAGTTTGCAGCATCATTACACCATACCCTGGGGTTAAACACTATGACTGCATACCTACTCAGTGGCCTAGTGGTTAGAGTGTCCGCCCTGAGATTGGTAGGTTGTGAGTTCAAACCCCGGCCGAGTCATACCAAAGACTATAAAAATGGGACCCATTACGTCCCTGCTTGGCACTCAGCATCAAGGGTTGGAATTGGGGGTTAAATCACCAAAAATGATTCCCGGGCGCAGCACCGCTGCTGCCCACTGCTCCCCTCACCTCCCAGGGGGTGATCAAGGGGATGGGTCAAATGCAGAGGACAAATTTCACCACACCTAGTGTGTGTGTGACAATCATTGGGACTTTAACTTTATATGTTGTGATAGAGATGACTTTAGCTTGTGCGGACTTGTCTAATAAGGTGTCCAGTCAGGCGTGTTGTGCTTCCTGCTCCACCACTACATCACATCCACAAATGTTGCATATTATATATAGTTGTGTACTATGTTGTCTTCCCAACAATCTACTCTTGTCTTAAAGATCTTTCTCTGATGTTGGTCTCACTCCCCAGATGCTGACCCAAATCAATACTGCCATAAAACCTTCTGCTTGGATATATAATGAGGCAATAGTTGCTTCTGCAGACAACTTTTTGTTTTGTCAAACTGCCTAGATGGGGGGGGGGGGGGGGAGACTGAAAACAATGTTTGTACTGTTTGTTGGTGAACTTCATTGTTAGCTTTTCAGAAGAGACATCCATACTAGGGCTTGCAGTGTCATTTATGTACTGTTGCGTTTTGGACCAGTTGTTCCTCCCAGGGAATTCAAGTCACAAGTCGCTCCCAAGCTCTTTACGACACTTAAAGCTGAGTTGAAAAACCACCAGAGACAGAATAGGTATTTTGTAATATATTGGCAAAGCTTTGCAGATATACATTTGAGACCAGTCCAGCATAGAACATTCTATCGCGCCGCCAAAATGGTCTGTCTTCCCGACCCCAAAACCCTCTCTCCTCTCTCCTCTCTCTAGTCAAAACACATTCCAAAGAATTCAAGGTTAACACACACAGTTTACTTGCAGAGAAACAGAAAGAGAATAAATGGAAAACACGAGCTGTTTTCAAATATGACTATGAAAGAAAATAAGTAACACTAAAATTCGGATATATGTAAATATCTGCCTCCGACAGTACCCTATTTTCCGGACTATAAAGCGAACCGGTTTATAAGCCTTCCCTACTAAATTCTAGAGGAAGAAATATGTTTCCATATTAGCCACACCAGACCATAAGCCGCAGATATATACGTTGTGAAATTAGTTATTTATACAGAAAGATTTTGTTAATGTTATTTACATACCTAATTGTTTCCAAACGGCGCCTGTAACAAGGCAGTAAAATGACTGAGCAAACAAAACAGAAGTCATCGTCATGGACCGGCTAGCTGCGGAAGCTAGCTCTCCAATCAGCTAAACAGACTCAATAACTCCACGGTGACATTATGGGGAATTTACTGAGTAATTTGTGAATGCCATTGTAAGTTAAAAACACTAACACTACAAAAAGATCCAGTGTGCTTCCAGTTCAAAGATGGCTCACCAGGTCACCTGACCTACTCTCGCTCGGCACACAGATATCAAAACTAATTATGTGAACATGCGCGATTAATTTTTCCCTGTGATTAATTTTGCCTCTAGTGACGCATGAACACAACGCCACTTTGCAGAACCCACTTAAAAAAACGCCAAAACCAAACATCCATGGCCTGAGTCCTCGTAAACGTTTTAGCATATTAGCTGATGCTAACGACGCTGGCTTCATTACACTACGATAACACGAGCAAACATGCATTAAAACACTTCTCACATGGGACGGTTTACTAAGTATAAACAGTTTAAGTTATATTGTAAAACTTACAAAGTGATGTGTGGAGAATCCTTACGAATAGAAACGCTACGGACGATTAGAAGACCGAACGGTATTTCTGCTTCCCGTTGAAAGGACTAAATGGAAGGACACTGCAGCACCTAAAAGATGGCGCCATAGCACAAACAATAACACACCTTATCAGTGTGTTTGCTTGTTTTTTCCCCCTGAAAACTATTGCATTATGTGGCCGTCAGCAAAGAAAAATCCACAAATTAGCCACAGGGTTCAAAGCGTAGGAAAAAAAAATTGCGGCTAATTTATGTTATTTACTATATTATGTACAAAGGTGTCGTTTTCTTAACCTGTCATGTACTAAAACATTGACTACATGATTAAATGTTTTAAGAAAGGTTTAGTGTAGCCTTACAACTCTGCTCGTACTAATGTAGTTAAATGTTTGTAATATCCAGTCTTTATTCTAACTTTATGTATAGATTCTCCTTGTAATATTCCAACTTTATTGTAATAACATTGCAATTTAATTAAAAAAAAAATGCTTTTATTTTCGGAAAATTGCAAACATTAATTGTAGGCTTTAAATCTCATAAAAAAATTTTTTAATTTTTTTACCCATAATAGTTAAACTTGTACAATTCTGACTTTTTTTATCATAGTAGTACAATTTTAGTCCCATAAAACCATTACTCAAGTGAAGTCACAAAAAATAGTAGTGGCTTTTTATGAAGATATTACAAGATTTTTTGTCTTCATAAACTGACTATTTCTGTATTATTATCAATGATTTTGGTTTCATACAATTTCATAAAATGTATGTTTATAAAATGTATCCCATCAATTACATTTTTTTTAATGCTATCATTCCTCCTCTTGTAAAATTACATCTTTATTCCTGTAATATTTAAATGTTATCCTTGTAAAGTTGCAAATTAGTTTAAATTCATTGTAGGATATTAATATTGTAAAATTCTCATTTTCTTTTCATTTTAGTTGGATATTAACCTCGTAAAATTACGACTTAACTCCCATAATAGAACAATTTTAGTCTCCTAAGTGTAATTAATAATAGTGTCATTTTATTCACATAACACTTTTTTTAAAATCTCATAGAATATGACTTTATTTTGTAATATTAATGATTAACTACTTTTTTTTTTTATTGTCATAACAATTTAAGTCCTGTAAAATAAAAATGTAGTCCTATTCTTTCTTAATTTTACACGATTGTTATTCTTGTATAATCACAACTTTTTTCTTATACTTATCATTTTGTCCCTGTAAGATTACAACTGCATTCTTATAATTCACAACTTTATTTTTTATAATGGTATGATTTCAATCTCGTAAAATTACAGCTTTATTCTCATAATAGGGGAATTTTAGTCTCGTAGATCTATTACTTTAGTCTTTTTTTATAATGGTGATATTGTATTTGCATTTTATAAATTAATTACTTTATTTTTGTAATTTTTGTAATATTAATGACTATTTTCATACAGTTACTTTTTTTTGTCATAATGGTACATATTCAGTCCTGTAAAATTACAATTTAGTTGTATTTATTTATTGAATATTACCATCGTTACAACTATATTCTTCTAATATTATAATGTTATCCTCATAAAAATAGGACTTCCTATAATTGTTAAATTTTAATCTACTATTTTTATTATTTAAATGTTTATGAGATGTTTTTAAATTCTGACTTTTTATTATTATGACTTAATTCTCATAAAATTACAATGCAATTCTCATGAAAGTCCACTTCTGCTTCGGTAAAATGATGACTAATGGAGAGTATTTATAAATGGGTGACTATAAGGAGACAAAAATGTAATTTTGAATCATAATTTGGACTAATATGGCGATACATATAACAGCATGCTTCACATTCTACAAGTTGAATGAACAAATTAAACTAGAAGTTGTCATAGTAACCAAAAAAAAACAACCTCTAACAATGCCTTAGTAATCAGACTTTTTTATCTTAGCTACAAGCAAGCAGACATTTGTCGATAAGGAGTCCAAAAATAACATCAAGAGCTTAATTTAGGCAGCAAATGTGTTGCGGTAAAAAGCGGGGAAGTATATTGTGTGACTAAACCTTGAAAGGATGCAAGGAGGTTGAAAATAAACTAGCACTGGGAATATGGCGAGGGTAAAAATGTGAAAAGGAAACCCAGAACAATATGTTGTTAGGGCGGGAAAAAGGAACTGCAGGTTTATTAAAAGCATCGTCTGAAGGATATTGGGACTTTTGTCTTAAAGATGCTGTAGCAGTTGAGTCAGAAGAAAATCCCTCCATGACTGTTGAAGGTCAGACATGTTTGTGCTACAAAAACAGTCCCTGGAGTTAACCTCCAGACTGTGATAACAGTGTTTCCCACAAAGTCTTTTTGGTGGCTTGGCCATGACGCATTTGCAATACTAAAAACACCAATAGCAGAACCACAGAATACTTTTTTTTTAATGTCACAGACCGATAGGGATGATGTTCAAAAACCAGTTTTCCCGATGCTTCGATAAGAAAGGAACCGATTCCATCCATCCATCTTCTTCCGCTTATCCGAGGTCGGGTCGCGGGGGCAGCAGCCTAAGCAGGGAAGCCCAGACTTCCCTCTCCCCAGCCACTTCGTCCAGCTCTTCCTGTGGGACCCCGAGGCGTTCCCAGGCCAGCCGGGAGACATAGTCTTCCCAACGTGTCCTGGGTCTTCCCCGCGGCCTCCTACCGGTCGGACGTGCCCTAAACACCTCCCTAGGTAGGCGTTCGGGTGGCATCCTGACCAGATGCCCGAACCACCTCATCTGGCTCCTCTCCATGTGGAGGAGCAGCGGCTTTACTTTGAGCTCCCCCCGGATGGCAGAGCTTCTCACCCTATCTCTAAGGGAGAGCCCCGCCACCCGGCGGAGGAAACTCATTTCGGCCGCTTGTACCGTATTTTCCGCACTATTAGCCGCACCTAAAAACCACAAATTTACTCAAAAGCTGACAGTGCGGCTTATAACCCGGTGCGCTTTATATATGGATTAATATTAAGATTCATTTTCATAAAGTTTAGGTCTCGCAACTACGGTAAACAGCCGCCATCTTTTTTCCCCGTAGAAGAGGAAGTGCTTCTTCTTCTACGCAAGCAACCGCCAAGGTAAGCACCCGCCCCCATAGAACAGGAAGCGCTTCTTCTTCTACTGTAAGCAACCACCCGCCCCGGTAGAAGAAGAAGAAGCGCGCGGATATTACGTTTCATTTCCTTTGTGTGTTTACATCTGTAAAGACCACAAAATGGCTCCTACTAAGCGACAGGTTTCCGGTTCATGAAAAGACGCAATCTCTCCATCCGCACACGGACTACTATTTCACAGCAACTGCCTAAAGACTTTCAAGAAAAGCTGGCTACTTTCCGTGCATATTGTAAAAACAAGATAGCTGAAAAAAAGATCCGGCCAGAGAACATTATCAACATGGACGAGGTTCCACTGACTTTTGATATTCCTGTGAACCGCACTGTGGATACAACGGGAGCACGTACGGTGAATATTCGCACCACAGGGAATGAGAAGTCATCCTTCACTGTGGTTCTAGCTTGCCATGCTAATGGCCAGAAACTTCCACCCATGGTGATATTCAAAAGGAAGACCTTGCCAAAAGAGACCTTTCCAGCCGGCGTCATCATAAAAGTTAACTCGAAGGGATGGATGGATGAAGAAAAGATGAGGCCGGGTGGCTTTTTTCACGCAGCTCCGTCCATGTTGATATACGACTCCATGCGCGCCCACATCACGCTGGTTTTTAATATATTATTAAAGTTTGACTGACCTATCCGACTGTTTTTTTGACATTCCTTTAGCGCAGTTAGATGCGGCTTACAACACGGGGCGGCTTATAGGTGGACAAAGTTTTGAAATATGCCGTTCATTGAAGGCGCGGCTTTTAACCCAGGGCGGCTTATGGTGCGGAAAATACGGTACCCGTGATCTTGTCCTTTCGGTCATAACCCAAAGCTCATGACCATAGGTGAGGATGGGAACGTAGATCGACCGGTAAATTGAGAGCTTTGCCCTCCGGCTCAGCTCCTTCTTCACCACAACGGATCGATGCAGCGTCCGCATTACTGAAGACGCCGCACCGATCCGCCTGTCGATCTCACGATCCACTCTTCCCTCACTCGTGAACAAGACTCCGAGGTACTTGAACTCCTCCACTTGGGGCAAGATCTCCTCCCCAACCCGGAGATGGCACTCCACCCTTTTCCGGGCGAGAACCATGGACTCGGACTTGGAGGTGCTGATTCTCATCCCAGTCGCTTCACACTCGGCTGCGAACCGATCCAGTGAGAGCTGAAGATCCTGGCCAGATGAAGCCATCAGGACCACATCATCTGCAAAAAGCAGAGACCTAATCCTGCAGCCACCAAACCGGATCCCCTCAACGCCTTGACTGCGCCTACAAATTCTGTCCATAAAAGTTATGAACAGAATGGGTGACAAAGGGCAGCCTTGGCGGAGTCCAACCCTCACTGGAAACGTGTCCGACTTACTACCGGCAATGCGGACCAAGCTCTGGCACTGATCCGACACAATCAGACAGTCCGATACCCCATACTCTCTGAGCACTCCCCACAGGACTTCCCTAGGGACACGGTCGAATGCCTTCTCCAAGTCCACAAAACACATGTAGACTGGTTGGGCAAACTCCCATGCACCCTCAAGGACCCTGCCGACCGATTCCATGGATTCGAATCCCTTTTTGAGAACCGGTTCCCGTTATCGAAGCCACTATAGCGTATTTTCGCGACCATAGGGCGCACCGTATTAAAAGGCGCCGTGTCAGTTACGGCTGCTATTTCTGTATTTAACGCATAAATAAGGCGCAGCGTATTTTTGGGCGCAGGCATGGTTAAACATACTAGGGATGTCCCGATCCAGGTTTTTGCACTTCCGATCCGATACCGATATTGTTTTTGCATTTCCGATCCGATACTGATACTGACCGATACTGGCCTATCCGAGCATGTATTAAAGTTTAAAGTTATTTAGCTTACTTAGTTGTCAGAATCATGTTGAAAAGGGTTTTAGTACTCTTGATAACAACGAGTCAGCTGAATTAGGGGAGTTTGAATAATACACAATGGTTGGTAACAAGAAACTGACCTGTTTATTCAAGGATAAACACAATAGACAAAATTATACATGACAAACAGAAATGGCATCATTGAACTAGGGCTGGGCGATATGGCCTTTTTTTAATATTGCGATATTTATTTTAAGGCCATATTGCGATACACAATATATATCTCGATATTTTGCCTGAGCCTTGAATGAACACTTGATGCATATAATCACAGCAGTATGATGATTCTATGTGTTTTGATTGATTGATTGAGACTTTTATTAGTAGGTTGCACAGTGAAGTACATATTCCGTACAATTGACCACTAAATGGTAACACCCCAATAAGTTTTTCTACTTGTTTAAGTCGGGGTCCACTTAAATTGATTCATGATACAGATACAGGTAAAAGCCAGTAAATTAGAATATTTTGAAAAACTTGATTTATTTCAGTAATTGCATTCAAAAGGTGTAACTTGTACATTATATTTATTCATTGCACACAGACTGATGCATTCAAATGTTTATTTCATTTAATTTTGATGATTTGAAGTGGCAACAAATGAAAATCCAAAATTCCGTGTGTCACAAAATTAGAATATTACTTAAGGCTAATACAAAAAAGGGATTTTTAGAAATGTTGGCCAACTGAAAAGTATGAAAATGAAAAATATGAGCATGTACAATACTCAATACTTGGTTGGAGCTCCTTTTGCCTCACTTACTGCGTTAATGCGGCGTGGCATGGAGTCGATGAGTTTCTGGCACTGCTCAGGTGTTATGAGAGCCCAGGTTGCTCTGATAGTGGCCTTCAACTCTTCTGCGTTTTTGGGTCTGGCATTCTGCATCTTCCTTTTCACAATACCCCACAGATTTTCTATGGGGCTAAGGTCAGGGGAGTTGGCGGGCCAATTTAGAACAGAAATACCATGGTCCGTAAACCAGGCACGGGTAGATTTTGCGCTGTGTGCAGGCGCCAAGTCCTGTTGGAACTTGAAATCTCCATCTCCATAGAGCAGGTCAGCAGCAGGAAGCATGAAGTGCTCTAAAGCTTGCTGGTAGACGGCTGCGTTGACCCTGGATCTCAGGAAACAGAGTGGACCGACACCAGCAGATGACATGGCACCCCAAACCATCACCCAACCATGCAAATTTTGCATTTCCTTTGGAAATCGAGGTCCCAGAGTCTGGAGGAAGACAGGAGAGGCACAGGATCCACGTTCCTGAAGTCTAGTGTAAAGTTTCCACCATCAGTGATGGTTTGGGGTGCCATGTCATCTGCTGGTGTCGGTCCACTCTGTTTCCTGAGATCCAGGGTCAACGCAGCCGTCTACCAGCAAGTTTTAGAGCACTTCATGCTTCCTGCTGCTGACCTGCTCTATGGAGATGGAGATTTCAAGTTCCAACAGGACTTGGCGCCTGCACACAGCGCAAAATCTACCCGTGCCTGGTTTACGGACCATGGTATTTCTGTTCTAAATTGGCCCGCCAACTCCCCTGACCTTAGCCCCATAGAAAATCTGTGGGGTATTGTGAAAAGGAAGATGCAGAATGCCAGACCCAAAAACGCAGAAGAGTTGAAGGCCACTATCAGAGCAACCTGGGCTCTCATAACACCTGAGCAGTGCCAGAAACTCATCGACTCCATGCCACGCCGCATTAACGCAGTAATTGAGGCAAAAGGAGCTCCAACCAAGTATTGAGTATTGTACATGCTCATATTTTTCATTTTCATACTTTTCAGTTGGCCAACATTTCTAAAAATCCCTTTTTGGTATTAGCCTTAAGTAATATTCTAATTTTGTGACACACGGAATTTTGGATTTTCATTTGTTGCCACTTCAAATCATCAAAATTAAATGAAATAAACATTTGAATGCATCAGTCTGTGTGCAATGAATAAATATAATGTACAAGTTACACCTTTTGAATGCAATTACTGAAATAAATCAAGTTTTTCAAAATATTCTAATTTACTGGCTTTACCTGTATATACTATCAGATACATACTATCATCATAATACAGTCATCCCACAAGATAATCACATTGAATTATTTACATTATTTATAATCCAGGGTGTGGAGGGGGGCGCCGGATGTAAGTGTCAAAAAGACAGCCAAAAGAGTTTGATATGAGAATAAATCTAAAGTTAAAATATAGGGTAGAAATGCACCCATTTGCAGGAAATGTAGTCTTGATTTTCAACATTTTCTTTCAAGGCTTGCATGTCTACATTAAAACATTCTTCTTCATACTGCATTAATATATGCTACTTTTAAACTTTCATGCAGAGAAGGAAATCACAACTAAAAAAAAAAATCACTTTTTTTTTCATACGGTGTTGATGTGGAAATGTTTGCCTCGGCATTTTGATGGTGTGGACGTGTTGCACCGAATGGAGATAAAGCGTCTCGACAGACCTCACAATATTTGAACAATGATGACGAAAACTGTTTTCTCTGTCGTGTCCGTGTGTCGAAAATTGTTATGCGCTTATTTTTTTATTTGATTTTGTGCGTGGCATATAATTGCTATGCGCAGAGGACGCTTAAACAGTGCGCAATTGCACAGGCGAGCACCTTAGAGGGAGCGTTGCTCGCACGGCTGCGCTAGCATCACAGCTAACGTTAGCCACGCTGCTACCTCTCTGCACGGGGAGGACGTATACGTATGTGACGTATGACGTGACAGTATGTGACGTGTGTAAGAAGGTGCGCTTGCTGTCTGTGAGAGGGAGACACAGGAAAGAGTGAGAAGAGCCTGTCGTGTAATGCCAGCATCTAAAAGCAACTGCGTGAGAATTGTGGATGTGTTGAAGGTGTGCTGGAAAATGCGGAACGGAAATTAGGGAGCAGCAGAAAAGTGGAATGTATTATTTAAATCGGTGTGTTGGAAAACACGGACCGGAGTTTTTTTTTTTTACTGGATCTGGATCGGCATTTTCCCATGCCTTGCCGATACGCAATTTTTGGCAAATATCGGCAGCCGATCCGATCCAAATATTGGATCGGGACATCCCTAAAACATACGCTAGCATGCGAGGACGCTGTTTTAAAAAAGCAGCAGGAGCAAAGCTGAGTTGGGTTGTACTTTATTGAAGTATTTAACAAACTGTCACATCACGCCGTGACTTACTTAGAGGTTTCTGACGTTTTCCTGTGTAGTGTTTTAGTTCCTGTCTTGCGCTCCTATGTCGGTGGCTTTTCCTGTTTTGTTGGTATTTTCCTGTAGCAGTTTCATGTCTTCCTTGACCGCTATTCCCCGCACCTGCTTTGTTTTGGCAATCAAAACTATTTAAGTTGTGTGGACATTGTTGATTGTCATGTCGTGTACTTTGTGGACGCCGTCTGCTCCACGCGCTGTAAGTCTTTGCTGTCGTCCAGCATTCTGTTTTTGTTTACTTTGCAGCAAGTTCAGTTTTAGTTTAATTTTGCATAGCCTTCCCTAAGCTTCAATGCCTTTTCTTAGCGGCACTCGCCTTTTGTCTATTTTTGGTTTAAACGTTGGATACCTTTTTACCTGCACATTGCCTCCCACTGTCGCCTGCATATTGTGATCACGACAAACCATGTTCCCGACATCTATTAGCTACCGGCTGCCACCTACTGATATGGAAGAGTATTACACGGTTACTCTGCCGAGCTCCAGACAGTACAGACACTCAACAACAACACATCATTTGCGGATTATAATTACTGTTTTTTATTTCCCGCATCTACTTTGTTTTAGGAATGACGAATATTTCAGTTGTTTTTATCCTTCTTTGTGGGGACATTGTTGATTGTCATGTCATGTTCGGATGTACATTGTGGACGACGTCTTTGCTCCACAGTAAGTCTTTGCTGTCTTCCAGCATTCTGTTTTTGTTTAATTTGTAGCCAGTTCAGTTTTAGTTTTGTTCTGCATAGCCTTCCCTAAGCTTCAATGCCTTTTCTTAGGGGCACTCACCTTTTGTTTATTTTTGGTTTAAGCATTAGACACCTTTTTACCTGCAAGCTACCTTCGCTATTTCCGACATCTACAAAGCAATTAGCTACTGGCTGCCACCTACTGATATGGTAGAGTATTACACGGTTACTCTGCCGAGCTCCAGACAGTACAGACACTCAACAACAACACATCATTTGCGGATTATAATTACTGTTTTTTATTTCCCGCATCTACTTTGTTTTAGGAATGACGAATATTTCAGTTGTTTTTATCCTTCTTTGTGGGGACATTGTTGATTGTCATGCCATGTTCGGATGTACATTGTGGACGGCGTCTTTGCTCCACAGTAAGTCTTTGCTGTCTTCCAGCATTCTGTTTTTGTTTAATTTGTAGCCAGTTCAGTTTTAGTTTTGTTCTGCATAGCCTTCCCTAAGCTTCAATGCCTTTTCTTAGGGGCACTCACCTTTTGTTTATTTTTGGTTTAAGCATTAGACACTTTTTTACCTGCACGCTGCCTCCCGCTGTTTCCGACATGTACAAAGCAATTAGCTACCGGCTGCCACCTACTGATATGGAAGAGTATTACACGGTTACTCTGCCGAGCTCCAGACAGTACAGACACTCAACAACAACACATCATTTGCGGATTATAATTACTGTTTTTTATTTCCCGCATCTACTTTGTTTTAGGAATGACGAATATTTCAGTTGTTTTTATCCTTCTTTGTGGGGACATTGTTGATTGTCATGTCATGTTCGGATGTACATTGTGGACAACGTCTTTGCTCCACAGTAAGTCTTTGCTGTCTTCCAGCATTCTGTTTTTGTTTACTTTGTAGCCAGTTCAGTTTTAGTTTTGTTCTGCATAGCCTTCCCCAAGCTTCAATGCCTTTTCTTAGGGGCACTCACCTTTTGTTTATTTTTGGTTTAAGCATTAGACACCTTTTTACTTCCACGCTACCTTCGCTGTTTCCGACATCTACAGAGCAATTAGCTACCGGCTGCCACCTACTGATATGGAAGAGTATTACACGGTTACTCTGCCGAGCTCCAGACAGCACCGACACTCAACAACGGCACATTATTTGCGGATTATAATTACCGGTTTGCAAAAAAATATTTTTAACCCAATTAGGTGACATTTAAGGCTGCAGCTAACGATTATTTTTTTCGATTAATCGGTTAATCTATAGATTATTTTTCCTTTTACCGATTTTTTTTTAATTTAAAATGAAGATGAAAAAATAAATGTAGGCCAGTTTTTTCAAAAGGCATGGCTTTTATTTACAAAAAAAAAAAGTATGGCCAAAAAATATTCTGTAACAATGTAAACATTTAAAACTTTTAACATTTAACAAAATTAAAAGTAGCTTATTTGCTTTTAATGTGCAAATATAAAAGTAAACATCCAGTGCAAATCTTAATATTCTGCAATAGTATAAGCATTTCAAAAGTAAAAGTATTGCTTATTTTGCTTTAAAATGTGCAAAAATAAAGATAAACATCCAATTCAAAAAAGTGCAAAACGGAAATATTATGTAACAACATTGTAAACATTTCAACAAAAGTAAAAGTATTGCTTATTTGCTAAAATGTGCAAAAATAAAGATAAACATCCAATACAAAAAAGTGCAAAACGAAATATTCTGTAACAACAGTGTAAACATTTCAACAAAAGTAAAACTTTTGCTTATTTTGCTTAATAACACAACAATGATAGTATGATTAAAGTGAAAGTTAATTGTTGGTTTGTACATAGTATACGTAACTGTTAATGTTGTAAAAGGTATTTGCACAACTAATTAACGTTAGCGTTAAAGAGGAGCGCGTCTTTGTAAACACTGAACAGGCACGCCAAACGCTCCTCTCAGAGCGAAACGGTGCTTTAGTTTATGAATTTACAACGCAGATACAAATGACACATTCATGTTTTTGTGTAATGATGACAACGTATACTCACGCGGACGATTGACTAGTTGATGGTGATGGCAAGAACGCTGCCGTTGTGCTGCTATGATAGGCCATTTCCGCTCGACACAGTGTGCATACAACAACATTATTAGCAGAGGTGGGTAGAGTAGCCAGAAATTGTACTCAAGTAAGAGTACTGTTACTTTAGAGATTTATTACTCAAGTAAAAGTAAGGAGTAGTCACCCAAATATTTACTTGAGTAAAAGTAAAAAGTATGTTGTGAAAAAACTACTCAAGTACTGAGTAACATACACACACATATCATATATATATATATATATATATATATATATATATATATATATATATATATATATATATATATATATATATATATATATATATGTATATATATACACACACACACATATATATATACATACATTGATATATACAGTATATAATTTATATTTATTTATTTTGCCGTTTTTGTTTACATGTTAAAGGTGTTTTAATAATTATACATGCATGTTTAACACATATAGATTCCTTTCTTTCATGAAGACAAGAATATAAGTTGGTGTATTACCTGATTCTGATGACTTGCATTGATTGTAATCAGGAAGTAGTGCTGGTAACGTCCACGTTTTCAAATGGAGGAGAAAAAAAGTTCCTCCTTTCTGTCTAATACCACATGAAAGTGGTTGTTATTTGGCATCTAATTTGTCCAGCTTCCATATTCGTTTTTATACACTTTACAAGAAATACATTGGCGGCAAACTCCGTAGCTTGCTAGCTTGTTTGCGCTGGCTTTCGGAGACTCTTATTTTGAAAGCGCAGGCGCGATGGAGCGGCACTTTTATTGTGAAGACAGGAACTGTGCAGTCAGTTTTTACGGTTGAAATTAAAAAGGGTCTTTTTTCCTTCACACTTTTGATTGATTGATTGATTGATTGATTGGAAACTTTTATTAGTAGATTGCACAGTACAGTACATATTCCGTACAATTGACCACTAAATGGTAACACCCCAATAACTTGTTTCAACTTGTTTAAGTCGGGTCATGTGACCCCTGGCTCTGTTTGATTGGTCCAACGTCACCAGTGACTACATCTGATTGGTGGAACGGAGTGAAACGTCACCAGTAAGGCAAGCACTATGAAGGTCTGTCTGACAGACCAAAACAAACAAAGCGTGCATTAACAGATCGATAAAAATTAGTAGCGAGTAGCGAGCTGAATGTAGATAAAAGTAGCGGAGTAAAAGTAGCGTTTCTTCTTAGGCCGTTTATTGAAATACTCCCACACTTTTGACGACTTTTGGCGTGCTTTTTCCCCCTCGCTCGCACCGCTCGCATCGTCTGCTTTGCGCTCCGCCATGACGCTAGTGTGACGTAAATATGCGACGCGTCGACGAACAAAAACGTCCTCGACGTATTTACGTAACCGATGACGTCGACTACGTCGACGCGTCGTTTCAGCCCTAGTGACATTACATAATCTCCCACGGCACACCAGACCAAAAACACTGCCTTATATGATTAAACGAGTGTAAAGGTGACTATAGGGTGTCATTTCATGTCGAGAGGGCTTTCATAATTTTTAGTAGGTCGTAAACATGTTTTTTCATACTCCTGCTATAAAAATTTTATGTTTTATATTCAATAATTTCTACTCCATTCATTTACTACAGGCAAAAAAAAACCAACAAACAACGATAAACAAGGGTTTACTGTTATCTTGAAGACATAGTTTAGGAAGGTTGAAGTGAAGTTAGCACAACAATTTCCATAGAGAAGGTCAGTGTTGTGTTTTGTATCTGGCAGACACTTTGTGCCAGAGCTGATAATGCAATGTTGCTGACCCTGGCGTGCTGCATGACTGTCTGCTGATCTGAGACCCTGGAACACAAATAGTCCACAGTAACCCTTGTGGAACCGTGCAGCATCCCTCCCCAATAGCATGTTTCCCCTTCCAGCTCGCACTCTCGTCCCCTCCCCTTTCCCTTCCGCAGGATCTGAACTTTGAACACGGATGACTTAACCTCGGAATAATGGCTCCCGCGCTTTGCCTACCGTTTCCTCCCACGGGTTTGAATGCAGCTTTGATTGTAGTTTCGGGCTTTTCAAGGTCTCGCTTTCCCTCGCAATAACACGCTTGATTTAACGGCTTACTGACAAAACTGTAAAGTAATGAGTATAGTCCTTAATCATTAGTATTACGGACACCTTATTTACCTAGTGTTGTTATGGAGTGATTCCCTTATACCAAGGGTCGGCAACTTTTACCACTCAAAGAGCCATTTTGACCCGTTTCACAAAATAAAGAAAACAATAGGAGCCACAAAACTCTTTTGAAATTTAAAATGAAATAACACTGCATACAAAGTTTTTTTTTTTGCTTTGTGCTATGTATAAACCAGGGGTCTCAGCAGAGGTGGGTAGTGTAGCCAGAAATTGTACTCAAGTAAGAGTACTGTTACTTTAGAGATTTATTACTCAAGTAAAAGTAAGGAGTAGTCACCCAAATATTTACTTGAGTAAAAGTAAAAAGTATGTTGTGAAAAAACTACTCAAGTACTGAGTAACTGATGAGTAACATACACACACATATCATATATATATATATATATATATATATATATATATATATATATATATATATATATATATATACAGGTAAAAGCCAGTAAATTAGAATATTTTGAAAAACTTGATTTATTTCAGTAATTGCATTCAAAAGGTGTAACTTGTACATTATATTTATTCATTGCACACAGACTGATGCATTCAAATGTTTATTTCATTTAATTTTGATGATTTGAAATGGCAACAAATGAAAATCCAAAATTCCGTGTGTCACAAAATTAGAATATTACTTAAGGCTAATACAAAAAAGGGATTTTTAAAAATGTTGGCCAACTGAAAAGTATGAAAATGAAAAATATGAGCATGTACAATACTCAATACTTGGTTGGAGCTCCTTTTGCCTCAATTACTGCGTTAATGCGGCGTGGCATGGAGTCGATGAGTTTCTGGCACTGCTCAGGTGTTATGAGAGCCCAGGTTGCTCTGATAGTGGCCTTCAACTCTTCTGCGTTTTTGGGTCTGGCATTCTGCATCTTCCTTTTCACAATACCCCACAGATTTTCAATGGGGCTATGGTCAGGGGAGTTGGCGGGCCAATTTAGAACAGAAATACCATGGTCCGTAAACCAGGCACGGGTAGATTTTGCGCTGTGTGCAGGCGCCAAGTCCTGTTGGAACTTGAAATCTCCATCTCCATAGAGCAGGTCAGCAGCAGGAAGCATGAAGTGCTCTAAAACTTGCTGGTAGACGGCTGCGTTGACCCTGGATCTCAGGAAACAGAGTGGACCGACACCAGCAGATGACATGGCACCCCAAACCATCACTGATGGTTTGGGTTGGTTTGGTTTGCATTTCCTTTGGAAATCGAGGTCCCAGAGTCTGGAGGAAGACAGGAGAGGCACAGGATCCACGTTGCCTGAAGTCTAGTGTAAAGTTTCCACCATCAGTGATGGTTTGGGGTGCCATGTCATCTGCTGGTGTCGGTCCACTCTGTTTCCTGAGATCCAGGGTCAACGCAGCCGTCTACCAGAAAGTTTTAGAGCACTTCATGCTTCCTGCTGCTGACCTGCTCTATGGAGATGGAGATTTCAAGTTCCAACAGGACTTGGCGCCTGCACACAGCGCAAAATCTACCCGTGCCTGGTTTACGGACCATGGTATTTCTGTTCTAAATTGGCCCGCCAACTCCCCTGACCTTAGCCCCATAGAAAATCTGTGGGGTATTGTGAAAAGGAAGATGCAGAATGCCAGACCCAAAAACGCAGAAGAGTTGAAGGCCACTATCAGAGCAACCTGGGCTCTCATAACACCTGAGCAGTGCCAGAAACTCATCGACTCCATGCCACGCCGCATTAACGCAGTAATTGAGGCAAAAGGAGCTCCAACCAAGTATTGAGTATTGTACATGCTCATATTTTTCATTTTCATACTTTTCAGTTGGCCAACATTTCTAAAAATCCCTTTTTTGTATTAGCCTTAAGTAATATTCTAATTTTGTGACACACGGAATTTTGGATTTTCATTTGTTGCCACTTCAAATCATCAAAATTAAATGAAATAAACATTTGAATGCATCAGTCTGTGTGCAATGAATAAATATAATGTACAAGTTACACCTTTTGAATGCAATTACTGAAATAAATCAAGTTTTTCAAAATATTCTAATTTACTGGCTTTTACCTGTGTGTGTGTATATATATATATATATATACATATATATATATATATCCCGTATTTTTCGGAGTATAAGTCGCACCGGAGTATAAGCTGCACCTGCCGAAAATGCATAATAAAAAAGGAAAAAAACATATATAAGTCGCACTGGAGTATAAGTCACATTTTTTGGGGAAATGTATTTGATAAAGCCCAACACCAAGAATAGACATTTGAAAGGCAATTTAAAATAAATAAAGAATAGTGAACAACAGGCTGAATAAGTGTACGTTATATGAGGCATAAATAACCAACTGGTATGTTAACGTAACATATTATGGTAAGAGTCATTCAAATAACTATAACATATAGAACATGCTATACAATCTGTCACTCCTAATCGCTAAATCCCATGAAATCGTATACGTCTAGTCTCTTACGTGAATGAGATAAATAATATTATTTGATATTTTACGCTAATGTGTTAATAATTTCACACATAAGTCGCTCCTGAGTATAAGTCGCACCCCCGGCCAAACTATGAAAAAAACTGCAACTTATAATCCGAAAAATACGGTACATTAGTTGATATATACAGTATATAATTTATATTTATTTATTTTACCGTTTTTGTTTACATGTTAAAGGTGTTTTAATGAATATACATGCATGTTTAACATAGATTCCTTTCTTTCATGAAGACAAGAATATAAGTTGGTGTATTACCTGATTCTGATGACTTATATTGATTGTAATCAGACAGTAGTGCTGATAACGTCCACGTTTTCAAATGGAGGATAAAAAAAGTTCCTCCTTTCTGTCTAATACCACATGAAAGTGGTTGGTTTTTGGCATCTTATTTGTCCAGCTTCCATATTCGTTTTTATACACTTTACAAGAAATACATTGGCGGCAAACTCCGTAGCTTGCTAGCTTGTTTGCGCTGGCTTTCGGAGACTCTTATTTTGTAAGGGCAGGCGCGATGGAGCGGCACTTTTATTGTGAAGACAGGAACTGTGCAGTCAGTCTTTAGGCTTTTGACGGGATGTACGGTTGAAATAAAAAAGGGTCTTTTTTTCCTTCACACTTTTGATTGATTGATTGAAACTTGTATTAGTAGATTGCACAGTACAGTACATATTCCGTACAATTGACCACTAAATGGTAACGCCCCAATAAGTTTTTCAACTTGTTTAAGTCAGGTCATGTGACCACCTGGCTCTGTTTGATTGGTCCAACGTCACCAATGACTGCATCTGATTGGTGGAACGGAGTCAAATGTCATTTTGACTGCATTTGATTGGTGGAACGGAGTGAAACGTCACCAGTGACTGCATTTGGTGAAACGCAAGCACTTTGAAGGTCTGTCTGACAAACCAAAACAAACAAAGCGTGCATTAACAGATCGATAAAAATCAGTAGCGAGCTGAATGTAGATAAAAGTAGCGGAGTAAAAGTAGCGTTTCTTCTCTATAAATATACTCAAGTAAAAGTATGTTGCATTAAAACTACTCTTAGAAGTACAATTTATCCCAAAAGTTCCTCAAGTAGATGTAACGGAGTAAATGTAGCGCGTTACTACCCACCTCTGGGTCTCAGACACGCGGCCCGCACCTTAATATGAAAATTTAATGTTAGTGCGGCCCGCGAGTTTTATGTGACAGCATCACACTTGCCAACCCTCCCAATTTTTCCGGGAGACTCCCGAATTTCAGAGCAACTATTCTCTCGAATGTCTGCTGATTTTCACCCAAACATCAATAATAAGGGCGTGCTATGATGGCACCGCCTTTAGCGCCCTCTACAACCTGTACTAACAGCTTGCCAGCCCAGTCACATGTTATATGCGGCTTCTGCAGACACACATAAGTGACTGCAAGGCATGCTTGTTCAACAGCCATACAGGTCACACCGAGGGTGCCCTCAACTTTAACAAATCAAATCAAATCAACTTTATTTATAAAGCACATTTAAAATTGACCACAGGGGTAGCCAAAGTGCTGTACAATGAACAGGTTAAAAGATAAAACGAGTACCGAGCAAACACAACACAACACAAACAGAACACGATAAAAAATGAATAATTAAAATAGAATAAATAAAAACATAAAAACAGGTTCACAGCAGGTGTATTATGGGGCGCCATTGCAGGATGGATATCACTCAGTGTTAAAAGCCATGGAATAAAAGTATGTTTTTAAGAGAGATTTAAAAACAGGAAGAGAGGAGGCTTGTCTAACACTCAGGGGTAGGTCGTTCCAGAGCTTGGGAGCAGCAACGGCGAAAGCTCTGTCACCTCTAAGCTTCAGCCTTGTGTCAGGGACCGTCAACAGCAGCTGATCGGCTGATCTTAAGGATCGGGTGGGGGCAGTAAGGCTGAAGGAGGTCGGAGAGATAGGTTGGCGCGAGGTTGTTTAGACATTTAAAAACAAATAAAAGGAGTTTAAAATTGATTCGGTAACGCACAGGGAGCCAGTGAAGGGACGCTAAACACTCTTACTAATATGCGCCACACTGTGAACCCACACCAAACAAGAATGACAAACACATTTCGGGAGAACATCCGCACCGTAACACAACATAAACGCAACAGAACAAATACCCAGAATCCCATGCACCCCCCCCCCCCCCCCCCCCCCCCCTCCATGTGTCTATTGAGGTGAGCGGGGTTTGGTGGTAGCGAGGGTGTATAATGTTATTATTGTTATTATTAGCCTTTATTTAACCAGGTAAAATCCCATTGAGATCAAAGATCTCGTTTCCAAGGGAGACCTGGCCAAGAGGGCAGCAGCAAGGTTGCATTAAAAACAGTAAACAAATACATAAAACATCACATTTACAACATTAAAACTTGCTCACATGACACATGTGCATACAGACAAGGTAGACTGCAATCCTTTCACAGAAGCTTTAAACTTATTCAACGTAACTAGGGTTTGAAGTTTAATGTTCGATTGTAGGTTATTCCAAGCTTTCGGTGCTGAAAACCTAAATGCTTTCTTGCCCAGTTCAGTTCTTACTTTGGGGACGACAAATTGCAGAACATTCATTGAACGAAGATTGTGACTTCCTTGTTTCTTTGTTAAAAGACAAGACAGATAAGATGGAGTGATACCCAGAATGGTTTTGTAGATGAAAACATACCAATGATTGAGGCGTCGAGCACATAAAGATGTCCAGTTAGCCATTGAGTATAACACACAATGTAGCCCAGAAGAGTTAGGGATGCATGGGATTCTGGGTATTTGTTCTGTTGTCTTTATGTTGTGTTACAGTGCGGATATTCTCCCGAAATGTGTTTGTCATTCTTGTTTGGTGTGGGTCCACAGTGTGGCGCATATTAGTAAGAGTGTTAAAGTTGTTTATATCACAACCCTCAGTGAAACCTGTATGACTGTTGACCAAGTATGCCTTGCAGTCGCTTACGTGTGTAAGCAGAGGCCGCATACTACATGTGACTGCGCCGGCACGCAGATAGCATGGTGTAAAAGCGGACGCGACGACATGTTGTAGAGGACGTTAAAGGCAGTGCCATCACAGCACGCCCTCAATATTGTTGTCCGGGTGAAAATCGGAGAATGTTTGCCCCGGAGAGGCACTGAAATCCGAAAACCTCCCGGAAAAGGGGGTCGGCAAGTATGCAGCTGAGCCGCATCAGAGTGATCAAAGAGCCGCATGCGGCTCCGGAGCCGCGGGTTGCTGACCCCTGCCTTATTCACTGTACTAATGAATGAGAGTTATTTAGCAGAGAAACACATTAGTCAGGGAAAATGTGACAGAATTCAAAGATTGATTGACTTAAATCCCGACATGGAACATTTCGTACATTCATATTGATTACCCACTGCCAATGAGACTGTCATGTTTTAGTTGGAGTGTTCAGATTACGATACACCGATATTGGATCCTTGAGAATTGGCACAATCTGGCTCCAAGTCCGAGTCCATGGTTCTCGCCCGGTTGGGGAGGAGACCCTGCCCCAAGTGGAGGAGTTCAACTACCTCGGAGTCTTGTCCACGAGTGAGGGAAGAGTGGATCGTGAGATCGACAGGCGGATCGGTGCAGCGTCTTCAGTAATGCGGACGCTGTATCGATCCGTTGTGGTGAAGAATTAGCTGAGCCGGAAGGCAAAGCACTCAATTTACCGGTCGATCTGCGTTCCCATCCTCACCTATGGTCATGAGCGTTGGGTTATGACCGAAAGGACAAGATCACGGGTACAAGCGGCCCAAATGAGTTTGGGGTTCTCCCTTAGAGATAGGGTGAGAAGCTCTGCCATCCGAGAGGAACTCAAAGTAAAGCCGCTGCTCCTCCACATGGAGAGGAGCCAGATGAGGTGGTTCGGGTATCTGGTCAGGATGCCACCCGAACGCCTCCCTAGGAAGGTGTTTAGGGCACGTCCGACCGGTAGGAGGCCACGGGGAAGACCCAGGACACGTTGGGAAGACTATGTCTCCCGGCTGGCCTGGGAACGCCTCGGGATCCCCCGGGAGGAGCTGGACGAAGTGGCTGGGGAGAGGGAAGTCTGGGCTTCCCTGCTTAGGCTGCTGCCCCCGCGACCCGACCTCGGATAAGCGGAAGAAGATGGATGGATGGATGGTACAATATCATCACTAGTCAGTGCACATTAGAGATGCGTGGTTTGCGGACACAACCGCGGAGTCCGCGGATTATCCGCGGTTCGGGCGGTTGAAATAAAAAAAAATTAGATTTTAAATAGATTCAGGCGGGTGGCAGTTAAACCAATTGGGAAATATATATACATAGTTAAATGTTGTTACCCACATACGAAAAACCAGCAGGCACCTGCAGCATATGCCACAACAGAAGAAGAAGAAAAAAAAAGAGATGGACACTTTTACGGAGCGGAGAAGGGACGCCTCGCCGGGGTCCGGGACCGAGGCCCCTTCCCCCGAGAGGGCCCCACCGGGAGCCGTAGCTGAGGCGATCCGCGAGAAGGGCCCGACGCACGTCCAGTGTCACCACCGCGCCCACCGCACGACACCCCGCCTCGTCCGCCTTCGCCGCGGCCGGCGTCACGCGCAGCAGGTAAGCAGCTTACCTGCCCGCCACCCCCGTGGCCGGGGGCTCGTAACAGGGGTCACTCCGCGCGCTCCGCCCGCGCAGCTTACCTGCCCGCCACCCCCATTGCCGGGGGCGCGTAACAGGACAAAAAGTTGACACCACAGGAAACTCCCTTTGTAATTTTATATTTAGTCAGTTTCAATACCGTTCAAAATTGAAATAAAAACTCCCTAAACTGACATTCAATACGGACTTCCTCCGTCAACACCAGGTCGAGCAGAACAGTCTATACTTTGGGTCCTGAGTGTTCACAGAAATAGTCCCTTAGGAGCGTCTCAATAGGTTGGTCATTTCGAAAGCACTTTACCAGCTGTGAACGACTTCCCGATCCCTAAAATGAGTCACCGCTCCAAAGTTCACCTGTTTCAAAGGTTATTAAAGCCCGTTGTCGGCCTGCTCTCCACTCCTGGCAATCAGACTTCGGTGCATGACTCAGAACCAAAGCCGAATTGAGTCGTGGCGCCACTTTGCCGCTGAAGCCCTCTCATAGTTGAAGAGTATGTAAAAATTCAGTAGAAAGTTGTGTATAATCCATTGTGTCATCCTACTTAGTGAGTCAATGGTGTGATAGGATTGGTGTACCAGCGAACATGATGCTGTTAGCTTTGACCTTACGCTTCTTGACCTGTGGAGAAGAAAATACAGTCAATCCGCCCACTTGCTACAAAGGTGGGGGAAATTATAATTTCAACTCTTAGATGTATCACAATTGGGGTCGCAAAGGGGTTTCCGGTAAATTTCCGGAAACTTTCCGGGAAGTTAAGCTCGGGAAGTTTGGAAATATTGACCATTTTTTGATTATTCAAAGTTGGACACCGAATTAATGGGGAACTCTTAGATGTGTCACGATTGGGGTCGCAAAGGGATGGAAGGTTTCCGGTAAATTTCCGGAAACTTTCCGGGAAGTTAAGCTTCGGGAAGTTTGGAAATATTGACCATTTTTTGATTATTCAAAGTTGGACACCGAATTAATGGGGAACTCTTAGATGTATCACGATTGGGGTCGCAAAGGGGTGGAAGGTTTCCGGTAAATTTCCGGAAACTTTCCGGGAAGTTAAGCTCGGGAAGTTTGGAAATATTGACCATTTTTTGATTATTCAAAGTTGGACACCGAATTAATGGGGAACTCTTAGATGTATCACGATTGGGGTCGCAAAGGGGTGGAAGGTTTCCGGTAAATTTCCGGAAACTTTCCGGGAAGTTAAGCTCGGGAAGTTTGGAAATATTGACCATTTTTTGATTATTCAAAGTTGGACACCGAATTAATGGGGAACTCTTAGATGTATCACGATTGGGGTCGCAAAGGGGTGGAAGGTTTCCGGTAAATTTCCGGAAACTTTCCGGGAAGTTAAGCTTCGGGAAGTTTGGAAATATTGACCATTTTTTGATTATTCAAAGTTGGACACCGAATTAATGGGGAACTCTTAGATGTATCACGATTGGGGTCGCAAAGGGGTGGAAGGTTTCCGGTAAATTTCCGGAAACTTTCCGGGAAGTTAAGCTCGGGAAGTTTGGAAATATTGACCATTTTTTGATGATTCAAAGTTGGACACCGAATTAATGGGGAACTCTTAGATGTATCACGATTGGGGTCGCAAAGGGGTGGAAGGTTTCCGGTAAATTTCCGGAAACTTTCCGGGAAGTTAAGCTCGGGAAGTTTGGAAATATTGACCATTTTTTGATGATTCAAAGTTGGACACCGAATTAATGGGGAACTCTTAGATGTATCACGATTGGGGTCGCAAAGGGGTGGAAGGTTTCCGGTAAATTTCCGGAAACTTTCCGGGAAGTTAAGCTCGGGAAGTTTGGAAATATTGACCATTTTTTGATTATTCAAAGTTGGACACCGAATTAATGGGGAACTCTTAGATGTATCACGATTGGGGTCGCAAAGGGGTGGAAGGTTTCCGGTAAATTTCCGGAAACTTTCCGGGAAGTTAAGCTCGGGAAGTTTGGAAATATTGACCATTTTTTGATTATTCAAAGTTGGACACCGAATTAATGGGGAACTCTTAGATGTATCACGATTGGGGTCGCAAAGGGATGGAAGGTTTCCGGTAAATTTCCGGAAACTTTCCGGGAAGTTAAGCTTCGGGAAGTTTGGAAATATTGACCATTTTTTGATTATTCAAAGTTGGACACCGAATTAATGGGGAACTCTTAGATGTATCACGATTGGGGTCGCAAAGGGGTGGAAGGTTTCCGGTAAATTTCCGGAAACTTTCCGGGAAGTTAAGCTTCGGGAAGTTTGGAAATATTGACCATTTTTTGATTATTCAAAGTTGGACACCGAATTAATGGGGAACTCTTAGATGTATCACGATTGGGGTCCCAAAGGGGTGGAAGGTTTCCGGTAAATTTCCGGAAACTTTCCGGGAAGTTAAGCTTCGGGAAGTTTGGAAATATTGACCATTTTTCGATTATTCAAAGTTGGACACCGAATTAATGGGGAACTCTTAGATGTATCACGATTGGGGTCGCAAAGGGGTGGAAGGTTTCCGGTAAATTTCCGGAAACTTTCCGGGAAGTTAAGCTTCGGGAAGTTTGGAAATATTGACCATTTTTTGATTATTCAAAGTTGGACACCGAATTAATGGGGAACTCTTAGATGTATCACGATTGGGGTCGCAAAGGGGTGGAAGGTTTCCGGTAAATTTCCGGAAACTTTCCGGGAAGTTAAGCTCGGGAAGTTTGGAAATATTGACCATTTTTTGATTATTCAAAGTTGGACACCGAATTAATGGGGAACTCTTAGATGTATCACGATTGGGGTCGCAAAGGGGTGGAAGGTTTCCGGTAAATTTCCGGAAACTTTCCGGGAAGTTAAGCTCGGGAAGTTTGGAAATATTGACCATTTTTTGATTATTCAAAGTTGGACACCGAATTAATGGGGAACTCTTAGATGTATCACGATTGGGGTCGCAAAGGGGTGGAAGGTTTCCGGTAAATTTCCGGAAACTTTCCGGGAAGTTAAGCTTCGGGAAGTTTGGAAATATTGACCATTTTTTGATTATTCAAAGTTGGACACCGAATTAATGGGGAACTCTTAGATGTATCACGATTGGGGTCGCAAAGGGGTGGAAGGTTTCCGGTAAATTTCCGGAAACTTTCCGGGAAGTTAAGCTTCGGGAAGTTTGGAAATATTGACCATTTTTCGATTATTCAAAGTTGGACACCGAATTAATGGGGAACTCTTAGATGTATCACGATTGGGGTCGCAAAGGGATGGAAGGTTTCCGGTAAATTTCCGGAAACTTTCCGGGAAGTTAAGCTTCGGGAAGTTTGGAAATATTGACCATTTTTTGATTATTCAAAGTTGGACACCGAATTAATGGGGAACTCTTAGATGTATCACGATTGGGGTCGCAAAGGGGTGGAAGGTTTCCGGTAAATTTCCGGAAACTTTCCGGGAAGTTAAGCTCGGGAAGTTTGGAAATATTGACCATTTTTTGATTATTCAAAGTTGGACACCGAATTAATGGGGAACTCTTAGATGTATCACGATTGGGGTCGCAAAGGGGTGGAAGGTTTCCGGTAAATTTCCGGAAACTTTCCGGGAAGTTAAGCTTCGGGAAGTTTGGAAATATTGACCATTTTTCGATTATTCAAAGTTGGACACCGAATTAATGGGGAACTCTTAGATGTATCACGATTGGGGTCGCAAAGGGGTGGAAGGTTTCCGGTAAATTTCCGGAAACTTTCCGGGAAGTTAAGCTTCGGGAAGTTTGGAAATATTGACCATTTTTTGATTATTCAAAGTTGGACACCGAATTAATGGGGAACTCTTAGATGTATCACGATTGGGGTCGCAAAGGGGTGGAAGGTTTCCGGTAAATTTCCGGAAACTTTCCGGGAAGTTAAGCTCGGGAAGTTTGGAAATATTGACCATTTTTTGATTATTCAAAGTTGGACACCGAATTAATGGGGAACTCTTAGATGTATCACGATTGGGGTCGCAAAGGGATGGAAGGTTTCCGGTAAATTTCCGGAAACTTTCCGGGAAGTTAAGCTTCGGGAAGTTTGGAAATATTGACCATTTTTTGATTATTCAAAGTTGGACACCGAATTAATGGGGAACTCTTAGATGTATCACGATTGGGGTCGCAAAGGGATGGAAGGTTTCCGGTAAATTTCCGGAAACTTTCCGGGAAGTTAAGCTTCGGGAAGTTTGGAAATATTGACCATTTTTTGATTATTCAAAGTTGGACACCGAATTAATGGGGAACTCTTAGATGTATCACGATTGGGGTCGCAAAGGGGTGGAAGGTTTCCGGTAAATTTCCGGAAACTTTCCGGGAAGTTAAGCTCGGGAAGTTTGGAAATATTGACCATTTTTTGATGATTCAAAGTTGGACACCGAATTAATGGGGAACTCTTAGATGTATCACGATTGGGGTCGCAAAGGGGTGGAAGGTTTCCGGTAAATTTCCGGAAACTTTCCGGGAAGTTAAGCTCGGGAAGTTTGGAAATATTGACCATTTTTTGATGATTCAAAGTTGGACACCGAATTAATGAGGAACTCTTAGATGTATCACGATTGGGGTCGCAAAGGGGTGGAAGGTTTCCGGTAAATTTCCGGAAACTTTCCGGGAAGTTAAGCTCGGGAAGTTTGGAAATATTGACCATTTTTTGATTATTCAAAGTTGGACACCGAATTAATGGGGAACTCTTAGATGTATCACGATTGGGGTCGCAAAGGGGTGGAAGGTTTCCGGTAAATTTCCGGAAACTTTCCGGGAAGTTAAGCTCGGGAAGTTTGGAAATATTGACCATTTTTTGATTATTCAAAGTTGGACACCGAATTAATGGGGAACTCTTAGATGTATCACGATTGGGGTCGCAAAGGGATGGAAGGTTTCCGGTAAATTTCCGGAAACTTTCCGGGAAGTTAAGCTTCGGGAAGTTTGGAAATATTGACCATTTTTTGATTATTCAAAGTTGGACACCGAATTAATGGGGAACTCTTAGATGTATCACGATTGGGGTCGCAAAGGGGTGGAAGGTTTCCGGTAAATTTCCGGAAACTTTCCGGGAAGTTAAGCTTCGGGAAGTTTGGAAATATTGACCATTTTTTGATTATTCAAAGTTGGACACCGAATTAATGGGGAACTCTTAGATGTATCACGATTGGGGTCCCAAAGGGGTGGAAGGTTTCCGGTAAATTTCCGGAAACTTTCCGGGAAGTTAAGCTTCGGGAAGTTTGGAAATATTGACCATTTTTCGATTATTCAAAGTTGGACACCGAATTAATGGGGAACTCTTAGATGTATCACGATTGGGGTCGCAAAGGGGTGGAAGGTTTCCGGTAAATTTCCGGAAACTTTCCGGGAAGTTAAGCTTCGGGAAGTTTGGAAATATTGACCATTTTTTGATTATTCAAAGTTGGACACCGAATTAATGGGGAACTCTTAGATGTATCACGATTGGGGTCGCAAAGGGGTGGAAGGTTTCCGGTAAATTTCCGGAAACTTTCCGGGAAGTTAAGCTCGGGAAGTTTGGAAATATTGACCATTTTTTGATTATTCAAAGTTGGACACCGAATTAATGGGGAACTCTTAGATGTATCACGATTGGGGTCGCAAAGGGGTGGAAGGTTTCCGGTAAATTTCCGGAAACTTTCCGGGAAGTTAAGCTCGGGAAGTTTGGAAATATTGACCATTTTTTGATTATTCAAAGTTGGACACCGAATTAATGGGGAACTCTTAGATGTATCACGATTGGGGTCGCAAAGGGGTGGAAGGTTTCCGGTAAATTTCCGGAAACTTTCCGGGAAGTTAAGCTTCGGGAAGTTTGGAAATATTGACCATTTTTTGATTATTCAAAGTTGGACACCGAATTAATGGGGAACTCTTAGATGTATCACGATTGGGGTCGCAAAGGGGTGGAAGGTTTCCGGTAAATTTCCGGAAACTTTCCGGGAAGTTAAGCTTCGGGAAGTTTGGAAATATTGACCATTTTTCGATTATTCAAAGTTGGACACCGAATTAATGGGGAACTCTTAGATGTATCACGATTGGGGTCGCAAAGGGATGGAAGGTTTCCGGTAAATTTCCGGAAACTTTCCGGGAAGTTAAGCTTCGGGAAGTTTGGAAATATTGACCATTTTTTGATTATTCAAAGTTGGACACCGAATTAATGGGGAACTCTTAGATGTATCACGATTGGGGTCGCAAAGGGGTGGAAGGTTTCCGGTAAATTTCCGGAAACTTTCCGGGAAGTTAAGCTCGGGAAGTTTGGAAATATTGACCATTTTTTGATTATTCAAAGTTGGACACCGAATTAATGGGGAACTCTTAGATGTATCACGATTGGGGTCGCAAAGGGGTGGAAGGTTTCCGGTAAATTTCCGGAAACTTTCCGGGAAGTTAAGCTTCGGGAAGTTTGGAAATATTGACCATTTTTCGATTATTCAAAGTTGGACACCGAATTAATGGGGAACTCTTAGATGTATCACGATTGGGGTCGCAAAGGGGTGGAAGGTTTCCGGTAAATTTCCGGAAACTTTCCGGGAAGTTAAGCTTCGGGAAGTTTGGAAATATTGACCATTTTTTGATTATTCAAAGTTGGACACCGAATTAATGGGGAACTCTTAGATGTATCACGATTGGGGTCGCAAAGGGGTGGAAGGTTTCCGGTAAATTTCCGGAAACTTTCCGGGAAGTTAAGCTCGGGAAGTTTGGAAATATTGACCATTTTTTGATTATTCAAAGTTGGACACCGAATTAATGGGGAACTCTTAGATGTATCACGATTGGGGTCGCAAAGGGATGGAAGGTTTCCGGTAAATTTCCGGAAACTTTCCGGGAAGTTAAGCTTCGGGAAGTTTGGAAATATTGACCATTTTTTGATTATTCAAAGTTGGACACCGAATTAATGGGGAACTCTTAGATGTATCACGATTGGGGTCGCAAAGGGGTGGAAGGTTTCCGGTAAATTTCCGGAAACTTTCCGGGAAGTTAAGCTTCGGGAAGTTTGGAAATATTGACCATTTTTCGATTATTCAAAGTTGGACACCGAATTAATGGGGAACTCTTAGATGTATCACGATTGGGGTCGCAAAGGGGTGGAAGGTTTCCGGTAAATTTCCGGAAACTTTCCGGGAAGTTAAGCTTCGGGAAGTTTGGAAATATTGACCATTTTTTGATTATTCAAAGTTGGACACCGAATTAATGGGGAACTCTTAGATGTATCACGATTGGGGTCGCAAAGGGGTGGAAGGTTTCCGGTAAATTTCCGGAAACTTTCCGGGAAGTTAAGCTCGGGAAGTTTGGAAATATTGACCATTTTTTGATTATTCAAAGTTGGACACCGAATTAATGGGGAACTCTTAGATGTATCACGATTGGGGTCGCAAAGGGGTGGAAGGTTTCCGGTAAATTTCCGGAAACTTTCCGGGAAGTTAAGCTTCGGGAAGTTTGGAAATATTGACCATTTTTCGATTATTCAAAGTTGGACACCGAATTAATGGGGAACTCTTAGATGTATCACGATTGGGGTCGCAAAGGGGTGGAAGGTTTCCGGTAAATTTCCGGAAACTTTCCGGGAAGTTAAGCTTCGGGAAGTTTGGAAATATTGACCATTTTTTGATTATTCAAAGTTGGACACCGAATTAATGGGGAACTCTTAGATGTATCACGATTGGGGTCGCAAAGGGGTGGAAGGTTTCCGGTAAATTTCCGGAAACTTTCCGGGAAGTTAAGCTCGGGAAGTTTGGAAATATTGACCATTTTTTGATTATTCAAAGTTGGACACCGAATTAATGGGGAACTCTTAGATGTATCACGATTGGGGTCGCAAAGGGATGGAAGGTTTCCGGTAAATTTCCGGAAACTTTCCGGGAAGTTAAGCTTCGGGAAGTTTGGAAATATTGACCATTTTTTGATTATTCAAAGTTGGACACCGAATTAATGGGGAACTCTTAGATGTATCACGATTGGGGTCGCAAAGGGGTGGAAGGTTTCCGGTAAATTTCCGGAAACTTTCCGGGAAGTTAAGCTTCGGGAAGTTTGGAAATATTGACCATTTTTCGATTATTCAAAGTTGGACACCGAATTAATGGGGAACTCTTAGATGTATCACGATTGGGGTCGCAAAGGGGTGGAAGGTTTCCGGTAAATTTCCGGAAACTTTCCGGGAAGTTAAGCTTCGGGAAGTTTGGAAATATTGACCATTTTTTGATTATTCAAAGTTGGACACCGAATTAATGGGGAACTCTTAGATGTATCACGATTGGGGTCGCAAAGGGGTGGAAGGTTTCCGGTAAATTTCCGGAAACTTTCCGGGAAGTTAAGCTCGGGAAGTTTGGAAATATTGACCATTTTTTGATTATTCAAAGTTGGACACCGAATTAATGGGGAACTCTTAGATGTATCACGATTGGGGTCGCAAAGGGGTGGAAGGTTTCCGGTAAATTTCCGGAAACTTTCCGGGAAGTTAAGCTTCGGGAAGTTTGGAAATATTGACCATTTTTCGATTATTCAAAGTTGGACACCGAATTAATGGGGAACTCTTAGATGTATCACGATTGGGGTCGCAAAGGGGTGGAAGGTTTCCGGTAAATTTCCGGAAACTTTCCGGGAAGTTAAGCTTCGGGAAGTTTGGAAATATTGACCATTTTTTGATTATTCAAAGTTGGACACCGAATTAATGGGGAACTCTTAGATGTATCACGATTGGGGTCGCAAAGGGGTGGAAGGTTTCCGGTAAATTTCCGGAAACTTTCCGGGAAGTTAAGCTCGGGAAGTTTGGAAATATTGACCATTTTTTGATTATTCAAAGTTGGACACCGAATTAATGGGGAACTCTTAGATGTATCACGATTGGGGTCGCAAAGGGATGGAAGGTTTCCGGTAAATTTCCGGAAACTTTCCGGGAAGTTAAGCTTCGGGAAGTTTGGAAATATTGACCATTTTGTGATTATTCAAAGTTGGACACCGAATTAATGGGGAATTACAATAATTATATATTTTTGGGCACTTGTCTATATCAGTGTTTTTCAACCTTTTTTGAGCCAAGGCACATTTTTTTCATTAAAAAAAAAATACAGAGGTACACCACCAGCAGAAAAGGTTAAAAAATGAAACTCCACCAGGTTGTCATGCCTTATTTTGAGTTTGTTGTTGTTTCCTGTGTGTAGTGCTTTAGTTTCTGTCTTGCGCTGTTGTTTTGGTGACCCTTTCCTGTTTTGTTGGTGTTCTCCTGTAGCAGCGTCACGCCTTGCCCGCACCTGCTTTGTTTTCGCAATCAAGACTATTTAAGTTGTGCGTACGCTTTTATGGCATTGTCTTGCTGAAATAAGCAGGGGCGTCCATGATAACGTTGCTTGGATGGCAACATATGTTGCTCCAAAACCTGTATGTACCTTTCAGCATTAATGGCGCCTTCACAGATGTGTAAGTTACCCATGTCTTGGGCACTAATACACCCCCATACCATCACACATGCTGGCTTTTACACCTTGGGCCTATAACAATCCGGATGGTTCGTTTCCTCTTTGGTCCAAAGTTTCCAAAAAACAATTTGAAATGTGGACTCGTCAGACCACAGAACACTTTTCCACTCTGTATCAGTCCATCTTAGATGAGCTCAGGCCCAGCGAAGCCGGCGGCGTTTCCGGGTGTTGTTGATAAACGCTTTTCGCCTTGCATAGGAGAGTTTTAACTTGCACTTACAGATGTAGCGACCAACTGTAGTTACTGACAGTGGGTTTCTGAAGTGTTCCTGAGCCCATGTGGTGATATCCTTTACACACTGATGTCACTTGTTGATGCAGTACAGCCTGAGGGATCGAAGGTCACGGGTTTAGCTGCTTACGTGCAGTGATATCTCCAGATTCTCTGAACCCTTTGATGATATTACGGAGCGTAGATGGTGAAATCCCTAAATTAATGGCGTGTAAGTTACACAAGCTTTGGGCACTAATACACCCCTATACCATCACAGATGCTGCCTTTTACACTCTGCGCCTAGAACAATCCGGACGTTTTTTTTCCCTTCTTTGCTCCGTAGGACACGACGTCCACAGTTTCCAAAAACAATTTGAAATGTGGGACTCGTCAGACCACACCGAGTGATCAGTGACATTTCCGCGTCAATCACTTCTCCATTTGGTTATGGGTTTATTTTTTAGAACATGCCATAAAGATGCACAAACATTTTACTCTGGTTTGATCAACTTTGGATTCATTTATTTTAGATAAATAAATAAATGATAAATAAATAAATAAATAAATGATAAATAATAAATAAATAAATAAATAAATAAATAAATGTAATTTATTTATTTATTTATTTATTTTAGGAGCAAAATGCAAATAAAGGGTTGAAATTGGTATTCGCACAGCCTATTTCTAGTCGCAAATGTGAGTAAAATGCTCCCACTGTGCAAGCCCTGCTAAATCCCACCAAACATCTTTAGGATGACCTAGAATTGGCGAATGTTGAGTCAAATGGAAATAAATTCTCATGGACACACACCTGAATCTCATCATCCCATTTTTGTTTGACTATACCCCCGCTCTGGGGGTCTTACCTACATCATCTGTCTTGTTTTTTCTCCAGCACATGTGATTTACACTTTAATGTCCATGGTTGGGATTCCCTCCAAACCATTCATCTGCTTCTAGCATAATGTATGTCACCCCCCCCTCTAAAACCTGTACACAAAGGGGAATAGCCATGTTTGCTGTCACCGCTATCATTATAGATTCACCTTTTTCCCAGGCTGCTCTCTATTCATTGGTTTGTAATACCTTTTGTAGTCGTCTGCTAGACATGGATAACATAGATTTAAGTGTAGATGTGCGCCACTCAGCAGGGAACTCATGTATGTGAAACTGCCTTTGCATGTCATTATCAGAGGTGGGTAGTAACGCGCTACATTTACTCCGTTACATCTACTTGAGTAACTTTTGGGATAAACTGTACTTCTAAGAGTAGTTTTAATGCAACTTACTTTTACTTTTACTTGAGTATATTTATAGAGAAGAAACGCTACTTTTACTCCGCTACTTTTATCTACATTCAGCTCGCTACTCGCTACTAATTTTTATCGATCTGTTAATGCACGCTTTGTTTGTTTTGGTCTGTCAGACAGACCTTCAAAGTGCCTGCGTTACTGGTGACGTTTCACTCCGTTCCACCAATGAAATGCAGTCACTGGTGACGTTTGACTCCGTTCCACCAATCAGATGCAGTCACTGGTGAGGTTGGACCAATCAAACAGAGCCAGGCGGTCACATGACCTGACTTAAACAAGTTGAAAAACTTATTGGGGTGTTACCATTTAGTGGTCAATTGTACGGAATATGCACTGTACTGTGCAATCTACTAATAAAAGTTCCAATCAATCAATCAAAAGTGTGAAGGAAAAAAGACCATTTTTTATTTCAACCGTACATCCCGTCACAAGCCTAAAGACTGACTGCACAGTTCCTGTCTTCACAATAAAAGTGCCGCTCCATCGCGCCTGCGCTTTCAAAATAAGAGTCTCCGAAAGCCAGCGCAAACAAGCGAGCAAGCTACGGAGCTTGCCGCCAATGTATTTCTTGTAAAGTGTATAAAAACGAATATGGAAGCTGGACAAATAAGATGCCAAAAACCAACCACTTTCATGTGGTATTAGACAGAAAGGAGGAACTTTTTTTCTCCTCCATTTGAAAACGTGGACGCTATCATCACTACTGCCTGATTACAATCAATGCAAGTCATCAGAATCAGGTAATACACCAACTTATATTCTTGTCTTCATGAAAGAAAGGAATCTATATGTGTTAAACATGCATGTATATTCATTAAAACACCTTTAACATGTAAACAAAAACGGCAAAATAAATACATATAAATTATATACTGTATATATATATATGTGTGTGTGTATATATATATATATATATATATATATATGTGTGTGTGTTTATGTATATATATGTGTGTATGTGTATGTATATATATATATATATATGTATATGATATGTGTGTGTATGTTACTCATCAGTTACTCAGTACTTGAGTAGTTTTTTCACAACATACTTTTTACTTTTACTCAAGTAAATATTTGGGTGACTACTCCTTACTTTTACTTGAGTAATAAATCTCTAAAGTAACAGTACTCTTACTTGAGTACAATTTCTGGCTACTTTACCCACCTCTGGTCATTATTTTCCTCTATTGTAGATTCGCTTGAGTTTGGGGACGTGTAAAGATAGCAGCGGGACCGTTTCTTGTTAAGCTTATGTACACATATTCATGAAGATATAACAAATGTTGTGTATTTACAGAAATCCGTGTCTCTTCTACAGATCATCGAGCAGGAGATTAACCCGTTTGTCGATCAGTGGGAAGCAGAGGGGAAGTTTCCGGCTCATAAAGTATTCAAGATCCTGGGAAACGCTGGTTTTCTTGGCGTTAACAAACCAGTCGGTAAGACGTGCATTATTATCTTTCCCTGTGAAGACTGCATCTAAACGTAGGCCTGGGTTGCTGTCAAGAGTATTTTGGACTATCTGCGAGTCCAAATTAATGACGAGTTATGATGAATTTCGTCTTTTCTGACATCTTTTTTTCATTTCTTTTTTCTTTTTATACTTTTTTATGGAAACCCTGTTTCCATATGAGTTGGGAAATTGTGTTAAATGTAAATATAAACGGAATACAATGTTTTGCAAATCCTTTTCAACCCATATTCAATTGAATGCACTACAAAGACAACATATTTGATGTTCAAACTCATAAACTTTATTTTTTTTTTGCAAATAATAATTAACTTAGAATTTCATGGCTGCAACACGTGCCAAAGTAGTTGGTAAAGGGCATGTTCACCACTGTGTTACATGGCCTTTCCTTTTAACAACACTGAGTAAACGTTTGGGAACTGAGGAGACACATTTTTGAAGCTTCTCAGGTGGAATTCTTTCCCATTCTTGCTTGATGTACAGCTTAAGTTGTTCAACAGTCCGGGGGTCTCCGTTGTGCTATTTTAGGCTTCATAATGCGCCACACATTTTCAATGGGAGACAGGTATGGACTACAGGCAGGCCAGTCTAGTACCCGCACTCTTTTACTATGAAGCCACGTCGATGTAACACGTGGCTTGGCAATGTCTTGCTGAAATAAGCAGGGGCGTCCATGATAATGTTGCTTGGATGGCAACATATGTTGCTCAAAAACCAGTATGTACCTTTCAGCATTAATGGTGCCTTCACAAATGTGTAAGTTACCCATGTCTTGGGATCTAATACACCCCCATACCATCACACATGCTGGCTTTTACACTTTGCGCCTATAACAATCCGGATGGTTCTTTTCCTCTTTGGTCCGGAGGACACGACGTCCACAGTTTCCAAAAACAATTTGAAATGTGGACTCGTCAGACCACAGAACACTTTTCCACTTTGTATCAGTCCATCTTAGATGAGCTCAGGCCCAGCGAAGCCGACGGCGTTTCTGGGCGTTGTTGATAAACGGTTTTCGCCTTGCATAGGAGAGTTTTAGCTTGCACTTACAGATGTAGCGACCAACTGTAGTTACTGACAGTGGGTTTCTGAAGTGTTCCTGAGCGCATGTGGTGATATCCTTTACACACTGATGTCGCTTGTTGATGCAGTACCGCCTGAGGGATGGAAGGTCACGGGCTTAGCTGCTTACGTGCAGTGATTTCTCCACATTCTCTGAACCCTTTGATGATATTACGGAGCGTAGATGGTGAAATCCCTAAATTCCTTGCAATAGCTGGTTGAGAAAGGTTTTTCTTAAACTGTTCAAAAATTTGCTCACGCATTTGTTGACAAAGTGGTGACCCTCGCCCCATCCTTGTTTGTGAATGACTGAGCATTTCATGGAATCTACTTTTATACTCAATCATGGCACCCACCTGTTCCCAATTTGCCTGTTCACCTGTGGGATGTTCCAAATAAGTGTTTGATGAGCATTCCTCAACTTTATCAGTATTTATTGCCACCTTTCCCAACTTCTTTGTCACGTGTTGCTGGCATCAAATTCTAAAGTTAATGATTATTTGCAAAAAAAAAATAAAGTTTATGAGTTTGAACATCAAATATGTTGTCTTTGTAGCATATTCAACTGAATATGGGTTGAAAATGATTTGCAAATCATTGTATTCCGTTTATATTTACATCCAACACAATTTCCCAACTCATATGGAAACGGGGTTTGTAGATGCCCATATCAGCTGTACAGGTTTGCTTTACAAAAGAAAAAGTGTGGGATGCTTCTCTTGTTGCCTTATTTGTATTTGACTTTATCAAATGGATTATTATTATTATTTGGTGCAACCGGAAGAGAGAAAAGGGAAGACATAGAGGGGGAAATTGCAGGGACAAGAGGGGGATAAGACAAAGAGACAACAATAACAACAACAACATAACAGCATCAGCAAATAGGATATGTACCAATATGATAGTAAAAGTGATAGCAAAGAAGCAGTTAGTGAAATAAATATTAATAACACAGAAATAACAATGAACGTTATTACACTACAAATGGAGCAATACAAATACCAATAGAAATATCACCATTGATAATATATAATACCAATAATTTACTTCTATTATCAACAATACAGTTGTTCAAATGCAACAATACATATATGTAATGATAACTTGAAATGCAAAAGAAAGCAGATAAATTGTGGGGGGAAAAGAGAAGCGAACTGTATTAACCTTGTAGATTGTTATAGAAACAAGAGTTTAAGCTCTGTCAGTGTGCCATGTGTTACCCAGTTTCCCCTAGGGCAGGGGTCGGCAACCTTTACCAGTCAAAGAGCCATTTTGACCAGTTTCACAAATTATAGAAAACAATGAGAGCCACAAAAATGTTTTGAAATTTAAAATTAAATAACACTACATACAAAGTTTTTTTTTTGCTTTGTGCTATGCATAAACCAGGGGTCTCAGACACGCTGCCCACACCTTTATATGGAATTTGAACGCTGGTGCGGCACGCTGGTTTTTTTTAATGGCGCTTGTCAGCGTCATGGTACAGCATATATCACCCACTACAACCAGCGTACCTGATCAGCCACACGTTGGATGGCGCTTCCGCTTGCTCACGTAGGTGACAGCAAGGCATACTTGGTCAACAACCACACAGGTTACAAAAAAAACTTTAACACTCTTACTAATAATGCGCCACACTGTGAACCCACACCAAACAAGAATGACAAACACATTTCGGGAGAACATCTGCACCGTAACACAACATAAACACAACAGGACAAATACCCAGAATCCCATGCAGCCCTAACTCTTCCGGGATACATTATACACCCCCGCTACCAAACCCCGCCCACCTCAACCGACGCACAGAGGGGGGGTGGGGTGGGGTGGGGGAGGGCGCACGGTGCAAAAGGGTGTCGCGCGCGCACACGAAGTGGAGAATCAGCGCGCGATAACAGTTTTTATGCGCTCGGATTTTTTGGCACTAATGTGACGCCATACGCTGGCTGCTGCCAGATCATTATTAAGAAAAAATGACCGACAGGAAGGCGAGAATTTTTTTTTTTTTTTTTTTCAACACTCTCGCACCGTAAAGACCGATTGCACAGTTCATGTCTTCACAGTAAAAGCGCCGCTTCATCCTGCCTGCGCTAACAAAATAAGAGTCTCAGAAAGCTAGCAAGCTACATGTGCAGGGAGGAAATACTTGTTGCTAGCATAAAATAGGCAATAAAAGCTAAAAAAAAAAAGCGCCGTACTTTGTGTGTCTTCTTCTGGACGCTACAATACATTATATGACTTCATATGTTGTCATGTAAAAAAACAACTAACTTTCATGGTGTGGCGGCTAATATGTTGCAGTGGTGCACCTGCCCATACTTGCCAACCTTGAGACCTCCGATTTCGGGAGGTGGGGGGGTGGGGAGTGGGGGCGTGGTCGGGGCGTGGTTGGGGGCGTGGTTAAGAGGGGAGGAGTATATTGACAGCTAGAATTCACCAAGTATTTCATACATATATATATTTATTTATTTTTTTTGAAAATATGCAAACAAATCTGTGTTTAGATAATTGATACTTCAAACTTGCATAAATATAACATGAATATAAGATAACTTGGCTTCTGAGAGCTTCAAATTGTATTGGGGGGGGGGGGGGGGTTGATGTGTGAGGGAGTAGGGTTGGGGTGGGGGCGGGGTTTGGTGGTAGCAGGGGTGTATAATGTAGCCCAGAAGAGTCAGGGCTGCATGGGATTCTGGGTATTTGTTCTGTTATGTTATGTTGTGTTAAGGTGCAGATGTTCTCCCGAAATGTGTTTGTCATTCTTGTTTGGTTTTAGGTTCAAAGTGTGGCGCATTATTAGTAAGAGTGTTAAAGTTGTTTTATATGGCCACCGTCAGTGTAACCTGTGTGGCTGTTGACTAAGTATGCAGGGTGCAAGCAGAAGATGCATACTGCATAAGAAGTGGTTGGGCTGGCACACTATTAATACAGATTGTAGAGGGCGCCAAATGCTGTACCATTATGGCATGCCCTTGTTATATCAGTAAGGGTGAAAGTCGGTGAATATTAATTTCTGCGGGAGGCACTGAAATCCGGAAGTCTCCCGGGAAAATCGGGGGGTTCGGCAAGTAAGCTGCTGAGCCGCATCAGAGTGATCAAAGAGCCGCATGCGGCTCAGGAGCCGCGGGTTGCCGACCCCTGCCCTAGTATAACAACGTTAATATACACTATGTTGCCAAAAGTATTTGGCCACCCATCCAAATGATGAGAATCAGGTGTCCTAATCACTGTATAAAATGGAGCACTTAGGCGTGGAGACTGTTTCTACAAACATTTGTGAAAGAATGGGTTGCTGTTTGTACGGTGAATGTATATGTACAGTATGTGTATTGTTGTACAGTGAATGTATATGTATTAGAGATGCGCGGTTTGCGGGCACAACCGCGGAGTCCGCGGATTATCCGCGGATCGGGCGGATGAAATTGAAAAAAATTAGATTTTATCCGCGGGTCGGGTCGGGTCCGGCGGTTGAAATAAAAAAAAAATTGATTTTAAATAGATTCAGGCGGGTGGCAGTTAAACCAATTGGGAAATATATATACATAGTTAAATGTTGTTACCCACATACGAAAAACAAGCAGGCACCTGCTGCATATGCCACAACAGAAGAAAAAAAAAAAAAGAGATGGACACTTTTACGGAGCGGAGAAGGCCCCCGACGCCTCGCCGGGGTCCGGGACCGAGGCCCCTTCCCCCGAGAGGGCCCCACCGGGAGCCGTAGCTGAGGCGATCCGCGAGAAGGGCCCGACGCACGTCCAGGGTCACCACCGCGCCCACCGCACCGACACCCCGCCTCGTCCGCCTTCGCCGCGGCCGGCGTCACGCGCAGCAGGTAAGCAGCTTACCTGCCCGCCACCCCCGTGGCCGGGGGCTCGTAACAGGGGTCACTCCGCGCGCTCCGCCCGCGCAGCTTACCTGCCCGCCACCCCTGTTGCCGGGGGCGCGTAACAAGGGTCACTCCGCACGGCAGTGCGCTCACGAAAGGGGTGGGGCTCACCCTGGTTGATATAGACAGCAGGATGGTGGCTATGGACGTCGGAACCCGCTAAGGAGTGTGTAACAACCCACCTGCCGAATCAACTAGCTCTGAAAATGGATGGCGCTGGAGCGTTGGGCCCATACCCGGCCGTCGCCGGCAGCGAGACGCGCTTGGAGGTGCGCTCAGCGCGGCTCCCATATGATTGCGCACTGGTGTGCGTCTGGGTCGTGACAGCGTGGCACGCGAATGTCTGTGCTGCATTGGATCAGTCTCCTTTCTTTAACAGGCAAAAGCTTTATAACCTCACTAATGCCTTGCATCGTCTATATTAGATATATAACAACGGGCGGGTGCGGTTCTGATCAAATGTTACATCGGGTGGATGGCGGATGGTTGACGACTTTCTGATGCGGTTGCAGATTAAATAATTGCCTATCCGCGCATCTCTAATATGTACAGTATGTGTATGTTTGTACAGTAAATGTATATGTACATGCATGTGTATATGTATGTTTGTCTTTTCTGACTTGTAAATGTGACAATGTTGATACAATTTTGTGTTATACAATGCCAACGCATCAAATCAAAAGGTTCGTGCATTTAGAGCTCACAAAAGGTAAAATAAGGCGTTATTTTCATCTGATTGTAATAACTGAGACACGCGTTGACATAAATGCTGCTAAAAGTATCTTATTTCGTGTGCAGCTCTGAATCAATGGGTGTGTGTGCAGGTGTAACTTATGTTCTGACAAGCTGAATCCATACTACGTTAATGGCGTTTATTTTCGACAGTGCCTGGAAAAAAAAATTGAGGTGACGACCTTAAGATATATATTTAAACACAGTGTACATTTTCAAATGACGGGGAAGGTTCCATTTGCAATCTGGGAAGGCGTCCAATAACGGATATCTGACCTGATCCCTGCATTTATATTTCTGAGCCACATCCACTTGAACCACCTCGTGTGTAATCCAGCCAATTAATGACTGGAGTCAGTTGTTTAGACATGTTAAATGTGCCTGCAGATCAAATATATTTGGCCTTTAGCCATGAAGTGAGGCTTTGTTAGTCTGACACATTTCAGTGGTTTTGAATCACGCAAGTAATTACGCGGATTACTCATCTGCACCCCTTTCCCATTGACGTGTGTGGGTCATTTGTCATCTCCATGATTTATGTGCGGCATATCTAGGAATTCTAAAATATGTTAGCCACATAAACAACACACGGACTCTGTTTAATGCAAAGAGGACATGATTGTACAAAAGCCAAAAGCAGTGAAGTTGTCACGTTGTGTAAATAAAAAGAGAATACAATGATTTGCAAATCCTTTTCAACTTATATTCGATTGAATAGACTGCAAAGACGAAATATTTAATGTTGGAGAATTTGAATAGAATAGAACATATCTTTATTGTCATTGTACATTGTACAACGAAATTGTAAGCAAATCTGATTTAATGCAAATTCATAATAACACATAAAAACATAAGAACATATATAAAAATACCAAGCACACAGCGTGTTCAGCGACACTATTGCTCTCGGGTAAAAAGTGTTCTTGTATCTGTTTGTCCGGCATTTTATTGTCCTGTATCTCCTGTAAGGCTGCAGCTAACGATTATTTTTCTATCGATTAATCTATAGATTATTTTTTTCGATTAATCGGTTAATCTATAGATTATTTTTTCGATTAATCTATAGATTATTTTTCCTTTTACCGATTATTTTTTTTATTTAAAATGAAGATGAAAAAATAAATGAAGGCCAGTTTTTTCAAAAGGCATGGCTTTTATTTACAAAAAAAAAAGTATGGCCACTCAGTCAACATTGACAACAACATGACAACATATTATGTAACAATGTAAACATTTAACAAAATTAAAAGTAGCTTATTTGCTTTTAATGTGCAAATATAAAAGTAAACATCCAGTGCAAATCTTAATATTCTGCAATAGTATAAGCATTTCAAAAGTAAAAGTATTGCTTATTTTGCTTTAAAATGTGCAAAAATAAAGATAAACATCCAATTCAAAAAAGTGCAAAACGGAAATATTCTGTAACAACAGTGTAAACATTTCAACAAAAGTAAAAGTATTGCTTATTTGCTAAAATGTGCAAAAATAAAGATAAACATCCAATACAAAAAAGTGCAAAACGAAATATTCTGTAACAATAGTGTAAACATTTCAACAAAAGTAAAACTTTTGCTTATTTTGCTTAATAACACAACAATGATAGTATGATTAAAGTGAAAGTTAATTGTTCGTTTGTACATAGTATACGTAATTGTTAATGTTGTAAAAGGTATTTGCACAACTAATTAACGTTGGCGTTAAAGAGGAGCGCGTCTTTGTAAACACTGAACAGGCACGCCAAACGCTCCTCTCAGAGCGAAACGGTGCTTTAGTTTATGAATTTACAACGCAGATACAAATGACACATTCATGTTTTTGTGTAATGATGACAACGTATACTCACGCGGACGATTGACTAGTTGATGGTGATGGCAAGAACGCTGCCGTTGTGCTGCTATGATAGGCCATTTCCGCTCGACACAGTGTGCATACAACAACATTATTAGCAGAGGTGGGTAGAGTAGCCAGAAATTGTACTCAAGTAAGAGTACTGTTACTTTAGAGATGTATTACTCAAGTAAAAGTAAGGAGTAGTCACCCAAATATTTACTTGAGTAAAAGTAAAAAGTATGTTGTGAAAAAACTACTCAAGTACTGAGTAACATACACACACATATCACATATATATATATATATATATATATATATATATATATATATATATATATATATATACCGGTGTGTATATATATATATATATATATATGTGTATATATATATACACACACACACACACACACACATATATATATATATACATACATTGATATATACAGTATATAATTTATATTTATTTATTTTGCCGTTTTTGTTTACATGTTAAAGGTGTTTTAATAATTATACATGCATGTTTAACATATAGATTCCTTTCTTTCATGAAGACAAGAATATAAGTTGGTGTATTACCTGATTCTGATGACTTGCATTGATTGTAATCAGACAGTAGTGATGATAACGTCCACGTTTTCAAATGGAGGAGAAAAAAAGTTCCTCCTTTCTGTCTAATACCACATGAAAGTGGTTGTTATTTGGCATCTTATTTGTCCAGCTTCCATATTCGTTTTTATACCCTTTACAAGAAATACATTGGCGGCAAACTCCGTAGCTTGCTAGCTTGTTTGCGCTGGCTTTCGGAGACTCTTATTTTGAAAGCGCAGGCGCGATGGAGCGGGACTTTTATTGTGAAGACAGGAACTGTGCAGTCAGTCTTTACGATTGAAATAAAAAAAGGGTCTTTTTTCCTTCACACTTTTGATTGATTGATTGGAACTTTTATTAGTAGATTGCACAGTACAGTGCATATTCCGTACAATTGACCACTAAATGGTAACACCCGAAGTTAGCTCGGAGCCAGTCAGGTCATGTGACCACCTGGCTCTGTTTGATTGGTCCAACGTCACCAGTGACTGCATCTGATTGGTGGAACGAAGTGAAACGTCACCAGTAAGGCGGGCACTTTGAAGGTCTGTCTGACAGACCAAAACAAACAAAGTGTGCATTAACAGATCGATAAAAATTAGTAGCGAGTAGCGAGCTGAATGTAGATAAAAGTAGCGGAGTAAAAGTAGCGTTTCTTCTTAGGCCGTTTATTGAAATACTCCCACACTTTTGACGACTTTTGGCGTGCTTTTTTCCCCTCGCTCGCACCGCTCGCATCGTCTGCTTTGCGCTCCACCATGACGGTAGTGTGACGTAAATATGTGACGCGTCGACGAACAAAAACGTCCTCGACGTATTTACGTAACCGATGACGTCGATGACGTCGACGCGTCGTTTCAGCCCTAATCTCCTGCCCTAGGGCAGCAGTTAAAAAAAGTTTATGTCCGGGGTGAGATGGGTCCCTTATGATGTTTTGGGCCTTTTTGAGGCACCTGGCACTGTACAGTTCATCTAGGGAGGGGAGAGAGCAACAAGTGATCTTCATGGCAGTTTTTATGACCCTCTGTCACCCTTGGTCACGCATTTGTTGACAAAGTGGTGACCCTCACCCCCGTCCTTGTTTGTGAATGACTGAGCATTTCATGGAATCTACTTTTATACCCAATCATGGCACTCACCTGTTCCCAATTAGCCTGTTCACCTGTGGGATGTTCCAAATAAGAGTTTGACGAGCATTCCTCAACTTTCATTAATGAATTTGCCTATGAATTTAAATATTTTACTTTTTTTCTACGTAAAGAGTAAAAAAAAAATCTGTGGATTTGACCACATTTTTTTACAGAAAAAAAGTGGCCGCTTTTTAAGTTGCCAGTCTTTTACTGTAAAATATATGGTGTTATTAGGGCCCGCATGGCCCATTGCATAAGGACTCCCAAAGGGAGTCCTTATGCAATGGGACATAAGGACCTATTGAATTTGTAAGGTTTTATTATTATTATTCTTCCGCAACTTTGCGCTGTAATTTGACCCCCTTAACATACTTCAAAACTCACCAAATTTTACACACACATCAGTAATATACGGCAAAACTTTTTATCAAAAAACCAAACCTCAAAACTCAAAATTGCGCTCTAACGCCCCCTACGAAAAAAACAACTAGACTGCCTGTAACTCCCACTAGGAAGGTCGGAGAGACATGAAACAAAAACCTTTATGTAGGTGTGACTTAGACCTAGATTTCATAATAGTATATTCTCGGGCAAAAATCAACAGGAAGTTGGCAATTCCCCCTTCAAGACAAAAAAGTACTAAAAACAGTAACTTTTGCCTCTTTGAGCTGTATTTTCACCCTCATAACATGCTTCAAAACTCACCAAACTGAACACACACATCAGGACTGGCAAAAATTGCGATCTAATAAAAAAACCTAACCCCAAATCTCAAAATTGCGCTCTAGCGCTATTTTTGAATAAAACGCAGAAAAAACTGATCCTCGGAAGAAAAAAATGACAAAACTGCCTGTAACTCCCACTGGGAAGGTCGGAGAGACATGAAACAAAAACCTCTATGTAGGTCTCACTTAGACCTACATTTCATAAATTGACAACCCCCAGCAAAAATCAACAGGAAGTTTGCTATTCCCCCTTCAAAACAAAATTTTTGTAAAAACCGGTCACCTTCCTTCAAAAACTATCTCCTCTGAGCGCGTTTGTCGTTTCGGCTTCAAACTAACACAGGAGAGAGATTAAACCCTTGTGATTAAAAGGACAGAAGCGCGTTTTTTCTAACTGCTCCGGTTTTGATTTTATGAGCCTTCAAAGAACCGCTGCGCTGATGCTGCTGCGCTGCTGTTTTTTTAAGATGGCTGCTTAAAAGCAGGAAGCACCAACGTGCCCACACAATGCAGACAAGGTAGGTACACTAGACAAAAGTCTTGGGACACTTCAGACTAAAAGTAGACAAAAGTATTGGGACACTTATGACTATCACTGGACAAAAGTATTGGGACACTTGGGACTAAAACTTGACAAAAGTATTGCGACACTTGGGACTACCACTTGACAAAAGTATTGGGACACTTAGGACTACAACTTGACAAAAGTATTGGGAAATTTAGGACTAAAACTGTAAATAAGTATTGGGACACTTAGGACTAGCACCTGCCAAATACGCGGGCCCGACCAATGCTGCTTGCAGCTTTAATTTTATTATTGTTATTTTTACAACATTTATTGTAAATAGAAATACTGTACCGCTGTTTAATTTATTTAGGCAACTCAGCTGCCAGTTTTTTACCATAGTAAAATGTGCTACCATAAAATCATCAACCGTGGATTAAAAAAAACAAAAAATGACAGCTCAGTCGACAGAATTTGACTGTAAAAAAACAAACATTGGTGGGTTTTTTTTTTTTCAAACTCACAGTACTATGCTGTAAAAAACTCTAAATTTTACAGTAAAATCTATCGGTCATTTTTATGGTGTACAATTTGATGGATAACCTGCTTCGAAACCATAAATTAAGCAGATATTTACGTATTTATTTGGATTTTGACCAACAAAGTTATATACTGTAATATTTGTTGCGATATTGGACACTATTTTTTTCCCTGTCAAACTAGAAAAAAACCTAATACTTTTAGTAAGAAAATAAGAAAGTAAAGAAAGAAAATATAAGGTATTTTATTGACACATATTATTTCCAGGATTTTGCGGGCCATGTGAAAGGACGTGGAGGGCCAGATCTTGAGTTTGACACCTGTGCACTAGACACACCAATGATGTACAATAAAACTCCTCATAGGAAGTTGCCATTTGTTCTAACTTTGTGACATGATACAATGCACATTAATTGACATATCAAATAGAAATGTGACAGATTCCACCCGATTGTAGCTGAGATAGCATACCTGCCAACTACTCCGGTTTTCCCGTAATTAGTACGGTTTTCATCAACCTATTCCGGGTTACGGTTGCAGTGATAAAAAATATGTTTTTTTATTAATTAAAAAAAAAATTTTTTTTTAAGTTTTATTCACGAAATCGCGTAACAACAATGATAATCGACACTGCTTCCCGTAACTTCCTATCGAGCCATTCCGAATGCCATGCGGGAGGCTATTTATAGCACCGCTGCCAAGCACGAGGCACCTGTTGCCCATTGTTTCCAAACGAGCGAATGATCATGGAATCAGCCGGAGAAAAATCGCAAACGAGTCTTAAACCGAAAAGAAAACTGCAGTCATTCCGTGAAGAATATTCAAAAGCCTATCCGGGAATAATTATCCGTTCCAAAAAGGGTGAAAACTACGCGAATTGCACCTTGTGCAGACAAGATTTTTCGATCGGACACGGAGGAATTAGCGATGTAAAAGACCACGTTGGGACAAAAAAACACAAGTCTAATGCCGTTGCTAGCGATACAAGTGGAAAACTTTCAACGTTTTTCGTCGCCCAAACAGATTCTTTGGATGTGATGAATGCCGAAGTTTTATTTATGATGCTATTGAATTACATTTTAATGAAGTAAACTTATCATAAAGTTACCATATCATTTTTGCAGTATGATTAATCTGATAGAATAAATTTGGATTTTAGCCACAAAAAGGTAATGACACCAATGTTATCTATTGGAATTGTTTAGTACTGTTATACTGTTAAAAGTGTTTATACTATTTATGCTTTCAAGTCCAAGTTGAAGAAATCTTGTTAAATGTTGACAGCATAACTACCAAAATACAGAAGAAGTATGTCCTTAATATTTTTGCAGTGCTATTTCTGTTGAAAAGTTCAAATGATTACATTAGAGATGTGATGTGCCACTTTTCAAGTGTCTGATGGCTTCAATTAATTGTCATGAATTTTTCATATTTTGAATTCTTTTGAAAGGCTTACAAAAAAACTACATTTGAATTGTAATTCCATGCTATTGACAGGACTATTAATTTTAATGAAGTTAGCTTACCATGTTTACAGTATGATAATTGTGATGGAAATGTGAATTTGAGGCACAGAATATTTTTTACAATTGAACAAGGCAGTAGATTATACAAGCTTGGACAGAAAGTTAATAATGACACCAATTTTTTTTTTAATGGAATTGTTTAGTACTGTTTTACCATTTGTTTACTGTAAAAAGTGTTTATACTGTTTATACTTTCAATGAACAAATTGAAGTCTTGTGAAAGGTTGACAGGATAACTGGCATTAACTGTCAAAATAATTTCAAACTATTGAAGTTAGCTTACAGAATAAACATGTCAATCAACCCATATGATTTTTGCTGTAATATTTTTGTTTTGAAAAGTCACTGTGACTGATAGAAAAGTGATGGTTTTAGCAACATTTTAACCTGTCTGAATGCAATCAATCATTTTGCGTCCGGGGGCCTGAACCCCCCACCAGGACTTTGTCCTGGACCTACCGGGGCCTGCGGCCCCTGGATCCTGGCTACTAGGTTTTTCTGATTTCAAAAGTTGGCAGGTATGTAAAAACCACTGGTAAGTTTTGATGAGCGTTTAAAAAAAGTTGTTTGCCACTTGTGCCAGCTTTTTTGAAACATGTTGCAGGCATCAAATTCCAAATGAGCAAATATTTGCAAAAAAATAACAAAATCTACCAGTTTGAACGTTAAGTATCTTGTCTTTGCAGTCTATTCAATCGAATATAAGTTGGAAAGGATTTGTTGTATTCTCTTTTTATTTACCATTTACACAACGTGACAACTTCACTGCTTTTGGGGTTTGTAGGTTAGTGATTGCAAGCTGTGGACCACAAATGCACGCTGCTGCAGTGTTGTCTGCGAGACGTGCTTTGAAGTGTTCCCACTTATGTCTCAGTAACTTCCTGCAGCAGCTGTCGGCTAACAGTTAATCCAGATGTGTTTCTCATGGAGGCAGGAAAAATTGGAGATATCTCCCCTGTTTGACAGTCAAGATCATTTTAATTGCATGAAATGGAGAGAAAGGTCACCAGGCATCCACGCAACTCTTATCCTGCAACTAAAATACTCATTTTTTTCCATAAGATTCCAGCTCATTAAACATAATTGGTTGCTTGTTTTTATAAAGGCTCTTGTAGAGGAAATGATTAACATTTGCGGTCTTGGAAGAGTTTAGATTATATTTTATATCTTAGCATAATAAAAAATATTTAGTTATTTTATTTAAATTTATATTTATGTAAAGCTGGCTAAAAAATATGATATATGTAATATAATCACAGTGAGTATTATCTCCAGTTACTTTACTTTTTAGCATTTACTGTAGTGCTTTGGTTATTGTTAGTGAAGTACCGTATTTTCCGCACCATAAGGCGCCCTGGGTTATAAGCCGCGCCTTCAATGAACGGCATATTTCAAAACTTTGTCCACCTATAAGCCGCCCCGTGTTGTAAGCCGCATCTAACTGCGCTAAAGGAATGTCAAAAAAACAGTCAGATAGGTCAGTCAAACTTTAATAATATATTAAAAACCAGCGTGATGTGGGCGCGCATGGAGTCGTATATCAACATGGACGGAGCTGCGTGAAAAAAGCCACCCGGCCTCTTCGCGTAAACTTACCTTAACCACTCGCTCATCTTTTCTTCATCCATCCATCCCTTCGAGTTAGCTTTTATGATGACGCCGGCTGGAAAGGTCTCTTTTGGCAAGGTCTTCCTTTTGAATATCACCATGGGTGGAAGTTTCTGGCCATTAGCATGGCAAGCTAGAACCACAGTGAAGGATGACTTCTCATTCCCTGTGGTGCGAATATTCACCGTACGTGCTCCCGTTGTATCCACAGTGCGGTTCACAGGAATATCAGTTGCTGTGAAATAGTAATCCGTGTGCGGATGGAGAGATTGCGTCTTTTCATGAACCGGATACCTGTCGCTTAGTAGGAGCCATTTTGTGGTCTTTACAGATGTAAACACACAAAGGAAAAGAAACGTACGGTAATATCCGCGCGCTTTTTCTTCTTCTACGCGGGCGGGTGGTTGCTTACAGTAGAAGAAGAAGCGCTTCCTGTTCTATGGGGGCGGGTGCTTACCTTGGCGGTTGCTTGCGTAGAAGAAGAAGCGCTTCCTGTTCTACCGGGAAAAAAGATGGCGGCTGTTTACCGAAGTTGCGAGACCGAAACTTTATGAAAATGAATCTTAATATTTATCCATATATAAAGCGCACCGGGTTATAAGGCGCACTGTCAGCTTTTGAGAAAATGTGTGGTTTTTAGGTGCGCCTTATAGTGCGGAAAATACGGTACTGTCATGACTTGGTCCTGGGTGTTTGCTTTTCCGGGATGCAACGGAAAGTTGGCTCGGGCGAGACGGGAATGAAGGTACATTTTTATTTAACACTATAACTACAAAACAAGGAAGTAAACAAAAGGCGCGCACAATGGCGGGGAACAAACTATGAAAAACAAAAAGACTATAAACATGGAACAAAAACTTACTTTGGCATGGGACATGAAGCAGGATCTAAGAGGATGAAGAGTGTGTAGAGCATAATTGTGGGGATGTCGTCAGAAAGACAAACTGAAAACAATGAACTTAAATACTACAGACATGATTAACGGAAACAGGTGCGTGACTCAAAACGTGAAACAGGTGCGTGACGTGACAGGTGAAAACTAATGGTTGCTATGGTGACAAACAAGAGTGCACAATGAGTCCAAACGTGGAACAGGTGAAACTAATGGGGTAATCATGGAAACAAGACAAGGGAGTGAAAAGCCAGAAACTAAAAAGTCCAATAACTAAATAAAACATGACTAAGACAAAAACATGATCACACAGACATGACAAGTACTCCAAAAGGTCTGATGAAGATTTAATTTACTGCTTTAGATGAGAACCTGAGGTTTCTTTTCTCACCTGCACTTATTTCTTATTATGTATTTCTTCTCTTTATGTATTTCAACAATGTTACCTTTTGTACTTTTCATATTGTGCGAATAAATGAATAAATAAATACACATACACAAACCAAAGCAATTTTTTCCAATTAAAAACACTTATAAATCCAATTAATGCGTTCCCTCCAAAATATTAATACAGAACATGTTTTAGAGAATAATTATAGTTGCAAAATAGGTGACAAATGAAATAGATACATTTACATTTAAGGTAAGGTAGGTGAGAGCCTTGTCGTCCTCAATATTGTTTGTCCCATTCTTCATTAAATATAGTGATTTCACTCGCAACTATCTTCGTTTTTTATTTGTATACCATATTTTCCGGACCATAGGGCGCACAGGATTATAAGGCGCACTGCCGATGAGCGGGTCTATTCAGGTCTATTAAAGGGGTCATATTATGATTATTTTCTAAATGTAAAAGACTTCCTTGTGGTTTACATAACATGTAATGGTGGTTCTTTGCTCAAAATGTTGCATGGATGATGTTTTACACATCATCTTCAAGTCGCCTTCTGACAGTCTCTTTTCTGTGGGCGGTCTTTTTTACGTGGCTCACCTTCGACAGCGTCTTCTCCCCGTCATCTTTGTTGTAGCGTGCAAGGACGGGAGTGGAAGAAGTGTCAAAAGATGGAGCTAACTGTTTTAATGACATTCACACTTTACTTCAATCAATAACGGAGAAGCATCTTTTCATCCGTGGCTCACTAGTGCAACAACAACGCCCGAAATGTGTCCCGTGAAAAACCGTCCGACCGGAACTCTCTAATAACTAAAGTTCCTTGGGTGAATAATGTAAACTCACTACACCGGTATGTTTTAGTGCTTTCATGGCAAGTTTACTGACAGATATAAGTAAGAACTTTACACTACTTTATATTAGAAATGGCAACAGCAGAGGATGAATGTCACATAACAAGAAGATAGAGAAAAAGAAGAAGCTTATCGGACTACAAAGACGGACGCTAGAGATGCGCGGTTTGCGGGCACAACCGCGGAGTCCGCGGATTATCCGCGGATCGGGCGGATGAAATTTAAAAAAATTAGATTTAAAAATTAGATTTTAAATAGATTCAGGCGGGTGGCAGTTAAACCAATTGGGAAATATATATACATAGTTAAATGTTGTTACCCACATACGAAAAACGAGCAGGCACCTGCTGCATATGCCACAACAGAAGAAAAAAAAAAAAAGAGATGGACACTTTTACGGAGCGGAGAAGGCCCCCGACGCCTCGCCGGGGTCCGGGACCGAGGCCCCTTCCCCCGAGAGGGCCCCACCGGGAGCCGTAGCTGAGGCGATCCGCGAGAAGGGCCCGACGCACGTCCAGGGTCACCACCGCGCCCACCGCACCGACACCCTACCTCGTCCGCCTTCGCCGCGGCCGGCGTCACGCGCAGCAGGTAAGCAGCTTACCTGCCCGCCACCCCCGTGGCCGGGGGCTCGTAACAGGGGTCACTCCGCGCGCTCCGCCCGCGCAGCTTACCTGCCCGCCACCCCTGTTGCCGGGGGCGCGTAACAGGGGTCACTCCGCGCGCAGTGCGCTCACGAAAGGGGTGGGGCTCACCCTGGTTGATATAGACAGCAGCTAGGACGGTGGCCATGGAAGTTGGAACCTGCTAAGGAGTGTGTAACAACCCACCTGCCGAATCAACTAGCCCTGAAAATGGATGGCGCTGGAGCGTCGGGCCCATATACCCGGCCGTCGTGACAGCGTGGCACGCGAATGTCTGTGCTGCATTGGATCAGTCTCCTTTCTTTAACAGGCAAAAGCTTTATAACCTCACTAATGCCTTGCATCGTCTATATTAGATATATAACAACGGGCGGGTGCGGGCGGATGGCGGGCGGATGCGGTTCTGATCAAATGTTAGATCGGGTGGATTGCGGATGGTTGACGACTTTCTGATGCGGTTGCGGATGAAATAATTGCCTATCCGCGCATCTCTAACGGACGCGCACAAATTTTCAGGACTTATGCAGATCCTAAATACAGATGTGCAGGTACCAGAACGTAATAAAAGTTGCTTTTGCATAATATTGCCAAACAAAACGCCAGATAATATGTCTTACCTTATACACACACCATAATAATACTCCTATGTTGAAGTACAGTACAATGTATCAAGCGGTGTGGCTTCATAGCTTACCAAAGTCCTACTAAAACATTTTGATCGATTTTTGAGCGCCGTGTGTAATGTTCTATATTTTCAATGGAACATATAAAATGTTGGTGTTGTTTACTTGAGTCATATTGCAGTCTACACATATCTCTTATGTTTGACTGCCATCTACTGGCCACACTTATCATTTCACCATGTACCAAATAAAATAGCTTCGAGGTCGGTAAGCACAACCAGAATTATTCCGTACGTTAGGCGCACCGGTTATAAGGTGCACTGTCGAGTTTTGAGAAAATGAAAGGATTTTAAGTGCATCTTATAGCCTGAAATATTTTAAAGTTAAAGTACCAATGATTGTCACACACACACTAGATGTGACGAAATTATTCTCTGCATTTGACCCATCACCCTTGATCACCCCCTGGGAGGTGAGGGGAGCAGTGAGCAGCAGCGGTGGCCGCGCCCGGGAATCATTTTTGGTGATTTAACCCCCCAAATGTTGCTTGCTGAGTGCCAAGCAGGGAGGTAATGGTTCCCATTTTTTAAAGTCTTTGGTATGACTCGGCCGGGGTTTGAACTCACAACCTACCCATCTCAGGGCGGACACTCTAACCACTAGGCCAACACGGTATACTGTATGTAGTAATGTGTATAGTTATCGGCTCACACGTGTTCTGTAAATAGTTGAAATTTGTTTTCACAGCTTTTTGGTTGATAGCGTTTTAAAGTAAAGTTCTAACTTTTTTTAAAGGCACAAAAACAGGTTGAGTTATGAGAACCTTACACCAGTGTTTTTCAACCACTGTGCTGCGGCACACTCCGTGAGATACAGTCTGGTGTGCCGTGGGAGATTATCTAGTTTCACCTATTTGGGTTCAAAATATTTTTTGCAAACCTGTAATTATAGTCTGCAAATGATGTGAAGTGAATTATATTTATATAGCGCTTTTCTCTAGTGACTCAAAGCGCTTTACATAGTGAAACCCAATATGTAAGTTACATTTAAACCAGTGTGGGTGGCACTGGGAGCAGGTGGGTAAAGTGTCTTGCCCAAGGACACAACGGCAGTGACTAGGATGGCGGAAGCGGGGATCGAACCTGCAACCCTCAAGTTGCTGGCACGGCTGCTCTACCGACCGAGCTATACCGCCCCACCATGTGTTGTTGTTGAGTGTCGGTGCTGTCTAGAGCTCGGCAGAGTAACCGTGTAATACTCTTCCATATCAGTAGGTGGCAGCCGCCAGCTAATTGCTTTGTAGATGTCGGGAACAGCGGGAGGCAGTGTGCAGGTAAAAAAGTGTGTAGTGCTTAAACCAAAAATAAACAAAAGGTGAGTGCCAATAAGAAAAGGCATTGAAGCTTAGGGAAGGCTATGCAGAACCAAACTAAAACTGAACTGACTTACAAAGTAAACAAAAACAGAATGCTGGACGACAGCAAAGACTTACTGTGGAGCAAAGACAATGTACATTCGAACATGACATGACAATCAACAATGTCCCCACAAAGACGGATAAAAACAACTGAAATATTCTTGATTGCTAAAACAAAGTAGATGTGGGGAATATCGCTCAAAGGCAGACATGAAACTGCTACAGGAAAATACCAAAAAAGAGAAAAAGCCACCAAAAAAAGGAGCGCAAAACACTACACACAGGAAAACTCCAAATAAGTCAGGGTGTGATGTGACAGGTGGTGACAGTACACCTAATTTGAGACAAGAGCTATAGTGATGCATGCTTGGTTATGCTTTAAAGTCATATCCAACAATTGCGACAACGACTTTTTACTCTCAACTGAGTTTCTTTTTTTAATGATTTCTGCTGGTGGTGTGCCTTCAACGCAAAAAATGTGCCTTGGCTCAAAAAAGGTTGAAAAACACTGCCTTACACAACCTTAAAATTCCTTTTCAAATTTGTTCTCATACTGTGTAAATCCAAATAGCACATCTTTAAGACAAAGCACTAATTTGTCATAAATATTGTCCAAGATGGTGACTTATTTTTCAGTGGTATTGGCAGAAAATGAGTCACCAATGCATGGGATTCTTTATCAGCACTCGATACCGCAGAATGCTTCGCGGGCAAACACACTAGTTTGTCGCCTGCTACGTCTGGCCGTACGATAATCAAGAAAATATACGTCAACCATGGCAAATGTTTGGCGGATTTTTTAGTTTCACTGTCAAAACTTTCATGCAACTGCATTTAAATGCATTGCTTCACTTGATGACATAAACAGCAAAGCTCCTAAGTCTATGGAAGAAGATTTATCTGGGAGTGTGTAGGTCAGGGAAGAGGGCAGTTGGGGGAATTAAAAATGTGCTGAGCACTCACAGTGAGCATTAGTT
>NC_084568.2:4065000-4102500 GCF_033978685.3 Nerophis lumbriciformis
CAAAACATACAGCATGCTCTTTGAAACACCCTCGTTATAAGACGTGTAAATAACGTCGCTTGGAGTAATGAATAAAGAATCCATACAAGTAAGAAACGCTCTCAACAGAAGGGCACTGCAGCACAATCAATCAATGTTTACTTATATAGCCCTAAATCACCAGCGTCTCAAAGGGCTGCACAAGCCACAACGACATCCTCGGCTCAGATCCCACATCAGGGCAAGGAAAAACTCAACCCAAAGGGATAACAATGAGAAACCTTGGAGGGGACCGCAGATGTGGGGACTAGGGATGTCCGATAATATCGGACTGCCGATATTATCGGCCGATTAATGCTTTAAAATGTAATATCGAAAATTATCGGTATCGTGTGTACACGGACGTAGGGAGAAGTACAGAGCGCCAATAAACCTTAAAGGCACTGCATTTGCGTGCCGGCCCAGTCACATAATATCTACGGTTTTTCACACACACAAGTGAATGCAACGCATACTTGGTCATAAGGTTACACTGAGGGTGGCCGTATAAACAACTTCAACACTGTTACAAATATGCGCCACACTGTGAACCCACACCAAACAAGAATGACAAACACATTTTGGGAGAACATCCGCACCGTAACACAACATAAACACAACAGAACAAATACCCAGAAACCCTTGCAGCACTAAGTCTTCCGGGACGCTACAATATACACCCCCCACTACCCCCCCTAAATACCCTCCCCCAACCCCGCCCACCTCAACCTCCTCATGCTCTCTCAGGGAGAGCATGTCCCAAATTCCAAGCTGCTGTTTTGAGGCATGTTAAAAAAAATAATGCACTTTGTGACTTCAATAACAAATATGGCAGTGCCATGTTGGCATTTTTTTTTCCATAACTTGAGTTGATTTATTTTGGAAAACCTTGTTACATTGTTTAATGCATCCAGCGGGGCATCACAACAAAATTAGGTATAATAATGTGTTCATTCCACCACTGTATATATCGGTATCGGTTGATATCGGAATCTGTCATTAAGAGTTGGACAATATCGGATACCGTCAAAAAAGCCATTATCGGACATCTCTAGTAGGGACCCTCCCCCAGTGGACGTCGAGTGGATTTATCATAATATTTCAGTGTCTTTGCTTGTTTTTTTACTGTTTGCATTAAGGCCGTCAACAAAGAATTAGCCACACCATTTTATAAACCGCAGGATTCAAAGCGTGGGGAAAATAGTGGCTAATAGTCCAGAATTGACGGTATATATTTTTCTTAATTTTTTTTTCAGGCTGCTGGACCTCCCTAGAAGTCCTTCATTCAACAATACACCTAAATGCAGTTGAACAGAAAATGGTCTTCCTCACAGAGTTTTAAAATGGTCTTTGTTGAGGGTTGAGGTACTGTAGCAAAATGAAAAAAATACCGAGTTCCCTCATTTCACGTGAGAATGATTGTGGGACTCCACCTGGAGAGAACCTATGCCGAAGAACATCTGCTGTTTAAGAAAGGGTCTATACGTTTGACAATTCAAGCACTCTGTGTTTGTTTTCCTTTCGCCTGCTGTTCAGTTTTAAACCTCAGTGCTTCCTTCTGTCCACATGATCCACTGTGGGGTTTCCAGCGTGCACTATCACGCCACAGCTGCACCTGTTTCCTCTTGCTTTTTTGGCCGCTTCACTACACTTTTAGTCTTCCTGGTCTACAATATCTCACCGTTTTGCCTGTCCCAGTTTTTTATGGCCTTGCCTATCGCTGACAATGCTGTTCAGTATTCCCTAACTTGTTTTGCAAGGGCAGTAAATGTGTCCATTGTTGTCCATTGGCAGCCACTGCTTGTGTCCATCACGCATTTGACTGCTTGGTGTTTGTACGGACAAAGTTTAGTGCCATAGCAGCATTAGATATGAATGCCTGTTTTGTGATGCATTGAGACCTATTTTTGTATATTCAGGGTTTGCATTTACAGTCAGTACAATTTATTAGCAACACTATTTCCTGGCTGAGGTAACACACCGTGTTTTTCAACCACTGTGCGAGATACAGTCTGGTGTGCCGTGGGAGATGATCTAGTTTCACCTATTTGGGTTGAAAATATTTTTTGCAAACCAGTAATTATAGTCTGTAAATCAGGGGTGCTCACACTTTTTCTGCAGGCGAGCTACTTTTCAATTGATCAAGTCGTGGGGATCTACCTCATTCATATATATCATTTATATTTACTTATTTATGAAATATATGTTTTTGTTAATAAGTTAAAGGTGTTTAATGATAATACAAGCATGTTTAACACATAGTTAATATTGTTAATAAATTAAAGGTGTTTAATGATAATGCAATCATGTTTAACACATAGTTAATATTGTTAACAAGTTAAAGGTGTTTAAAGATAATACAAGCATGTTTAATACATATATTTAATATTGTTAACAAGTTAAAGGTGTTTAATGATAATACAAGCATGTATAACACACATATAGTTAATAAGTTAAAGGTGTTTAAAGATAATGCAAGCATGTTTAACACATATAGTTAATATTGTTAATAAATTAAAGGTGTTTAATGACAATGCAATCATGTTTAACACATAGTTAATATTGTTAATAAATTAAAGGTGTTAAATGATAATACAAGCATGTTTAATACATATAGTTAATATTGTTAATAAGTTAAAGCTGTTTAAAGATAATACAAGCATGTTTAACACATATAGTTAATATTGTTAACAAGTTAAAGGTGTTTAATGATAATACAAGCATGTTTAACACATATAGTTAATAAGTTAAAGGTGTTTAAAGATAATACAAGCATGTTTAACACATATAGTTAATATTGTTAACAAGTTAAAGGTGTTTAATGATAATACAAGCATGTTTAACACATATAGTTAATATTGTTAACAAGTTACAGGTGTTTAATGATAATACAAGCATGTTTAACACATATAGTTAATATTGTTAATAAGTTAAAGGTGTTTAAAGATAATACAAGCATGTTTAATACATATATTTAATATTGTTAACAAGTTAAAGGTGTTTAATGATAATACAAGCATGTATAACACACATATAGTTAATAAGTTAAAGGTGTTTAAAGATAATGCAAGCATGTTTAACACATATAGTTAATATTGTTAATAAATTAAAGGTGTTTAATGACAATGCAATCATGTTTAACACATAGTTAATATTGTTAATAAATTAAAGGTGTTAAATGATAATACAAGCATGTTTAATACATATAGTTAATATTGTTAACAAGTTAAAGGTGTTTAAAGATAATACAAGCATGTTTAATACATATAGTTAATATTGTTAACAAGTTAAAGGTGTTTCATGATAATACAAGCATGTATAACACATATAGTTAATAAGTTAAAGGTGTTTAAAGATAATACAAGCATGTTTAACACATATAGTTAATATTGTTAACAACTTAAAGGTGTTTAAAGATAATACAAGCATGTTTAACACATAGTTAATATTGTTAATAAATTAAAGGTGTTTAATGATAATGCAATCATGTTTAACACATAGTTAATATTGTTAACAAGTTAAAGGTGTTTAAAGATAATACAAGCATGTTTAATACATATAGTTAATATTGTTAACAAGTTAAAGGTGTTTAATGATAATACAAGCATGTATAACACATATAGTTAATAAGTTAAAGGTGTTTAAAGATAATACAAGCATGTTTAACACATATAGTTAATATTGTTAATAAATTAAAGGTGTTTAATGATAATGCAATCATGTTTAACACATATAGTTAATATTGTTAATAAATTAAAGGTGTTTAATGATAATACAAGAATGTTTAATACATATAGTTAATATTGTTAATAAATGAAAGGTGTTAAATGACAATACAAGCATGTTTAATACATATAGTTAATATTGTTAACAAGTTAAAGGTGTTTAAAGATAATACAAGCATGTTTAACACATATAGTTAATATTGTTAACAACTTAAAGGTGTTTAAAGATAATACAAGCATGTTTAACACATAGTTAATATTGTTAATAAATTAAAGGTGTTTAATGATAATGCAATCATGTTTAACACATAGTTAATATTGTTAACAAGTTAAAGGTGTTTAAAGATAATACAAGCATGTTTAATACATATATTTAATATTGTTAACAAGTAAGAGGTGTTTAATGATAATACAAGCATGTATAACACACATATAGTTAATAAGTTAAAGGTGTTTAAAGATAATACAAGCATGTTTAACACATATAGTTAATATTGTTAATAAATTAAAGGTGTTTAATGATAATACAAGAATGTTTAATACATATAGTTAATATTGTTAATAAATTAAAGGTGTTAAATGACAATACAATCATGTTTAACACATATAGTTAATATTGTTAACAAGTTAAAGGTGTTTAATGATAATACAAGCATGTTTAATACATATAGTTAATATTGTTAACAAGTTAAAGGTGTTTAATGATAATACAAGCATGTATAACACATATAGTTAATAAGTTAAAGGTGTTTAATGATAATACAAGCATGTATAACACATAGTTAATATTGTTAATAAATTAAAGGTGTTTAATGATAATGCAATCATGTTTAACACATAGTTAATATTGTTAACAAGTTAAAGGTGTTTAAAGATAATACAAACATGTTTAACACATATAGTTAATATTGTTAATAAGTTAAAGGTGTTTAAAGATAATACAAGCATGTTTAACACATATAGTTAATATTGTTAACAAGTTAAAGGTGTTTAATGATAATACAAGCATGTTTAACACATATAGTTAATATTGTTAACAAGTTAAAGGTGTTTAAAGATAATACAAGCATGTTTAACACATATAGATTCCTTTCTTTCATGAAGACAAGAATATAAGTTGGTGTATTACCTGATTCTGATGACTTGCATTGATTAGAATCAGACAGTGGTGCTAAAAACGTCCGCATTTTCGAATGGAGGAGAAAAAAAGTCCTCCTTTCTGTCCAATACCACATGAAAGTGGTTGGTTTTTGGCATCTTGTTTGTCCAGCTTCCGTACTCCTTTGTATACACTTTGCAAGAAATACATTGTCGGCAAACTCCGTAGCTTGCTAGCTTGTGCACGCCAGCTTTCTGAGACTCTTATTTTGGTAGCGCAACTGTGCAGTCGGTCTTTGGAGTTTTGACGACAGGTACGGCGCCAGAGTCTGTTGAAATAAAGTGTTTCTCGCCTTCCAGTCGGTAATTTTAATGAGCTGGCAGCAGCCGGCGTCATCTCAGAAGACCCTCGGGTGCCGTGAATGTCAATCAAGTGACGAAAGTGACGTCATAGTGAAGATTTATGATCGCTCATTTTTAGGACTATTTTTTTAATGCCTGGCTGGTGATCGACTGACACACCCTCCGAGATCGACCGGTAGCTCGCGATCGACGTAATGAGCACCCCTGCTGTAAATGATGTGTTGTTGTTGAGTGTCGGTGCTGTCTAGAGCTGGGCAGAGTAACCGTGTAATACTCTTCCATATCAGTAGGTGGCAGCCGGTAGCGAATAGCTTTGTAGATGTGGGAAACAGCGGGAGGCAGCGTGCAGGTAAAAGGTGTTTAATGCTTAAAGGGGAACATTATCACCAGACCTATGTAAGCGTCAATATATACCTTGATTTTGCAGAAAAAAGACCATATATTTTTTTAACCGATTTCCGAACTCTAAATGGGTGAATTTTGGCGAATTAAACGCCTTTCTATTATTCGCTCTCGGAGCGATGACGTCGCAACGGGAAGCAATCCGCCATTTTCTCACTTTCGTCGGTGTGTTGTCGGCATACTTGCCAACCCTCCCGGATTTTCCGGGAGACTCCCGAAATTCAGCGCCTCTCCCGAAAACCTCCCGGGACAAATTTTCTCCCGAAAAACTCCCGAAATTCAGGCGGACCTGAGTGACGTGTTGACAACACACAACAACAGTGTCTACCGTAAAGCAGTTCGTCTGCCGTAAACAGCAATGTTGTGACACTTTTAAACAGGACAATACTGCCATCTACTGTACATGCATATGTGACCCACCCATAATGTGTCACATTTTTGTGTTGATTTATTTATTTTATTTTGTGGTTTGAATTCGTTTTTGGAGCTGTCATTACACATTTATCAGTATTCACATTGGTCAGCAGGGGGCAGTAGGGCGTTTCTTCCCAATTGAATGCTATCACCTGCAGACCAGAAGTGTCTTGTCATTCTGATGAGCGCGACCAGTCTGTGAACAATTGAGACGTCCTGTGTGCTTTTTCCTCCTGTATAACAGGTTAGTTTTGGTGATTCTGCTGGGCCAGAGACAGGAGCAGACCCAACAAATTTATTTAATAATTATTTATTATTATTTATTTAATAATACCACCTTAACATTTGACAACCAAACAATTACACAAGGTGAATCAGTAAAGAATCTGGGTATTATCTTCCACCCAACTCTCTCCTTTGAGTCACACATTAAGAGTGTTACTAAAACGGCCTTCTTTCATCTCCGTAATATCGCTAAAATTCGTTCTATTTTATCCACTAGCGACGCTGAGATCATTATTCATGCGTTCGTTACGTCTCGTCTCGACTACTGTAACGTATTATTTTCGTGTCTCCCTATGTCTAGCATTAAAAGATTACAATTGGTACAAAATGCGGCTGCTAGACTTTTGACAAGAACAAGAAAGTTTGATCATATTTCGCCTATACTGGCTCACCTGCACTGGCTTCCTGTGCACTTAAGATGTGACTTTAAGGTTTTACTACTTACGTATAAAATACTACACGGTCTAGCTCCGTCCTATCTTGCTGATTGTATTGTACCATATGTCCCGGCAAGAAATCTGCGTTCATAGAACTCCGGCTTATTAGTGATTCCCAGAGCCCATAAAAAGTCTGCGGGCTATAGAGCGTTTTCTATTGGGGCTCCAGTACTATGGAATGCCCTTCCGGTAACAATTAGAGATGCTACCTCAGTAGAAGCATTTAAGTGCCATCTCAAAACTCATTTGTATACTCTAGCCTTTAAATAGACCCCCCTTTAGACCAGTTGATCTGCCGTTTCTTTTCTTTTCTCCTCTGCTCCCCTCTTTCTTGTGGAGGGCGGGGGGCACAGGTCCGGTGGCCATGGATGAAGTGCTGGCTGTCCAGAGTCGGGACCCGGGGTGGACCGCTCGCCTGTGCATCGGCTGGGAACATCTCTGCGCTGCTGACCCGTCTCCGCTCGGGATGGTGTCCTGCTGGCCCCACTATGGACTGGACTCTTACTATTATGTTGGATCCACTATGGACTAGACTCTCACAATATTATGTCAGACCCACTCGACATTCATTGCATTCGGTCTCCCCTAGAGGGGGGGGTTACCCACATATGCGGTCCTCTCCAAGGTCTCTCATAGTCATTCACATCGACGTCCCACTGGGGTGAGTTTTTCCTTGCCCTTATGTGGGCTTTGTACCGAGGATGTCGTTGTGGCTTGTGCAGCCCTTTGAGACACTTGTGATTTAGGGCTATATAAATAAACATTGATTGATTGATTGATTGATTGAACAAAGCAACCAAAAGAGCCGCCCAGTGTCCATTCCGCATGGATGAGCGAGGTGTTTGATACCTTCTCATTCAGCCAAGACACTGTGAAGCTTGTCCGCAGCCCTGTCTCTTCACCCGCATCTCCTCCGGTCTCTCCGGTGTGGCAGAGACCCGGAGCAGCTGGTCTCCATGTCCAAAAGGCTCCCGGGAGGCAGATCCAGAAGCCCACAAAAAGCACCACGAAAGTGACAACAATTAACATTTATTAACACATTTGTACAGAATACTGGTACCGGTATTGATTCCCATGTACCGGAAATTGGTACTGTATGGATTTGAACTTACATCTGCACAATAGAAGATCAAAGTCCTCTTGCTGTTTATGTAGATGTGCTTAATGTTGAGTGTAGGTGTGCATTATGAAAGTGTGACCCAGTTCATTCCACAAACTGGCTATTTGTTGATGTAAATAGAGGTAAGAAACAAAACAACAAACCGATGATGAAAGGCTTTGTGAAAATATGCCTCTTCATGGCTCTAAATGATACACGGTGGTGTTTTATTCCAGACTATTCAAATCCATTAAGAACTGAAGAGTGCCTTTATATGTATTTCATCTGCACAAAAGGAGACGCTGCTGTATATCCACTTTGACCAGTTATGCATTTCCTGTGTTTTGGTTTTGGTTTTTTTAGAATATGGAGGCTTGGGACTGGACTTCAGCTACAGTGTTGCAGTGTCCGAGGAGCTGGGCAACATCCGCTGCGGAGGCATCCCCATGGCTATCGGCGTTCAGACCGACATGACCACTCCGGCACTGGCTAGGTAACAATTCTGTAAACCTTGATCCAGCCTCAATCCCTTTGTTTTGTACCATCCGCCTTTGTGAAGATGCACATTTAGCCCGTGGAGCTAATCTGCCGTCAATGCGGACTACTCGTACTCTGAGGATTACAAACACCACCATCTTGTCCCCTGTACATGCAGTGTTTCCCACACATTCATTTATTTGTGGCGGCCCGCCACGAAAGAATTACGTCCGCCACAAATGGATTTTTCGGCTTTTGACTCGCTCGACCGCTCATAAAAGCAATGGGACTCTGTCTGTGAATGTTGCTTGTAGTTACAACTCCGGTGCAGTAGGTGGCGGTAGCCTACTATGCATTGTAACTCCGCCAATAGCACTTAATTCACCTGGTGGGCCAGAAGAAGAAGAAGAAGAAGAAGAAGAAGAAGACGGCGGAGTAAAAGAACGGACGGACGGGATCAAAATACGAGGGTAATATAGGTTGTAGTACTCAGTGGCCTAGTGGTTAGAGTGTCCGCCCTGAGATCGGTAGGTTGTGAGTTCAAACCCCGGCCGAGTCATACCAAAGACTATAAAAATGGGACCCATTACCTCCCTGCTTGGCACTCAGCATCAAGGGTTGGAATTGGGGGTTAAATCACCAAAAATGATTCCCGGGCGCGGCGCCGCTGCTGCCGACTGCTCCCCTCACCTCCCAGGGGGTGATCAAGGGGATGGGTCAAATGCAGAGGACAAATTTCACCACACCTAGTGTGTGTGTGACAATCATTGGTACTTTAACTTTAACTAGGTAGATAAGTTATAGCTGCATCGCTCGCGGCTCGTCATATATTTAACGTTAATCCGCGATTTCACCGAGCGTTTCACTCACGGTGAGCAGCCTGACGCTGCTTCATTAACACCGCCGCTGTTGTCACGTCACGTGTTACCATAACGACGAGCTAACGTGTCCAGGTTATAACCCTGTTGTCAATAAACACACGTGGAGACGGTGCTTCAGATACTGCATTAATAATGAAGTTAAATTGTCCACTGTCCACTGCAGCATGTGAATGCAATGAAAAGAATAAAATCTGAGCCAACCAGCTGTTAAAATGTTGTCCAGGTTAATGTTTTGGCCATTAAAGGCCCTTCATTTCAAGATTTCAACTGTGATCGGGCTTTAAACAGGTGGCTGACGTGTAACTCAGGGGTGCTCACACTTTTTCTGCAGGCGAGCTACTTTTCAATTGATCAAGTCGTGGGGATCTACCTCATTCATATATATAATTTATATTTACTTATTTATGAAATATATGTTTTTGTTAACAAGTTAAAGGTGTTTCATGATAATGCAAGCATGTTTAACACATATAGTTAATATTGTTAATAAATTAAAGGTGTTTAATGATAATACAAGTATGTTTAATACATATAGTTAATATTGTTAACAAGTTAAAGGTGTTTAAAGATAATACAAGCATGTTTAACACATATTGTTAATAAATTAAAGGTGTTTTATGATAATACAAGTATGTTTAATACATATAGTTAATATTGTTAACAAGTTAAAGGTGTTTAATGATAATACAAGCATGTTTAACACATATAGTTAATATTGTTAACAAGTTAAAGGTGTTTAAAGATAATACAAGCATGTTTAACACATATAGTTAATATTGTTAACAAGTTAAAGGTGCTTAAAGATAATACAAGCATGTTTAACAAATATAGATTCCTTTCTTTCATGAAGACAAGAATATAAGTTGGTGTATTACCTGATTGTGATGACTTGCATTGATAGGAATCAGACAGTGGTGCTGATAACGTCCGCATTTTCGAATGGAGGAGAAAAAAAGTCCTCCTTTCTGTCCAATACCACATGAAAGTGGTTGGTTTTTGGCATCTTATTTGTCCAGCTTCTGTACTCCTTTGTATACACTTTACAAGAAATACATTGTCGGCAAACTCCGTAGCTTGCTAGCTTGTGCACGCCAGCTTTCTGAGACTCTTTATTTTGTTAGCGCAACTGTGCAGTCGGTCTTTGGAGTTTTGACGACAGGTACGGCGCCAGAGTCTGTTGAAATAAAGTGTTTCTCGCCTTCCTGTCGGTAATTTTAATGAGCTAAATATGTACATAAAGTGTTGTACTTATATTCCAACTCCGCGTTCTTCTTGGTCATTGCCGCTGCCGCCGTCACCCCCCGCACCCCGACCACACCACCACAAATAGATGCCTGTCCTGTGGGAAAGACTGACATGCATATGTTGTGACCCTATTCCGCCCAAACTTGCCCTTGTGTTGTCTTATTTGAAAGGGGTACATATTATACAGTTGGCAAAATAATTGCACATTCCTTGAAACGATCCGAAGATCTCTGCAGCGTCGCTACTTGTAGCGAGCTATTGCCCAACACTTACGAACAGATGGATTTATTCAATAATGGAAGCCTCAGAGAAAGTTGTCTCGAGCAGATATTGTGAGTTTGTATACTAAGTTGGACAGCTCAAGACTTAGCAAAATAACAGTGAAGACCAAAGATAATAACATACAAATTTGGGGCTAGTACATTGTACTTGAGGAGGCTACGCCGGATAGTCGAACCTCGGATTCAGGAGGAACAGTGTGGTTTTCGTCCTGGTCGTGGAACTGTGGACCAGCTCTATACTCTCGGCAGGGTCCTTGAGGGTGCATGGGAGTTTGCCCAACCAGTCTACATGTGTTTTGTGGACTTGGAGAAGGCATTCGACCGTGTCCCTCGGGAGGTCCTGTGGGGAGTGCTCAGAGAGTATGGGGTATCGGACTGTCTTATTGTGGCAGTTCGCTCCCTGTATGATCAGCGTCAGAGCTTGGTCCGCATTGCCGGCAGTAGGTCGGACACGTTTCCAGTGAGGGTTGGACTCCGCCAAGGCTGCCCTTTGTCACCCATTCTGTTCATAACTTTTATGGACAGAATTTCTAGGCGCAGTCAAGGCGTTGAGGGGATCCGGTTTGGTGGCTGCAGGATTAGGTCTCTGCTTTTTGTGGATGATGTGGTCCTGATGGCTTCATCTGGCCAGGATCTTCAGCTCTCACTGGATCGGTTCACAGCTGAGTGTGAAGCGACTGGGATGAGAATCAGCACCTCCAAGTCCAAGTCCATGGTTCTCGCCCGGAAAAGGGTGGAGTGCCATCTCTGGGTTGGGGAGGAGATCTTGCCCCAAGTGGAGGAGTTCAAGTACCTCGGAGTCTTGTTCACGAGTGGGGGAAGAGTGGATCGTGAGATCGACAGGCGGATTGGTGCGGCATCTTCAGTAATGCGGACGCTGTATCGATCCATTGTGGTGAAGAAGGAGCTGAGCCGGAAGGCAAAGCTCTCAATTTACCGGTCGATCTACGCTCCCATCCTCACCTATGGTCATGAGCTTTGGGTCATGACCGAAAGGACAAGATCACGGGTACAAGCGGCACAAATGAGTTTCCTCCGCCGGGTGGCGGGGCTCTCCCTTAGAGATAGGGTGAGAAGCTCTGCCATCCGGGGGGAGCTCAAAGTAAAGCCGCTGGTCCTCCACATCGAGAGGAGCCAGATGAGGTGGTTCGGGCATCTGGTCAGGATGCCACCCGAACGCCTCCCTAGGGAGGTCTTTAGGGCACATCCAACCGGTAGGAGGCCACGGGGAAGACCCAGGACACGTTGGGAAGACTATGTCTCCCGACTGGCCTGGGAACGCCTCGGGATCCCCCGGGAAGAGCTGGACGAAGTGGCTGGGGAGAGGGAAGTCTGGGCTTCCCTGCTTAGGCTGCTGCCCCCGCGACCCGACCACGGATAAGCGGAAGAAGATGGATGGATGGATGGACATTGTACTTGTAGTACAGATCTGGGCAAAATACGGCCCATTAAAATTTTCAATCCGGCCCGTCGGACGTTCTACATAGTTTTTTTTAGACCTTTAACACCAAAACTGTATGATTTTGTTTCTAAATGTAAAAGACTTCCTTGTGGTCTACATAACATGTTATGGTGGTTCTTTGCTCAAAATGTTGCATAGATGTTGTTTTACACCATACTTGCCAACCCTCCCGAAATTCAGCGCCTCTCCCGAAAACCTCCCGGGACAAATCTTCTCCCGAAAATCTCCCGAAATTCAGGCGGAGCTGGAGGCCACGCCCCCTCCAGCTCCATGCGGACCTGAGTCCGCTTTCCCACAATATAAACAACGTGCCTGCCCAATCATTATAACTGTAGAATGATCGAGGGCGAGTTCTTGGTTTCTTATGTGGGTTTATTGTTAGGCAGTTTCATTAACGTCCTCCCAGCGCGGTAACAACACACAACAACAGCAGTCACGTTTTCGTCTACCGTAAAGCAGTTCGTCTGCCGTAAACAGCAATGTTGTGACACTCATAAAAACAGGACAATACTGCCATCTAGTGCATTTGATGAAAGCACTTTTGTGCGTGCCACACAGCAATGCATCATCAGAGAGGGTGTTCAGCATGGTTAGAAAAATAGTGACAGAGAATAGAACAAGGATGGACAATTCAACCCTTAACTCAACAATGAGTAGATGAGTGTTATGTGTGTGTATATGTGTAAATAAATGAACACTGAAATTCAAGTATTTCTTTTATTTTTATATATATATATATATATATATATATATATATATATATATATATTTATAGCTAGAATTCACTGAAAGTCAAGTATTTATATATATATATATATATATATACACATATATACATATATATGTGTATATATATATATATATATATATATATATATATATATATATATATATATATATATATTTAAAAAAAAAAATATATATATATATATATACATACATATATGAAATACTTGACTTGGTGAATTCTAGCTGTAAATATACTCCTCCCCTCTTAACCACGCCCCACCTCCACCACCCCCCGCCCCCCACCTCCCGAAATCGGAGGTCTCAAGTTTGGCAAGTATGTTTTACACATCATCTTCAAGTCACTTTCTGACAGTCTCTTTTTTTGTGGGCGGTCTTATTTACGTGGCTCACCTTCGACAGCGTCTTCTCCCCGTCATCTTTGTTGTAGCGGTGTAGCGTGCAAGGACGGGAGTGGAAGAAGTGTCAAAAGATGGAGCTAACTGTTTTAATGACATTCACACTTTACTTCAATCAATAACGGAGCAGCCTCTCCTCATCCGTAGCTCACTAGTGCAACAACAACGCCCGAAATGTGTACCGTGAAAAACCATCCGACCGGAACTCTCTAATAACTAAAGTTTCTTGGGTGAATAATGTAAACTCACTACACCGGTATGTTTTAGCGCTTTCATGGCGAGTTTACTGACAGATATAAGTAAGAACTTTACACTACTTTATATTAGAAATGGCAACAGCGGAGGATGAATGTCACATAACAAGAAGATCGAGAAAAAAAAGAAGAAGTTTATCGACTACAAAGGCGGATGTGTGCAATTTTTCAGGACTTATGCAGATCCCAAATACAGATCAGCAGGTCCCAGAAGGTAAGAAAAGTTGTTTTTGCATAATATTGCCAAACAAAACACCAGACAATATGTCTTACCTTATACACACACCATAATAATACTCCTATGTTGAAGCACAGTACAATCCATCAAGTGGTGTGGCTTCATAGCTTACCAAAGTCCTACTAAAACATTTTGATAGATTTTTGAGCGCTGTATGTAATGTTTAATATTTTCAATGGAACATATAACATTTTGGTGTTTACTGCCATCATATTGCAGTTTACACGTATCTCTTATGTGTGACTGCCATCTACTGGTCACACTTATCATTTCACCATGTACCAAATAAAATAGCTTTGAGGTCGGTAAGCACAACCAGAATTACTCCGTACATTAGGCGCACCAGGTTTTTAAGTGCGCCTTGCCTTATAGTCTGGAAAATACGGTACCCTATGGACCCAAACATAAGACGGTAGTGTTTTCCCTTGACGCAAGTCTGAAAAATATGATGATATTTGGGTCTTAAATAGAAGAATAGAAAGATGGACAAGTCCATTACATTTGTTGTCCTGCTTTTGTTTGTGACACTCAAAATGACAGTCTGTTGTTTGGCCTTTAATTAAAGACAAACCCCTCTGGGTGTGATGTGATGGAATACGTCTTAGAAATCTAACTTTTTTCTGGCTGTGTTGTTGCAATAAAGTGACTGCTGGGGACACAAGACGGCGCTCACAGACACAGACCGTCTCAAGAGTTTAATTAGGGGAACAGTTGGAGCCTGAAAGGAGGTTAAAACATTAGAACAGCCCAAAAAGTAGATCATTACCTCCATCGTGACAAGGGTGTCTTTAAGTGCATTGTTTTGTTTTTGTGCCACGTTTGAATGTCAACTTTGTGTGTTCATGCAGGTTTGGTTCAGCTGAGCTCAAGCAAGAGTTTCTGCTTCCCAGCATCCTGGGGGACAAAGTCGCCTGCCTTGGAGTTAGCGAAGTCGGGGCGGGTTCTGATGTGTCAAGTACGTACCACTCTTCTAAAGGCTGGCTTGATGTATACCAGAGGTGTCAAACTCACATCTGGCCTACCGTGTCATTTTATGTGTCCCGCCAAGGCCTGGAAATAATTTGAGTCTATAAAGTACCGTATTTTCCGGACTATAAGGCGCACTTAAAATCTTTTTTTTCCCCTCAAAACTCGACGGCGCGCCTAATGTTCAGAATAACTCAAAGCACATTTATTTGGTACATGGTGTAATGATGATTGTGACCAGTAGATGGCAGTCTCACACAAGCGATACTATCGATCTATTGTCGAGGCGGCTGATTGGAGCTGTGGCCGCAAGGTAGTTGGTGCTTGTCGTGGCGGTAATCCTAGAACCCGTTGGTGGACACCGGCAGTGAGGGATGCCGTCAAGCTGAAGAAGGAGTCATATCGGGTTCTTTTGGCTCATAGGACTCCTGAGGCAGCGGACAAGTACCGACAGGCCAAGCGGTGTGCGGCTTCAGCGGTCGCGGAGGCAAAAACTCGGACATGGGAGGAGTTCGGTGAGGCCATGGAAAACGACTTCCGGACGGCTTCGAAGCAATTCTGGACCACCATCCGCCGCCTCAGGAAGGGGAAGCAGTGCACTATCAACACCGTGTATGGTGGGGATGGTGTTCTGCTGACCTCGACTGCGGATGTTGTGGATCGGTGGAGGGAATACTTCGAAGACCTCCTCAATCCCACCAACACGTCTTCCTATGAGGAAGCAGTGCCTGGGGAGTCTGTGGTGGGTTCTCCTATTTCTGGGGCTGAGGTTGCTGAGGTAGTTAAAAAGCTCCTCGGTGGCAAGGCCCCGGGGGTAGATGAGATCCGACCGGAGTTCCTTAAGGCTCTGGATGCTGTGGGGCTGTCTTGGTTGACAAGACTCTGCAGCATCGCGTGGACATCGGGGGCGGTGCCACTGGATTGGCAGACCGGGGTGGTGGTTCCTCTCTTTAAGAAGGGGAACCGGAGGGTGTGTTCTAACTATCGTGGGATCACACTCCTCAGCCTTCCCGGTAAGGTCTATTCAGGTGTACTGGAGAGGAGGCTACGCCGGATAGTCGAACCTCGGATTCAGGAGGAACAGTGTGGTTTTCGTCCTGGTCGTGGAACTGTGGACCAGCTCTATACTCTCCGCAGGGTCCTTGAGGGTGCATGGGAGTTTGCCCAACCAGTCTACATGTGTTTTGTGGACTTGGAGAAGGCATTCGACCGTGTCCCTCGGGAAGTCCTGTGGGGAGTGCTCAGAGAGTACGGGGTATCGGACTGTCTGATTGTGGCAGTCCGCTCCCTGTATGATCAGTGCCAGAGCTTGGTCCGCATTGCCGGTAGTAAGTCGGACACGTTTCCAGTGAGGGTTGGACTCCGCCAAGGCTGCCCTTTGTCACCGATTCTGTTCATAACTTTTATGGACAGAATTTCTAGGCGCAGTCAAGGCGTTGAGGGGATCTGGTTTGGTGGCTGCAGGATTAGGTCTCTGCTTTTTGCAGATGATGTGGTCCTGATGGCTTCATCTGGCCAGGATCTTCAGCTCTCACTGGATCGGTTCGCAGCTGAGTGTGAAGCGACTGGGATGAGAATCAGCACCTCCAAGTCCGAGTCCATGGTCCTCGCCCGGAAAAGGGTGGAGTGCCATCTCCGGGTTGGGGAGGAGATCTTGCCCCAAGTGGAGGAGTTCAAGCACCGATCGACAGGCGGATCGGTGCGGCGTCTTCAGTAATGCGGACGCTGTATCGATCCGTTGTGGTGAAGAAGGAGCTGAGCCGGAAGGCAAAGCTCTCAATTTACCGGTCGATCTACGTTCCCATCCTCACCTATGGTCATGAGCTTTGGGTTATGACCGAAAGGACAAGATCACGGGTACAAGCGGCCGAAATGAGTTTCCTCCGCCGGGTGGCGGGGCTCTCCCTTAGAGATAGGGTGAGAAGCTCTGCCATCCGGGAGGAGCTCAAAGTAAAGCCGCTGCTCCTCCACATCGAGAGGAGCCAGATGAGGTGGTTCGGGCATCTGGTCAGGATGCCACCCGAACGCCTCCCTAGGGAGGTATTTAGGGCACGTCCGACCGGTAGGAGGCCGCGGGGAAGACCCAGGACACGTTGGGAAGACTATGTCTCCCGGCTGGCTTGGGAACGCCTCGGGATCCCCCGGGAGGAGCTGGACGAAGTGGCTGGGGAGAGGGAAGTCTGGGCTTCCCTGCTTAGGCTGCTGCCCCCGCGACCCGACCTCGGATAAGCGGAAGAAGATGGATGGATGGATGGACATAAGCGATACATGTAGACTGCAATACGACTCATGTTTTTGTCAAATTTTAACGATTTACAGAACATGTGTGAGCCGATAACTATACACATTACTACATATACCGTATGGCCTAGTGGTTAGAGTGTCCGCCATTGGCGTTGTTAGGCCTATTTTAAAATATTCTTAAGCCCCCCCTCAATAATTTGGTGTTTTTTTGGGGGTTTTTTACAAATAAATGCCGACATATTCATTATAAAGTGGCCCAAATATGAGTTTAAATAAATAATCATATAACCTGTTATTATTCACTCAGTTTCCCCTCACTTTGTAGCATAAGGTAGAGAGCCCCTTTAGTGCGTCGGTATCCAATCCATTCCACTTGTTCTTATAGAAAATGCCCACATCACTCAAATTCCAGCCCGCATTTTCTCTGCGACCTTGCTTGCGGTCCTGCAGGTGTACGAAGCACATTATCTTCCCTTACAATGAGTTAAGCTGCACAAAACCTTGTGTGTGCAATTGTAAATAATTTATTTTTTAAGTTTTGTGTTTCTTGTAGAATCTATATAAAGTAATATACATTAGCCTATTGTTAAAATAATGAAAAAAACACCATTAAATACATTTGTTTTATTGTATTGTTACATTAATAGCTGTTTTATTATTATAGGATGGCTTGTTAAACATTTCATAGGATTTTCAGAGGGAGGAAAAACCAAGACATTTAATATAAAATGTAAAATGAATAAATACATAAAAAGAAAAAGGAAAAAAATGGTTAAAAGCCATCGTCCCGGGGAGCATTTCATTTCGTACCGTGCATTTTTTTTAAAATAATAATAATAACAATGAATAATTTCTAAGTCTTTGTTAGCCGTTTGTGAAGTTTTGTGCTCGTGCGTAACATTCGCTCGCATCCTGTGCATCTCCTGGGAGCAAAGCCCCCCCTGTCCTTAAAAGCTAGTGACGCCCCTGGTGTCCGCCCTGAGATGGGCAGGTTGTGAGTTCAAACCCCGGCCGAGTCATACCAAAGACTATAAAAATGGGACCTATTACCTCCCTGCTTGGCACTCAGCAAGCAACATTTGGGGGGTTAAATCACCAAAAATTATTCCCGGGCGCGGCCACCGCTGCTCACTGCTCCCCTCACCTCCCAAGGGGGTGATCAAGGGTGATGGGTCAAATGCAGAGAATAATTTCGCCACATCTAGTTTGTGGGTGACAATCATTGGTACTTTAACTTTAAAATATTTCAGGCTATAAGATGCACTTAAAATCCTTTCATTTTCTCAAAACTCGACAGCGCACCTTATAACCCGGTGCGCCTAACGTACGGAATAATTCTGGTTGTGCTTACCGACCTCGAAGCTATTTTATTTGGTACATGGTGAAATGATAAGTGTGGCCAGTAGATGGCAGTCAAACATAAGAGATATGTGTGGACTGCAATATGACTCAAGTAAACAACACCAACATTTTATATGTTCCATTGAAAATATAGAACATTACACACGGCGCTCAAAAATGTTTTAGTAGGACTTTAGTAAGCTATGAAGCCACACCGCTTGATGGATTGTACTGTGCTTCAACATAGGAGTATTATTATGGTGTGTGTGTATAAGGTAATCTGGCGTTTTGTTTGGCATTATTATGCAAAAGCAACTTTTCTTACTTTCTGGTATCTGCTGATCTGTATTTGGGATCTGCATAAATCCTGAGAAATTGCGCGCATCTGCCTTTGTAGTCCGATACGCTTCTTCTTTTTCTCTATCTTCTTGTTATGTGACATTCATCCTCCTCTGTTGCCATTTCTAATATAAAGTAGTGTAAAGTTCTTACTTATATCTGTCAGTAAACTCGCCATGAAAGCGCTAAAACATACCGGTGTGGTGAGTTGACATTATTCACCCAAGGAACTTTAGTTATTAGAGAGTTCCGGTCGGATGGTTTTTCACGGTTTTGTTGTTGCACTAGTGAGCCACGGATGAGGAGATGCTGCTCCGTTATTGATTGAAGTAAAGTCTGAATGTCATTAAAACAGTTAGCGCCATCTTTTGACACTTCTTCCACTCCCGTCCTTGCACGCTACACCGCTACAACAAAGATGACGGGGAGAAGACGCTGTCGAAGGTGAGCCACATAAATAAGATCGCCCACAAAAAAGAGACTGTCAGAAAGCGGCTTGAAGATGATGTGAAAAACATCATCTATGCAACATTTTGAGCAAAGAACCACCATTACATGTTATGTAGACCACAAGGAAGTCTTTTACATTTAGAAAAAGAAAAAAAATAATATGAGTCCTTTAATGCGCCTTATAATCCGGTGCGCTTTATATATGAAAAAATTAATCGGCAGTGCGCCTTATAATCCGGTGCGCCCTATGGCCCGGAAAATACGGTACCTTTATCTTCGCTTACTAAATGTATTCGTTCTCCATTTGAGAAAAAACAAATACATACGGACTGCATGAAATGTCATCTTTTTTCAACTTTAATATCATTCATTGCAAGTGTTGCGTTTTGGACCAGTTGTTCCTCCCAGGGAATTCAAGTCACAATTCGCTCCCAAGTTCTTTCCGACACTTAAAGCTGAGTTGAAAAACCACCAGAGACAGAATAGGTATTTTGTTGTATATTCTCAAAGCTTTGCCAATATACATTTTGATTGAGACCAGTCTTATCCTAGAACATTCTATTGCGCCCCCCAAAAATGGTCTGTCTTCCCAACGCCAAAAACCTCTCTTTCCTTCCCCCTCCCTAGCCATAACAAAAGCACAACGTCTCCCTAGCCATAATACATTCCAAAGAACTCACAGTTAACACACACAGTTTGCTTGCTGACAGAGCATCAAGAGAAGAAGTGGAAAAGACGAGCTGTTTTCAAATATGACAAAGAAATGGAAGAAGTACAACTTAAATTCGGATATATGTAAATATCTGCCTCCGACACAAGCAATACTGTTTCGTCACACTTTCCAAATCGTTTTTAGGGTTCAAGTAAAAACAAATACTGTAAATATGTTTGATCGATGACTTTAAAGCAAGTAATCCATCAAATTGTACACTGTGAAAATGATAGTCGATTTTATGGCGAAATTGACCTTGTTTTTTTCCAGCATGTTACTCCACATTGGAAAAAATCTGTTGCTGTTTCTTACGGGAACGTTTTTTTGCCCTAAAATCTACGCTTGTTGTTTTTACCGTGTGCTATTATTAACTGAAAAAGGGTAGCGCAATTTGTTGACGGTAAAACACTGGCAGCTCTGTTGCCAGAATCAGGCCCGGCCCTAACCAATCTGGCGCCCTAGGCAAGATTTTAGGTGGCGTCCCCCCACATCGGCAGTGAAGTGTATATACTCACAAGAAACTGAATAGCTTTGTCTTTGACCTTTTTTTTTTTTACTTACAACTATACCTAATATATAAAGGGGTGGAAAAGTGACTATTACCTGCAGGGCAAACATTAGCTAACCAGAAGGCAATAATGTAAACAAAAAACACCTGCTTAAAAGATCTAATACAACTGTCCCTGAGGAATGTAAGGTGGGAGTACTGTAATTACCTAACGTTACATTATTATTTTCCATAACAATTTAGCCCCCTCCACAATATTAACCCGACGTTAAAACAGAACTAGCTATTTATTGATTAGCAATTGCCGAATCATGTAACATTAGCTTAATGCTAAAAAGCCAGCTACTATCACATTCTGTAACAGACAAATAATTTCATGTAGGCTAACGTTACCTACCTGCTACCTCTGTCTTTTCTTGTTTCTCCTCCTCTTCTTTTCTCTTTTTTCTTCCCTGGGAACCTGACAGTTTTGGCCGTTTTGACATCTTGTGTTGATTTTTTGATGTGGTGACGTCCAAAAAGAGTCATGATACGGGAAGGGAGGGGGCGCACCGTGCGGGGGGAGGGGGGGGGGGCGTAATGTTGTAACAAATAATATTTCTATTAAATAGGCTTTACTTTGCATTTTAATTAACGTGGGATTATTTTTTGTATTTAGAAATAATAGTACAAACTTTTTTTTTTTTTCTCCAACATTTGTGGCACTGGCGTGGCGCCCCCTGATGGACGGCGCCCTTAGCATTTGCCTATACGGCCTATGCCACGGGCCGGCCCTGGCCAGAATTTGGAAAAAGCAAACCATAGTGGTACCGTTTTTGTTGTAAAAACTACCATAGATTTCACAGCACAATAAAGCCAATAATGCCATTTTTTTGTGGTCCTCTTTATTTAGAAAGGTATCGAAAAGTGTCGAAATACATTTTGGTACCTGGACATCCCTAATTTACAGTAATGTCTATTAATGTACTCTGTCCCTGTCAAATAAATGATTAAAGGGGAACATTATCACAATTTCAGAAGGGTTAAAACCATTAAAAATCAGTTCCCAGTGGCTTATTATATTTTTCGAAGTTTTTTTCAAAATTTTACCCATCACGCAATATCCCTAAAAAAAACCTTCAAAGTGCCTGATTTTAACCATCGTTATATACACCCGTCCATTTTCCTGTGACGTCACATAGTGAAGCCAACACAAACAAACATGGCGGAAAGAACAGCAAGCTATAGCGACATTAGCTCGGATTCAGACTCGGATTTCAGCGGCTTAAGCGATTCAACAGATTGCGCATGTATTGAAACGGATGGTTGTAGTGTGGAGGCAGGTAGCGAAAACGAAATTGAAGAAGAAACTGAAGCTATTGAGCCATATCGGTTTGAACCGTATGCAAGCGAAACCGACAAACGACACGACAGCCAGCGACACGGGAGAAAGCGAGGACGAATTCGGCGATCGCCTTCTAACCAACGATTGGTACCGTATTTTCCGCACTATTAGCCGCACCTAAAAACCACAAATTTACTCAAAAGCTGACAGTGCGCCTTATAACCCGGTGCGCTTTATATATGGATTAATATTAAGATTCATTTTCATAAAGTTTCGGTCTCGCAACTACGGTAAACAGCCGCCATCTTTTTTCCCCGTAGAAGAGGAAGTGCTTCTTCTTCTACGCAAGCAACCGCCAAGGTAAGCACCCGCCCCCATAGAACAGGAAGCGCTTCTTCTTCTACTGTAAGCAACCACCCGCCCGCGTAGAAGAAGAAGAAGCGCGCGGATATTACGTTTCATTTCCTTTGTGTGTTTACATCTGTAAAGACCACAAAATGGCTCCTACTAAGCGACAGGTTTCCGGTTCATGAAAAGACGCAATCTCTCCATCCGCACACGGACTACTATTTCACAGCAACTGCCTAAAGACTTTCAAGAAAAGCTGGCTACTTTCCGTGCATATTGTAAAAACAAGATAGCTGAAAAAAAGATCCGGCCAGAGAACATTATCAACATGGACGAGGTTCCACTGACTTTTGATATTCCTGTGAACCGCACTGTGGATACAACGGGAGCACGTACGGTGAATATTCGCACCACAGGGAATGAGAAGTCATCCTTCACTGTGGTTCTAGCTTGCCATGCTAATGGCCAGAAACTTCCACCCATGGTGATATTCAAAAGGAAGACCTTGCCAAAAGAGACCTTTCCAGCCGGCGTCATCATAAAAGCTAACTCGAAGGGATGGATGGATGAAGAAAAGATGAGCGAGTGGTTAAGGTAAGTTTACGCGAAGAGGCCGGGTGGCTTTTTTCACGCAGCTCCGTCCATGTTGATATACGACTCCATGCGCGCCCACATCACGCTGGTTTTTAATATATTATTAAAGTTTGACTGACCTATCTGACTGTTTTTTTGACATTCCTTTAGCGCAGTTAGATGCGGCTTATAACACGGGGCGGCTTATAGGTGGACAAAGTTTTGAAATATGCCGTTCATTGAAGGCGCGGCTTATAACCCAGGGCGCCTTATGGTGCGGAAAATACGGTATGTGTTTGTTTGGCATTAAAGGAAACTAACAACTATGAACTAGGTTTACAGCATATGAAATACATTTGGCAACAACATGCACTTTGAGAGTGCAGACAGCCCAATTTTCATCAATTAATATATTCTGTAGACATACCCTCATGTCAGCAGGCCAGGGAAGCTAGGGTGGATATTCTTCTCTTGATCATCTTCGGGACGGTGTGAGCCAAGACATCCAGGGGGGTTTAGCTCGCTCGTCTGCGGGAACAAACTGCCGCCATTGCTTGCCGTGCTACCGAGGTCCTTTGTCCCTGAATTGCTCACACACTCCGGCAGATTCAATGGGGGTCTGGCGGCAGATTTCTTTTGACTTTATGGTTGGAAATGCATCTGCTTTGAGTGTCGCAGGATATCCACACATTCTTGCCATCTCTGTCGTAGCATAGCTTTCGTCGGTAAAGTGTGCGGAACAAAAACGTCCAATTTCTTGCCACTTTCGCATCTTTGGGCCACTGGTGCAACTTGAATCCGTCCCTGTTGGTGTTGTTACACCCTCCGACAACACACCGACGAGGCATGATGTCTCCAAGGTACGGAAAACAGTCGAAAAAACGGAAAATAACAGAGCTGATTTGACTCGGGGTTTGAGAAAATGGCGGATTGCTTCCCGTTGTGACGTCATCGCTCCGAGAGCGAATATTAGAAAGGCGTTTAATTCGCCAAAATTCTCCCATTTAGAGTTCGGAAATCGGTTCAAAAAATATATGGTCTTTTTTTCTGCAACATCAAGGTATATATTGACGCTTACATAGGTCTGGTGATAATGTTCCCCTTTAAACAAATAAATTCATAACTTTTTGCTCATTACTTTGTTGATGCAATTACAAACTCAAGTCTTTTTGAATACGATGCCACAAACCTGGCACACCTATTTTTGGGCAGTTTTGCCTGCGGGCCCTTCGGCCGTTGTGGCTTGTGCAGCCCTTTGAGACATTTCTTTCTTTAGTCTATTTCGAACATGAACACACTTACAGCATAATACATCACACAATTTCGTATAATTTCACTTTACATCATGTCCGAAAGGGAGTAGGAAGAAGCTAAGCTTATTTAATTCTACCCCTTTCCCACTTCAGAGCGTTTACAAATATTTACATTCTTTTACTGACTTTTTTAATAGTAAAATGACATCCTTGAATCAGTAATACAACAGTTTTGTAATATATGATTAAGTCAGCCATTATTATTAACATACTGAGATGAAGAATATCTTATACCGTATTTTCCGCACCATAAGGCGCCCTGGGTTATAAGCCGCGCCTTCAATGAACGGCATATTTCAAAACTTTGTCCACCTATAAGCCGCCCCGTGTTATAAGCCGCATCTAACTGCGCTAAAGGAATGTCAAAAAAACAGTCAGATAGGTCAGTCAAACTTTAATAATATATTAAAAACCAGCGTGATGTGGGCGCGCATGGAGTCGTATATCAACATGGACGGAGCTGCGTGAAAAAAGCCACCCGGCCTCTTCGCGTAAACTTACCTTAACCACTCGCTCATCTTTTCTTCATCCATCCATCCCTTCGAGTTAGCTTTTATGATGACGCCGGCTGGAAAGGTCTCTTTTGGCAAGGTCTTCCTTTTGAATATCACCATGGGTGGAAGTTTCTGGCCATTAGCATGGCAAGCTAGAACCACAGTGAAGGACGACTTCTCATTCCCTGTGGTGCGAATATTCACCGTACGTGCTCCCGTTGTATCCACAGTGCGGTTCACAGGAATATCAAAAGTCAGTGGAACCTCGTCCATGTTGATAATGTTCTCTGGCCGGATCTTTTTTTCAGCTATCTTGTTTTTACAATATGCACGGAAAGTAGCCAGCTTTTCTTGAAAGTCTTTAGGCAGTTGCTGTGAAATAGTAGTCCGTGTGCGGATGGAGAGATTGCGTCTTTTCATGAACCGGAAACCTGTCGCTTAGTAGGAGCCATTTTGTGGTCTTTACAGATGTAAACACACAAAGGAAATGAAACGTAATATCCGCGCGCTTCTTCTTCTTCTACGCGGGCGGGTGGTTGCTTACAGTAGAAGAAGAAGCGCTTCCTGTTCTATGGGGGCGGGTGCTTACCTTGGCGGTTGCTTGCGTAGAAGAAGAAGCACTTCCTCTTCTACGGGGGAAAAAAGATGGCGGCTGTTTACCGTAGTTGCGAGACCGAAACTTTATGAAAATGAATCTTAATATTAATCCATATATAAAGCGCACCGGTCAGCTTTTGAGTAAATTTGTGGTTTTTAGGTGCGGCTAATAGTGCGGAAAATACGGTATATATAATATAATATAATATCTTATATATTTTCAATAAGGTTGAAAGTATTTCTCCTAATTCTTCTTCTTTGTACTTTGTAAGCACTATTCATTTGAAGAACCTCTTAAACTGGATCATATCTGTACAATGTTTAATCCATTCCATCATTTAATTCCACATACATTTGTGATTAAGGGCTATATAAGTAAACGTTGATTGATATGCAGATAATATACTGTGATGTATATCTGTGATATATATCACGAGACAGACTTAAGGCCGTATTGCCCATCCTTACTCTTGTTGTCAAGTCCTCTGCGCTTTTGTTCAAACTTGCAGACATTAAGACCAAGGCGGTGAGAAAAGGCGATGAATACGTGATCAACGGGGGCAAGATGTGGACCACCAACGGCACCCAGGCGGACTGGATGTGTCTCCTGGCCAACACCGGTGACGGACCCCCACACAGGAGCAAATCCCTTATCTGTTTGCCCATGGACTTGCCAGGTAGGCTCAGCACGAAAGCATTCTAACTTGTCACTGGTTGACTGGCGCCTCCCCCTGGGTAGGAGTCCACATTGCACGGAAGATTGGCAAACTGGGCATGTGGTCGTCAGACACGGCCGAGATCTTCTTCGAGGACGTGCGCGTTCCCTGCAAGAACGTCATCGGCCAGGAGGGCTTGGGCTTCACCTACCAGATGCTCCAGTTCCAAGAAGAAAGGCTCTGGGCTGTGGCCAATAGTGAGAAGCATTCATTTCCCACAGAATGTACATTCTCTGATGTGATGTCCTTGTAAACAGGGAGGTGAGCAGTTATTATATTCATGTTACAACTATACACATTATAGTATTATTGCTCTAATTATAGTAATATAACTATATCAATACATATGTATCTATACATATTACATACAGTATGTATAGATTAAAAATAAATCATAGGTGGCGCATAAGACACCTGACCTTCTAAATACGATTTTCAACATTATAAGAGCGCTACAGACATGAAATAGGACCCTTTTAATCGCCTTTACACTCTTTTAATACAATATGGTATTGAAGCAACCAGTGGTTATGATACTGAACAACGCGCTCTGATTGGTTTGGTCTTCTCTCGTAGCCAATACTACTGTAGTTTTGATATTTCTGGTGTATTTAGCCTTTTTACACTTGAAAATGCTTAATTGAGGCCCCAAGAAATTATATAATATGCTTTAAATATGTATGTTTGTTTGTATATATTCAGTATGTGTGTATACATATATATATATATATATATATATATATATATATATATATATATATATATATATATATATATATATATATATATATATATATATATATATATATATATACATATATATATATATTTTTTTTTTCTTTTTTATTTTTTTTCTTTCCATGATGGCAGGTGAGGCCACGTCACTGATAAATACATACATATGCATACCTGCCAACTACTCCGGTTTTCCCGTAATTAGTACGGTTTTCATCAACCTATTCCGGGTTACGGTTGCAGTGATAAAAAATACGGTTTTTCATTAATTAAAAAAAAAAAATTTTTTTTAAATGCGCGAGGCTATTTATAGCACCGCTGCCAAGCACGAGGCACCAGTTGCCATTGTTTCCAAACGAGCGAACGATCATGGAATCAGCCGGAGAAAAATCGCAAACGAGTCTTAAACCGAAAAGAAAACTGCAGTCATTCCGTGAAGAATATTCAAAAGCCTATCCGGGAATAATTATCCGTTCCAAAAAGGGTGAAAACTACGCGAATTGCACCTTGTGCAGACAAGATTTTTCGATCGGACACGGAGGAATTAGCGATGTAAAAGACCACGTTGGGACAAAAAAACACAAGTCTAATGCCGTTGCTAGCGATACAAGTGGAAAACTTTCAACGTTTTTCGGATTTTAGCCACAAAAAGGTAATGACACCAATGTTATCTATTGGAATTGTTTAGTACTGTTATACTGTTAAAAGTGTTTATACTATTTATGCTTTCAAGTCCAAGTTGAAGAAATCTTGTTAAATGTTGACAGCATAACTACCAAAATACAGAAGTATGTCCTTAATATTTTTGCAGTGCTATTTCTGTTGAAAAGTTCAAATGATTACATTAGAGATGTGATGTGCCACTTTTCAAGTGTCTGATGGCTTCAATTCATTTTCATTCATTTTTCATATTTTGAATTCTTTTGAAAGGCTTACAAAAAAACTACATTTGAATTGTAATTCCATGCTATTGACAGGACTATTAATTTTAATGAAGTTAGCTTACCATGTTTACAGTATGATAATTGTGATAGAAATGTGAATTTTAGGCACAGAATATTTTATACAATTGAACAAGGCAGTAGATTATACAAGCTTGGACAGAAAGTTAATAATGACACCAATTTTTTTTTAAATGGAATTGTTTAGTACTGTTTTACCATTTATTTACTGTAAAAAGTGTTTATACTGTTTATACTTTCAATGAACAAATTGAAGTCTTGTGAAAGGTTGACAGGATAACTGGCATTAACTGTCAAAATAATTTCAAACTATTGAAGTTAGCTTACAGAATAAACATGTCAATCAACCCATATGATTTTTGCTGTAATATTTTTGTTTTGAAAAGTCACTGTGACTGATAGAAAAGTGATGGTTTTAGCAACATTTTAACCTGTCTGAATGCTAATAATCATTTTGCGTCGGGGGGCGAAGCCTGAACCCCCCACCAGGACTTTGTCCTGGACCTACCGGGGCCTGCGGCCCCTGGACCCTGGCTACTAGGTTTTTCTGATTTCAAAAGTTGGCAGGTATGCATATATATATATATATATATATATATATATATATATATATATATATATATATATATATATATATATATATATATATATATATATGTATTTATCAGTGACGTGGCCTCACCTGCCATATATATATATATATATATATATATATATTTTTTTTTTTTTTTTTTTTTTTCTTTCCATGATGGCAGGTGAGGCCACGTCACTGATAAATACATACATATGTATATATATATATATATATATATATATATATATATATATATATATATATATATATATATATATATGTATGTATTTATCAGTGACGTGGCCTCACCTGCCATATATATATATATATATATATATATATATATATATATATATATATATATATATATATATATATATATATATATATATATATATATATATATATGTATGTATGTATTTATCAGTGACGTGGCCTCACCTGCCATCATGGAAAGAAAAAAAATGTAAAAAGCAAAAAAAAATAAAAAAATTGTTATATGTATCCAGTGATTATACTATAAAGTTATTTTCCATTTAACTTCACCAGTTTTAGATTATTTTTATTCAAAATCGCTGAAATTTCACATTTGCCGTTCAAATACTGAGAAGAGACGGTGCGGTGAACAGCAGCCAGTTGAGGCACGTCACATTGTGCCTCAACATGGATTGCGCAATGACTCGGCTAACTGCTGGCCTGCTTTGCAGTGAGACCGTATTGCTATATGAATTATATTATACATTTCCATAGTTTAGTTAGCTGAGGTATATAATGTACAGTGTATTTTGTCAACAACTGTATGTGTGTAACGTATTTCTTGTGCTGAGCGATCATAAAACTGCTGCGAAGACGCACTGTGTGAGGCTCGCAGTAATCCCGCCTCCTTGTGCCGGTTAATGCACCCTCCGCCGCAGACTGCACCCCCCGACGGGAGTGCCACACCAACCAAAGCCCACACCCAAACCCTCCACGTGCAAGACCGAATCCACCCAAAAAAAGTCACTTAACAAGAAGCCAAAAAGTGCAAAAACAACAATGCTCGCGCCGGAGGAGCCGTGAACGACTGCAGGGACACAACATTAGGTACACCTGCAGACTGCAGCACGGATTTCATATTTCATTCATTCACAACTCCTCCAACACGAACACCACTGTTCCCGCACTTATAAGTAAAGGTAAGACCATAATAATGTTTTTTTTTTATTAAATGTGCTTTTTTGTGTGCTACAGTTTGTATGTGTAAAGTTAAGGTTAAGTTAAAGTACCAATGATTGTCACACACACACTAGGTGTAATGAAATTTGTCCTCTGCATTTGACCCATCCCCTTGATCACCCCCTGGGATGTGAGGGGAGCAGTGGGCAGCAGCGGCGTCGCGCCTGGGAATAATTGTTGGTGATTTAACCCCCAATTCCAAGCCTTGATGCTGAGTGCCAAGCAGGGAAGAATGCTGGTATGAGCTTTTAAACATAACCCGTTAACTGCTGCCAATCAAATGGTGAATAAGATACTCTTTAGGGTTCATATGTTTGTAAATCTGACTGTGATGAAGTCAGTGCCTCACCGGCCATCAATATATATATATATATATATATATATATATATATATACAGTACAGGCCAACATTTTGGACACACCTTCTCATTCAATGTGTTTTCTTTATTGTCATGACTATTTACATTGTAGATTGTCACATCAAAACTATGAATGAACACATGTGGAGTTATGTACTTAACAAAATAAGGTGAAAAAACTGAAAACATGTTTTTTATATTCTAGCTTCTTTGCTCTGATTACTGTTTTTGCACATTCTTGGCATTCTCTCGATGAGCTTTAAGAGGTAGTCACCTGGAATGGTTTCCAATTCACAGGTGTCATGGTTTTGATGCCTTCAGTGACAATCTACAATGTAAATAGTCATGGAAAATAAAGAAAACGCATTGAAATGAGAAGGTGTGTCCAAACTTTTGGCCTGTACTGTATATGCATATATACGTGTGTGTGTGTGTGTGTGTGTGTGTGTGTGTGTGTGTGTGTGTGTGTGTGTGTGTGTGTGTGTGTGTATATATATATATATACAGTATATCGACAAAAAATCTGCGTTGTGAATGTTCACAATAAAAACGCACTCACACAATCATTCAATCAGACATTTAAAGCGTTATGGACTCATTCTTGTCGTGGAGAAGAAATGACAAAATGCACGCAACGCAGCCCCACAGCCAAAGGCGATCGACCCAGCCATCGAAAAAAGAAACAGCTGCCGCGCCTTACAGAAATCCACTAACGGGGTCCGAAAGGCCAAAAGAAAAGGATGAAGAGAGAAGTCAATTATTTTTCCAGTAGGCTACCGTATTTTCCGCACCATAAGGCGCCCTGGGTTATAAGCCGCGCCTTCAATGAACGGCATATTTCAAAACTTTGTCCACCTATAAGCCGCCCCGTGTTGTAAGCCGCATCTAACTGCGCTAAAGGAATGTCAAAAAAACAGTCAGATAGGTCAGTCAAACTTTAATAATATATTAAAAACCAGCGTTCTAACAACTCTGTTCACTCCCAAAATGTACGCAAATGTGCAATCACAAACATACGTATATCAACATGGACAGAGCTGCGTGAAAAAAGCCACCCGGCCTCTTCGCGTAAACTTAAACTTACCTTAACCACTCGCTCATCTTTTCTTCATCCATCCCTTCGAGTTAGCTTTTATGATGACGCCGGCTGGAAAGGTCTCTTTTGGCAAGGTCTTCCTTTTGAATATCACCATGGGTGGAAGTTTCTGGCCATTAGCATGGCAAGCTAGAACCACAGTGAAGGATGACTTCTCATTCCCTGTGGTGCGAATATTCACCGTACGTGCTCCCGTTGTATCCACAGTGCGGTTCACAGGAATATCAGTTGCTGTGAAATAGTAATCCGTGTGCGGATGGAGAGATTGCGTCTTTTCATGAACCGGAAACCTGTCGCTTAGTAGGAGCCATTTTGTGGTCTTTACAGATGTAAACACACAAAGGAAATGAAACGTACGGTGATATCCGCGCGCTTTTTCTTCTTCTACGCGGGCGGGTGGTTGCTTACAGTAGAAGAAGAAGCGCTTCCTGTTCTATGGGGGCGGGTGCTTACCTTGGCGGTTGCTTGCGTAGAAGAAGAAGCGCTTCCTGTTCTACCGGGAAAAAAGATGGCGGCTGTTTACCGAAGTTGCGAGATCGAAACTTTATGAAAATGAATCGTAATATTAATCCATATATAAAGCGCACCGGGTTAAAAGCCGCACTGTCAGCTTTTGAGTAAATTTGTGGTTTTTAGGTGCGGCTAATAGTGCGGAAAATACGGTATATACCGTATATATATATATATATATATATATATATATATATATATATATATATATATATATATATATATATATATATAATCGACAGAAAATCTGCGTTGTGAATGTTCACAATAAAAACGCACTCACACAATCATTCAGTCAGACAGACATTTAAAGCGTTATGGACTCATTCTCGTCGTGGAGAAGAAAATGACAAAATGCACGCAACGCAGCCCCACAGCCAAAGGCGATCGACCCAGCCATCGAAAAAAGAAACAGCTGCCACGCCGAATAGAAATCCACTAACAGGGTCCGAAAAGAGAGAAGTCAATGATTTTTCCAGTAGGCTACTTACTGTACGCTATCTTTTGTTAAATTTGTGAATATTTCATGTTTCACTGTGCACACACGCGGTTTATAGACTTGTGCGGCCAATATATCTACAAAATAAAATTAGATGGGTGCACGGTGTACCCAGCTGAGATAGGCTCCAGCACCCCCCCGTGACCCCAAAAGGGACAAGCGGTAGAAAATGGATGGATGGGTGGGTGCAGCTTATATTTAGCCTGAAAATTGCGGTATAGATGTATGTGTGCCAAGGGTCATGCTGGAGGGTCCAGTTTGTAGTCAGGAGACAGAATGAACTGGAGTAAGTCAAGTACAACATGGGCAGCTTCTCATTTCCAAATTTGTTTTTATGGATAAATGTAGGTGGTTTAAACGTTTGGTCTGCAGAGTCTGGCCCTGGCTTTGTGATGCAGATTCACAAGTTAGGGCATTAGTAAGTTGAAGTACTACTTTGTCAACTTTAGACCTCATTAGATTGTGTGGACTTAGACTTAAGACTTCCTTTTTATTGTCATTCAAATTTGAACTTTACAGTACAGATAAGAACGAAATTGTGTTGCATTAGCTCATGGTAGTGCAGGATGAAAAAAATCAATAAAGTGCAGATATAAATAAATAGGTTACTGTACAGATAAATATATTGCACTTTTGCAGTATCTTATTCACCATTTGATTGGCAGCAGTTAACGGGTTATGTTTAAAAGCTCATACCAGCATTTTTCCCTGCTTGGCACTCAGCATCAAGGGTTGGAATTGGGGGTTAAATCACCAAAAATTATTCCCGGGCACGGCGCCGCTGCTGCCCACTGCTCCCCTCACCTCCCAGGGGGTGATCAAGGGGATGGGTCAAAAGCAGACGACAAATTTCATTACACCTAGTGTGTGTGTGCCAATCATTGGTACTTTAACTTAACTTTAACTTTACACATACAAACTGTAGCAAACAAAAAAGCCCATTTAATAAAAAAATGTTATTATGGTCTTACCTTTACTTATAAATGAAGTCCATTCGCCGCTGTTGTGCTGGATTAATGCACCCCCTGACGGGAGTGTTATATCAACTAAAGCCCTCACTTCAACTTTCCACGTGCAAGATTGAATCTATTTAAAAAAAGTGTAACCGAGGGTTTATAAATGTCGCCTATACTGTATGAAACTACAAAATAACAAACACGGAGGCTCCAGTTTACACGAGGACCACTTTATTTACCTTCTTTCAATAACTTACGCTCCACTCCGTGTCATCACTTCCGCTCTTAGCGCCTTCAAAATAAGAGCTCAAGGCATATACTGTATAACAGCGCATAACAGGAACTTAACATCACAAAGCGGAAAGCCCATGAAAATAGGTTACAAAAGTTATTTAATAAGAAGCCAAAAAGTGCAAAAACAATAATGTTCGTGTTGGAGGAGTTGTGAATTAGGTACACCTGCAGTCTGCAGGTGTACCTAATGTTGTGGCCCTGCAGTCATTCACAACTCCTCCAACACGAACATTATTGTTTTTGCACTTTTTGGCTTCTTATGAAATAACTTTTTTAAATAGATTCAATCTTGCACGTGGAAAGTTTAAGTGTGGGCTTTAGTTGATATAACACTCCTGTTGGAATAATTGTTTGTAAGTTATCACAAAAGAAACGTTGTATTATGAATGCTGTCTTTCGAGGCCTAACAAGAGGAAGAAGGCTCGTGAAACGCCACTGTGATTTCAACACGGACAGATGGCAGGATCTGCTCAACTTCCAGAGGAACTCACTTTGAAATGTTAAACGAACTCTCTCTGAAGTATTTCACAAACTCTCTTCCAACTGTTTGGTGACCGAGGTCAACGCTATTTACGACCCGCTGCCCTCTTGAAGTCACTGTGGTCAGGAGACGGGAGGGGTTATCCATTGTCCTCCAACACCTACCCCAGCTGGATCCAGGAAGAGCCCAAGCCCGAGAAATCCTCTTCTTGGACTTCAAAGCGACCGAAAACAATGACTCTTTTACACACTTACCACTCCTGCTGTGACATATGTTGGTGCGTGAACATGGAACATCTGAATTAAAAGAGGAGACGAAAACCTTCTTCGTCAGAGCGTGCTAAGACACTGTAAGAGGTTACAGGTCGACGCCGTCTCTCCTCAATTGAGTCCAAATTGAATTCTGTCTCTGTTTGATTCCTTGCCTTTTGTCTTGTTTAATAGATATCACAGTGTTTGAACGTGACAACTCCCGTCAGGGGTTTCATTTTACGGCGGGGGTTGCAGGAGGCGGGATTACTGCGAGCCTCAGCCAGTGCGTCTTTTGCAGCCGTTTTATGATCGCTCAGCACAAGAAATACGTTACACACATACAGTTGTTGACAAAATACACTGTACATTATATACCTCAGCTAACTAAACTATGGAAATGTATAATATAGTTCATATAGCAATACGGTCTCACTGCACAGCAGGCCAGCAGTTAGCCGAGTCCGCAATCCATGTTGAGGCACTGAGTGACGTGCCTCAACTGGCTCAGTATTTGAACGGCAAATGTGAAAATTCAGCGATTTTGAATAAAAATTATCTAAAACTGGTGAAGTTAAATGGAAAATAACTTTATAGTATAATCACTATAAACAATTTAATAAAAATGTTTTCTTTTTACATTTTTTTTCTTTCCATGATGAGGCGGGGCCTCACCTGCCTCTAGTGACTGCACGTCACTGATGTATGATATATTGTCTTTATATTCCAGCCACTTAATCCATTTTTGGGGGGAATTGAGGGGATTATTTTAATGCGTTCAAGAGTCTGAGGGAAGAAGCTGTTACAGAACCTGGAGGTTCTGCTACGGAGGCTGCGGAACCTCCGTAAAATTTGACAATTAGTTGTCCCTAATTGTCAAAAGTCCCAACAATAACTGCGTGCTCTTCTCCAGTTCTGACCACCATGGACTTGGTCATTCAGGAGACCATCAGCTACACCCGGCAGAGGAAGATCTTCAACCAGCCTGTCCTCCACCACCAGTCGGTGCATTTCAGGCTGGCCGAGCTGCAGACGGAGGTTGAGCTGCTGCGCGCCCTCCTCTACCAGGCCACAGGTGGGACGTCGTTTATCTTCAAAGTCTTTGAGAAAATAGGAGTACGAGCCAGATGTTCTCCTCTGTGAATCTTTCAGCGCTGTATATCAAAGGCAACGATGTCACCAAGATGGCGTCCATGGCCAAATTAAAGGGGGGCCGTCTGGCCAGGGAAGTGGGAGACAGCTGTCTCCAATACTGGGGAGGGATGGGCTTCACCAGCGATGTGCTGGTCAGCAGATTCTACAGGTATTCATTTGTGCTTTGTAGCATCCAGAGGTGGGTAGAGTAGCCAGAAATTGTACTCAAGTAAGAGTACTGTTACTTTAGAGATTTATTACTCAAGTAAAAGTAAGGAGTAGTCACCCAAATATTTACTTGAGTAAAAGTAAAATGTTGTAAAAAAACTACTCAAGTACTGAGTAACTGATGAGTAACATACACACACATATCATATATATATATATATATATATATATATATATATATATATATATATATATATATATATATATATATATATATATATATATATATATATATATATATATATATACATACACACACACATATATATATATATATATATATATATATATATATATATATATATATATATATATATATATATATATATATACATTGATATATACAGTATATAATTTATATTTATTTTTTTTGCCGTTTTTGTTTACATGTTAAAGGTGTTTTAATGAATATACATGCATGTTTAACACATATAGATTCCTTTCTTTCATGAAGACAAGAATATAAGTTGGTGTATTACCTGATTCTGATGACTTGCATTGATTGTAATCAGACAGTAGTGATGATAACGTCCACGTTTTCAAATGGAGGAGAAAAAAAGTTCCTCCTTCCTGTCTAATACCACATGAAAGTGGTTGGTTTTTGGCATCTTATATGTCCAGCTTCCATATTCGTTTTTATACACTTTACAAGAAATACATTGGCGGCAAACTCCGTAGCTTGCTAGCTTGTTTGCGCAGGCTTTCGGAGACTCTTATTTTGAAAGCGCAGGCGCAATGGAGCGGCAGTTTTATTGTGAAGACAGGAACTGTGCAGCCAGTCTTTAGGCTTTTGACGGGGTGTACGGTTGAAATAAAAAATTGTCTTTTTTCCTTCACACTTTTGATTGATTGATTGGAACTTTTATTAGTAGATTGCACAGTACAGTACATATTCCGTACAATTGACCACTAAATGGTAACACCCCAATAAGTTTTTCAACTTGTTTAAGTCAGGTCATGTGACCCCTGGCTCTGTTTGATTGGTCCAACGTCACCAGTGACTGCATCTGATTGGTGGAACGGAGTGAACGTCACCAGTGACTGTATTTGTTGAAACGCAGGCACTATGAAGGTCTGTCTGACAGACCAAAACAAACAAAGCGTGCATTAACAGATCGATAAAAATTAGTAGCGAGCTGAATGTAGATAAAAGTAGCGGAGTAAAAGTAGCGTTTCTTCTCTATAAATATACTCAAGTAAAAGTAAAAGTATGTTGCATTAAAACTACTCTTAGAAGTACAATTCATCCCAAAAGTTACTCAAGTAGATGTAACGGAGTAAATGTAGCGCGTTACTACCCACCTCTGGTAGCATCTTATCACTGATCTAGTCACTAGCACGTCTTATTCATGCATTCACTGTATTCAACTGATGGTAGGCTTCATCACTTCATGCACATAGACTCAGATTGGTCAGATCTTGTGTAGTAGAGTACAGGCCAAAAGTTTGGACAAACCTCATTCAATGGGTTGACTTTATTTTCAAGACTATTCCAAAGACATGCACCTGGGAATAGGTTGATCGGCAACACTAAATGCTCCCTAGTGTGTGAATGTTATTTTATGTTAATTGTTATCCCATCGGGTTGAGTTTTTTCCTTGCCCTGATGTCGCTGTGGCTTGTGCAGCCCTTTGAGACCCTCATGATTTAGGGCTATATAAGTAAACATTGATTGAATGCAGAGGTGGGTAGTAACGCGCTACATTTACTCCGTTACATCTACTTGAGTAACTTTTGGGATAAATTGTACTCCTAAGAGTAGTTTTAATGCAACATACTTTTACTTTTACTTAAGTATATTTATAGAGAAGGAACGCTACTTTTACTCCGCTACTTTTATCTACATTCAGCTCGCTACTCGCTACTAATTTTTATCGATCTGTTAATGCACGCTTTGTTTGTTTTGGTCTGTCAGACAGACCTTCAAAGTGCCTGCCTTACTGGTGACGTTTCACTTCGTTCCACCAATCAGATGCAGTCACTGGTGACGTTGGACCAATCAAACAGAGCCAGGTGGTCACATGACCTGACTTAAACAAGTTGAAAAACGTATTGGGGTGTTACCATTTAGTGGTCAATTGTACGGAATATGTACTGTACTGTGCAATCTACTAATAAAAGTTCCAATCAATCAATCAAAAGTGTGAAGGAAAAAAGACCCTTTTTTATTTCAACCGTACATCCCGTCAAAAGCCTAAAGACTGACCGCACATGAGGACGTTCCTGTCTTCACAATAAAAGTGCCGCTCCATCGCGCCTGCGCTTTCAAAACAAGAGTCTCCGAAAGCCAGCGCAAAACAAGCTAGCAAGCTAAGGAGTTTGACGCCAATATATTTCTTGTAAAGTGTATAAAAACTAATATGGAAGCTGGACAAATAAGATGCCAAAAACCAACCACTTTCATGTGGTATTAGACAGAAAGGAGGAACTTTTCTTCTCCTCCATTTGAAAACGTGGACG
>NC_084568.2:4107500-4132500 GCF_033978685.3 Nerophis lumbriciformis
AGAAAGGAATCTATATGTTAAACATGCATGTATATTCATTAAAACACCTTTAACATGTAAACAAAAACAGCAAAATAAATACATATAAATGTATATATATATATATATATATATATATATATATATATATGTGATATGAGTGTGTATGTTACTCATCAGTTACTCAGTACTTGAGTAGTTTTTTCACAACATACTTTTTACTTTTACTCAAGTAAATATTTGGGTGACTACTCCTTACTTTTACTTGAGTAATAAATCTCTAAAGTAACAGTACTCTTACTTGAGTACAATTTCTGGCTACTCTACCCACCTCTGCATAGGGCGCACCGGATTTTAAGGCGCTCTGCCGACGAGCGGGTCTATTCAGGTCTAGTTTCATACAAAAGGCGCAACGGATTATAAGGCGCATTAAAGGAAGTTATATTATTATTATTTTCTAAATGTAAAAGACTTCCTTGTGGTGTTTTTCAACCATATGGATACAGTTTGGTGTGCCGTGGGAGATTATCTAATTTCACCTATTTGGGTTAAAAATATTTTTTGCAAAATGATGATGTTGTTGCTGAGTGTCGGTGCGCTTAATGTTCAGAATAATTCTGGTTTTGGATACCGACCTCGAAGCTATTTTATTTGGTACATGGTGTAATGATACTGTAAGTGTGACCAGTAGATGGTAGTCACACATAATAGAAACGTGTAGACTGCAGGATGACGCTTATAAACAACACCATGACTTTAAATGTTCCATTGAGAATATAGAATATTACACACGGCGCTGAAAATCTGTCAAAATGTTTTAGTGCAACTTTGGTAAGCTATGAAGCCACACCCTTTGATGGATTGTCAACATACGAGTATTATTATGGTGTGTGTATAAGGACTGCAAAATGGCACCTATTAGCAGACATATTATCTATGTTTTGTTTCACAATATTATGCAAAAGTGTCCTGGGCATGACGTTAAAGTGCATCCGGCAGCGGAGGCTCCTCTATGGGGTCTTGGGGCACTAGGAGGTTAACCCCTTTATTACTGTTACCCCAGGTGGCCCTTGGCAAAGTGTGCAGGTAAAAGGTGTTTAATGCTTAAAGGGGAACATTATCACCAGACCTATGTAAGCGTCAATATATACCTTGATGTTGCAGAAAAAAGACCATATTTTTTTTTAACCGATTTCCGAACTCTAAATGGGTGAATTTTGGCGAATTAAATTGCTTTGTAGATGTCGGAAACAGCGGGAGGCAGGGTGCAGGTAAAAAAAGTGTCTAATGCTTAAACCAAAAATAAACAAAAGGTGAGTGCCCCTAAGAAAATGCATTGAAGCTTAGGGGAAGGCTATGCAGAACCAAACTAAAACTGAACTGGCTACAAAGTAAACAAAAACAGAATGCTGGACGACAGCAAAGACTTACTGTGGAGCAAAGACAATGTACATCCGAACATGACATGACAATCAACAATGTCCCCACAAAGAAGGATAAAAACAACTGAAATATTCTTGATTGCTAAAACAAAGTAGATGCGGGAAATATCGCTCAAAGGAAGACAAGAGGAAAAAGCCACCAAAATAGGAGCGCAAGACAAGAAGTAAAACACTACACACAGGAAAACAGCAAAAAAAGTCCAAATAAGTCAGGGTGTGGTGTGACAGGTGGTGACAGTACACCTACTTTGAGACAAGAGCTGCTTGGTTATGCTTTAAAGTCATATCCAACAATTGTGACGACGACTTTTTCCTGTCAACTGAGTTTAGTTTTTTAATGATTTCTGCTGGTGGTGTGCCTCCGCATTTTTTTCCAGCGCAAAAAATGTGCCTTAGCTCCAAAAAGGTTGAAAAACACTGCTCTACATAACATGTAATGATGTTTATTTGGTCAAAATGTTGCGTAGATGATGTTTTACACATCATCTTCAAGTCACTTTCTGACAGTCGCTTCAGGATGCGCCGTTTTATTTACATTCAACACTACACCGGTATGTTTTAGCGCTTTCATGGCGGGTTTACTGACAGATATAAGTAAGAACTTTACACTACTTTATATTAGAAATGGCAACAGAGGAGAAGCAATGTCACATAACAAGAAGATAGAGAAAAAGAAGAAGCTTATCGCACTACAAAGGCGGAAGCGTGCAAATTTTCAGGACTTATGCAGATCCCAAATACAGATCAGCAGGTACAAGAAGGTAAGAAAAGTTTATTTTGCATAATATTGTGAAACAAAACACCAGATAATATGTCTTACCTTATACACACACCATAATAATACTCCTATGTTGAAGCATAGTACAATCCATCAAGCCGTGTGGCTTCATAGCTTACCAAAGTCCTACTAAAACATTTTGATAGATTTTTGAGCGCTGTGTGTAATCCATCCATCCATCCATCTTCTTCCGCTTATCCGAGGTCAGGTCGCGGGGGCAGCAGCTTAATTAAGCAGGGAAGCCCAGACTTCCCTCTCCCCAGCCACTTCGACCAGCTCCTCCCGGGGGATCCCGAGGCGTTCCCAGGCCAGCCGGGAGACATAGTCTTCCAAACGTGTCCTGGGTCTTCCTCGTGGCCTCCTACCGGTCGGGCGTGCCCTAAACACCTCCCTAGGGAGGCGCTCGGGTGGCATCCTGACCAGATGCCCGAACCACCTCATCTGGCTCCTCTCGATGTGAAGGAGCAGCAGCTTTACTTTGAGCTCCCCCCGGATGACAGAGCTTCTCACCCTATCTCTAAGGGAGAGCCCCGCCACCCGGCGGAGGAAACTCATTTCGGCCGCTTGTACCCGTGATCTTGTCCTTTCAGTCATAACCCAAAGCTCATGACCATAGGTGAGGATGGGAACGTAGATCGACCGGTAAATTGAGAGCTTTGCCTTCCGGCTCAGCTCCTTCTTCACCACACAGATCGATACAGCGTCCGCATTACTGAAGACGCCGCACCGATCCGCCTGTCGATCTCACGATCCACTCTTCCCTCACTCGTGAACAAGACTCCGAGGTACTTGAACTCCTCCACTTGGGGCAAGATCTCCTCCCCAACCCGGAGATGGCACTCCACCCTTTTCCGGGCGAGAACCATGGACTCGGACTTGGAGGTGCTGATTCTCATTCCAGTCGCTTCACACTCAGCTGCGAACCGATCCAGTGAGAGCTGAAGATCCTGGCTAGATGAAGCCATCAGGACTACATCATCTGCAAAAAGCAGAGACCTAATCCTGCAGCCACCAAACCAGATCCCCTCAACGCCTTGACTGCGCCTAGAAATTCTGTCCATAAAAGTTATGAACAGAATCGGTGACAAAGGGCAGCCTTGGCGGAGTCCAACCCTCACCGGAAACGTGTCCGACTTACTGCCGGCAATGCGGACCAAGCTCTGACACTGATCATACAGGGAGCGGACCGCCACAATCAGACAGTCCGAAACCCCATACTCTCTGAGCACTCCCCACAGGACTTCCCGAGGGACACGGTCGAATGCCTTCTCCAAGTCCACAAAGCACATGTAGACTGGTTGGGCAAACTCCCATGCACCCTCAAGGACCCTGCCGAGAGTATAGAGCTGGTCCACAGTTCCACGACCAGGACGAAAACCACACTGTTCCTCCTGAATCCGAGGTTCGACTATCCGACGTAGCCTCCTCTCCAGTACACCTGAATAGACCTTACCGGGAAGGCTGAGCAGTGTGATCCCACGATAGTTAGAACACACCCTACGGTTCCCCTTTTTAAAGAGAGGAACCACCACCCCGGTCTGCCAATCCAAAGGTACTGCCCCCGATGTCCACGCGATGCTGCAGAGTCTTGTCAACCAAGACAGCCCCACAGCATCCAGAGCCTTAAGGAACTCCGGGCGGATCTCATCCACCCCTGGGGCCTTGCCACCGAGGAGCTTTTTAACTACCTCAGCCCCAGAAATAGGAGAGCCCACCACAGATTCCCCAGGCACTGCTTCCTCATAGGAAGACGTGTTGGTGGGATTGAGGAGGTCTTCGAAGTATTCCCTCCACCGATCCACAACTTCCGCAGTCGAGGTCAGCAGAACACCATCCGCACCATACACGGTGTTGGTAGTGCACTGCTTCCCCTTCCTGAGGCGGCGGATGGTGGTCCAGAATCGCTTCGAAGCCGTCCGGAAGTCGCTGTGTGTAATGTTCTATATTTTCAATGGAACATATAAAATGTTGGTGTTGTTTACTTGAGTCATATTGCAGTCTACACATATCTCTTATGTGTGACTACCTTCTACTGGTCACACTTATCATTTCACCATGTACCAAATACAATAGCTTCGAGGTCGGTAAGCACAACCAAAATGATTCCGTACATTAGGCGCACCGGGTTACAAGGCGCACTGTCGAGTTTTGAGAAAATGAAAGGATTTTAAGTGCGCCTTATGGTTCTTGGTTTGTTAAGTAAACACAGCTTTGAATTTGAATAAATAAGATTCAGCGTTATATTTAGATTTACTGCACACTTTATGAATGTTTTTTCATCATTTCAATGGAATTATTACATGTAATATTTCTTGTGTGAACATGCAGAACACAAAACTATTACAGTTGGTTTTCATAGTGACAAAATATTGCCCTGGTTTTTGGCGGGTTTTTAAAAAGGCATACAAGTCATTGCATGGATTGTGCCAAAACTTAAAAGGCATTAAATACAATGTCCACGGTAGAGATGCGCGGTTTGCGGGCACAACCGCGGAGTCCGCGGATTATCCGCGGATCGGGCGGATGAAATTTAAAAAAATTAGATTTTATCCGCAGGTCGGGTCGGGTCGGGTCGGGCGGTTGAAATTAAAAAAAATTAGATTTTAAATAGATTCAGGCGGGTGGCAGTTAAACCAATTGGGAAATATATATACATAGTTAAATGTTGTTACCCACATACGAAAAACGAGCAGGCACCTGCAGCATATGCCACAACAGAAGAAAAAAAAAAAAGAGATGGACACTTTTACGGAGCGGAGAAGGCCCCCGACGCCTCGCCGGGGTCCGGGACCGAGGCCCCTTCCCCCGAGAGGGCCCCACCGGGAGCCGTAGCTGAGGCGATCCGCGAGAAGTCCAGGGTCCGCGCCCACCGCACCGACACCCCGCTTCGTCCGCCTTCGCCGCGGCCGGTGTCACGCGCAGCAGGTAAGCAGCTTACCTGCCCGCCACCCCCGTGGCCGGGGGATCGTAACAGGGGTCACTCCGCGCGCTCCGCCCGCGCAGCTTACCTGCCCGCCACCCCTGTTGCCGGGGGCGCGTAACAGGGGTCACTCCGCGCGCAGTGCGCTCACGAAAGGGGTGGGGCTCACCCTGGTTGATATAGACAGCAGCTAGGACGGTGGCCATGGAAGTCGGAACCCGCTAAGGAGTGTGTAACAACCCACCTGACGAATCAACTAGCCCTGAAAATGGATAGCGCTGGAACGTCGGGCCCATATACCCGGCCGTCGCCGGCAGCGAGACGCGCTTGGAGGTGCGCTCAGCGCGGCTCCCATATGATTGCGCACTGGTGTGCGTCTGGGTCGTGACAGCGTGGCACGCGAATGTCTGTGCTGCATTGGATCAGTCTCCTTTCTTTAACAGGCAAAAGCTTTATAACCTCACTAATGCCTTGCATCGTCTATATTAGATATATAACAACGGGCGGGTGCGGGCGGGTGCGGTTCTGATCAAATGTTAGAACGGGTGAATGGCGGATGGTTGACGACTTTCTGATGCGGTTGCGGATGAAATAATTGCCTATTCCGCGCATCTCTAGTACCTACACTCTGTCCTCCTCCTGTCTAGGCCTGCTGTGTGTGCGTGTGTGTGTGTGTGTGTGTGTGTGTGTGTGTGTGTGTGTGTGGTACACAGAACATCAATTTCCACACTTCGGGTCCAGTGGACCCGGACATCTTATATGTAATATAAATGTGTAGGCGGGGTGTGTGGTCATTAAATATGTATTCTGATATATGTTCTTCACAGAAAATGAGCCAAAGTCAGTGAGTCTCAGTTTGAAAAATTAATTAATTGTATCTTTTTTTTTTTTTTAAGAAAAAATGAAAACGGGTCCCACAGACCCGAACACCACACAAGGATTAATTCGGCCACAGTTATTGTAAACGTTTCAACTATTCTACATTAATATAATCAAATTCTTACAATTTTGTCTGCTTTTGACTCTATATAATAAACTGCATCAGGACATGGGCATTAAAGTTGTTTTTTTAAGTCCAAGCATTAAATTAGATTTGCTGATGCCTGCAGGAAGCCTGTTTTAATACAAAGTCTCAATTTCACACCGCCAAATATTGCACATAATAAACTGTTTGCACTAGAAATGCGCGGTTTGCGGACACAACCGCAGAGTCCGCGGATTATCCGCGGGTCGGGCGGTTGAAATAAAAAAAAATTAGATTTTATCCGCGGGTCGGGTCGGGCGGTTGAAATTAAAAAAAATTAGATTTTAAATAGATTCAGGCGGGTGGCAGTTAAACCAATTCGGAAATATATATACATAGTTAAATGTTGTTACCCACATACGAAAAACGAGCAGGCACCGCAGCATAAGAAGAAGAAGAAAAAAAAAAGAGATGGCAGCAAACGTGGTACGCGACAAACTAAAAAAGGGAATACTAAAGACCAGGGGGAAAAAAAGGCCAGAAAAGTTCAGCGTGGACTCGTTTTTATGAGGTTGTAAATCAGGATGATAGCAATGCTGGCTACGTGATTTGCAAGAGCTGTGACGCTGTTTATGTCTACGACAGTCACAAAACCGGGACATCTAACGTGGTGCATCACATTTGTGCAAAAACCCCGAACCTCCACAAACACCCTGAGCATGAGCGGTTTCGTCCGCCGTGATCCCGGAAGAGTGCCACAGGATGTTAAAACAAGATAGAACGCAGATGATTGCGCACTGGTGTGCGTCTGGGCCGTGACAGCGTGGCACGCATTGAATGTCTCTGCTACATTGGATCAGTCTCCTTTCTTTAACAGGCAAAAGCTTTATAACCTCACTAATGCCTTGCATCGTCTATATTAGATATATAACAACGGGCGGGTGGCGGATGGCGGGCGGGTGCGGTTTTGATTAAATGTTAGTTCGGGTGGATGGCGGATGGTTGACGACTTTTGTGATGCGGTTGCGGATGAAATAATTGCCTATCCGCGCATCTCTAGTTTGCACACTTGTCTTTCGTGCCTAAAGAATCTCACGCAACGTTTTTTGAGCACGACTGCAAAATAAGCCACCATGGGGCCAAACAGAGGTGCAAGTGCCAGCACTGTTGTATTTAAAAATGTGTACACAGGTGGCGTCTGCGTGGCCCTGCTCATGGACGTCTTCTCCAATTAAGGTAAAAGTCATGTTATATGTTATCCTTTTTATTCTTCATTTATATGTATTTCACAGTGTTTTCTGCATGTAAAAACTAATAACACGTTTTGTGTTGATATTTGTGGGTGTCCAACAGATACATTTTTTCTTAAGTTTTAGTACACGCCGTCTTTGTTGGACCTCTCGGAATAGTTTGTTACTAATGATGAACTGAGGTTACATGATACGGTAGCATGGATGCGTTATGGAACTGTGTACCTCGATCACTTTAAAGGGGAACATTATCACCAGACCTATGTAAGCGTCAATATATACCTTGATGTTGCAGAAAAAAAGACCATATATTTTTTTTACCGATTTCCGAACTCTAAATGGGTGAATTTTGGCGAATTAAACGCCTTTCTAATATTCGCTCTCGGAGCAATCCGTCATTTTCTCAAACACCGAGTCAAATCAGCTCTGTTATTTTCCGTTTTTTCGACTGTTTTCCGTACCTTGGAGACATCATGCCTCGTCGGTGTGTTGTCGGAGGGTGTAACAACACCAACAGGGACAGATTCAAGTTGCACCAGTGGCCCAAAGATGCCAAAGTGGCAAGAAATTGGACGTTTGTTTACCGACGAAAGCTATGCTACGACAGAGATGGCAAGAATGTGTGGATATCCTGCGACACTCAAAGCAGATGCATTTCCAACGATAAAGTCAAAAGAAATCTGCCGCCAGACCCCCATTGAATCTGCCCGAGTGTGTGAGCAATTCAGGGACAAAGGACCTCGGTAGCACGGCAAGCAATGGCGGCAGTTTGTTCCCGCAGACGAGCGAGCTAAACCCCCTGGATGTCTTGGCTCACACCGTCCCTTATGCCACCGAAGATGATCAAGAGAAGAATATCCACCCTAGCTTCCCTGGCCTGCTGACATGAGGGTATGTCTACAGAATATATTAATTGATGAAAACTGGGCTGTCTGCACTCTCAAAGTGCATGTTGTTGCCAAATGTATTTCATATGCTGTAAACCTAGTTCATAGTTGTTAGTTTCCTTTAATGCCAAACAAACACATACCAATCGTTGGTTAGAAGGCGATCGCCGAATTCGTCCTCGCTTTCTCCCGTGTCGTTTTCGTCGGTTTCGCTTGCATACGGTTCAAACCGATACGGCTCAATAGCTTCAGTTTCTTCTTCAATTTGGTTTTCGCTACCTGCCTCCACACTACAACCATCCGTTTCAATACATGCGTAATCTGTTGAATCGCTTAAGCCGCTGAAATCCGAGTCTGAATCCGAGCTAATGTCGCTATAGCTTGCTGTTCTTTCCGCCATGTTTGTTTGTGTTGGCATCACTATGTGACGCAGGGCCGGCCCGTGGCATAGGCCGTATAGGCAAATGCTAAGGGCGCCGTCCATCAGGGGGCGCCACGCCAGTGCCACAAATGTTGGAGAAAAAAAAAGAAAAAGTTGGTACTATTATTTCTAAATACAAAAAATAATCCCACGTTAATTAAAATGCAAAGTAAAGCCTATTTAATAGAAATATTATTTGTTACAACATTACGCCCCCCCGCACGGTGCGCCCCCTCCCTTCCCGTATCATGACTCTTTTCGGACGTCACCACATCAAAAAATCAACACAAGATGTCAAAACGGCCAAAACTGTCAGGTGCCCAGGGAAGAAAAAAGAGAAAAGAAGAGGAGGAGAAAAATTATGAAATTATTTGTCTGTTACAGAATGTGATAGTAACCTGGCTTTTTAGCATTAAGCTAATGTCACATGATTCGGCAATTGCTAATCAATAAATAGCTAGTTCTGTTTTAACGTCGGGTTAATATTGTGGAGGGGGCTAAATTGTTATGGAAAATAATAATGTAACGTTAGGTAATTACAGTACTCCCACCTTACATTCCTCAGGGACATTTGTATTAGATCTTTTAAGCAGGTGTTTTTTGTTTACATTGTTATTGCCTTCTGGTTAGCTAATGTTTGCCCTGCAGGTAATAGTCACTTTTCCACCCCTTTATATATTAGGTATAGTTGTAAGTAAAAAAAAAAAAAGGTCAAAGAAAAAGCTATTCGGTTTCTTGTGAGTGTATACACTTCACTGCCGATGTGGGGGGGCGCCACCTAAAATCTTGCCTAGGGCGCCAGATTGGTTAGGGCCGGGCCTGCTCAAAGCAGATGCATTTCCAACGATAAAGTCAAAGAAATCTGCCGCCAGACCCCCATTGAATCTGCCCGAGTGTGTGAGCAATTCAGGGACAAAGGACCTCGGTAGCACGGCAAGCAATGGCGGCAGTTTGTTCCCGCAGACGAGCGAGCTAAACCCCCTGGATGTCTTGGCTCACACCGTCCCTTATGCCACCGAAGATGATCAAGAGAAGAATATCCACCCTAGCTTCCCTGGCCTGCTGACATGAGGGTATGTCTACAGAATATATTAATTGATGAAAACTGGGCTGTCTGCACTCTCAAAGTGCATGTTGTTGCCAAATGTATTTCATATGCTGTAAACCTAGTTCATAGTTGTTAGTTTCCTTTAATGCCAAACAAACACATACCAATCGTTGGTTAGAAGGCGATCGCCGAATTCGTCCTCGCTTTCTCCCGTGTCGTTTTCGTCGGTTTCGCTTGCATACGGTTCAAACCGATACGGCTCAATAGCTTCAGTTTCTTCTTCAATTTGGTTTTCGCTACCTGCCTCCACACTACAACCATCCGTTTCGATACCTGCGTAATCTGTTGAATCGCTTAAGCCGCTGAAATCCGAGTCTGAATCCGAGCTAATGTCGCTATAGCTTGCTGTTCTTTCCGCCATGTTTGTTTGTGTTGGCATCACTATGTGACGCAGGGCCGGCCCGTGGCATAGGCCGTATAGGCAAATGCTAAGGGCGCCGTCCATCAGGGGGCGCCACGCCAGTGCCACAAATGTTGGAGAAAAAAAAAGAAAAAGTTGGTACTATTATTTCTAAATACAAAAAATAATCTCACGTTAATTAAAATGCAAAGTAAAGCCTATTTAATAGAAATATTATTTGTTACAACATTACGCCCCCTTCCCCCCCTTCTCCCCCCGCACGGTGCGCCCCCTCCCTTCCCGTATCATGACTCTTTTTGGACGTCACCACATCAAAAAATCAACACAAGATGTCAAAACGGCCAAAACTGTCAGGTGCCCAGGGAAGAAAAAAGAGAAAAGAAGAGGAGGAGAAACGAGAAAAGACAGAGGTAGCAGGTAGGTGAGCCGAACATGAAATTATTTGTCTGTTACAGAATGTGATAGTACCCGGCTTTTTAGCATTAAGCTAATGTTACATGATTCGGCAATTGCTAATCAATAAATAGCTAGTTCTGTTTTAACGTCGGGTTAATATTGTGGAGGGGGCTAAATTGTTATGGAAAATAATAATGTAACGTTAGGTAATTACAGTACTCCCACCTTACATTCCTCAGGGACATTTGTATTAGATCTTTTAAGCAGGTGTTTTTTGTTTACATTGTTATTGCCTTCTGGTTAGCTAATGTTTGCCCTGCAGGTAATAGTCACTTTTCCACCCCTTTATATATGAGGTATAGTTGTAAGTAAAAAAAAAAAAGGTCAAAGACAAAGCTATTCGGTTTCTTGTGAGTATATACACTTCACTGCCGATGTGGGGGGGCGCCACCTAAAATCTTGCCTAGGGCGCCAGATTGGTTAGGTGACGTCACAGGAAAATGGACGGGTGTATATAACGATGGTTAAAATCAGGCACTTTGAAGCTTTTTTTAGGGATATTGCGTGGAATTTTGAAAAAAACTTCGAAAAATATAATAAGCCACTGGGAACTGATTTTTAATGGTTTTAACCATTCTGAAATTGTGATAATGTTCCCCTTTAAGAAAAAAAAAAACGTGACTGATACTGCTGCTGTGAAGTCTTATGAGTGACAGCTCCTACTGGAAGAAGTCCAAACAACAATGGAACTAAGTTCCTTTTAAGGTATGTTTTTTTCCCCTACATTTTTAGCAATTTTATTTATAGGTCGAATGTAGTGATGTTTTTAATTCAGCAGATGGCGCTATTCTGAAACACCCAGCTTATTGGCAGTGTCAATACAGCCAGTGAGTGTGCCACACAATCATTTACCCAACATTCAGTACCACTGTATTCCATGATGTCAATCATAAACCCTCGTCATAAATTGACAAATTCAATTTAAACATTTACAAATATTACAATAATGACTGCAGTTTAACTATTCTAAATTTCCCAAAAAAAACAACTTTTAAACAATTGTTTTTAACGTGAAAACCTACAGTGCTTGTGCATGTTTTTCTTAATCACGGGACAATGGCTGACTGTAATATTTGTTGTCACCGTACTTTTTTATAATTAATGTAAATGTTTTTCTTTCACTGGTGTAAAATTTAATGGCTGTTTTTCGACAAAACCCCAAATCCAAACAAAACATAAATTCTGTTTTGAGTTTTTTATCTTTCAAAGTGCATAAAAACATTTGATACATTTTTTTTTTTTTTTTTTTTTCACAAACCTCTCAATTAACTTCAGCCCTAAACAAAAATACTACATGTGTCATTTTTGTTAAATGCCTTTTGAGCAACCGTTTTCAATTTGTATAAAGTATTTCACTCATGTGAAATTATCTGATCAAAAGGATCACAAATATATTGATATTTTTGTTTAGGGCAATAGTTTGAGAAATTTGAGCAAAAAAAACAAAACATTTTGACACCCTAAGGACTTTGATGTCTGTCATATTTAAAAGGAATGTCACCAATTAATTTAATGATGCATACAAACTCTCTTGCACACACATTGTTAGTGCCTATTAGTCTTAAGTGCTTTTATTTTGAAATACGGTGTTACAAACTTACCATGTCGTCCAACATTTTATTTTGGTACTTCACTTCCGTTCCTATGTCGATAGACAGCTGAAAACAAATAGGAAAACAATCCAATTAGCATAAAACATCAAAGCACGTGTGTGAAAGCCTGAAAATAAAGTGCTTCAATAAAGCACTTCATATTTCTTACTAAACTTTTTTGTTCTTTCAACATTGACAGATAAAAATGCATGTTTTGCATACAATTGCGTGTCTATTAAATCGCATCAACACAGTCGGACATTGTTGGATAAAAACAAAACAATAAAAAATGTAGTGATGTAATGCAACAAAACGCTAACATTTTGACCATCCATCCATTATAATATATTTAAAAAAAATTATTTTGCAATAGAAAAAAACAATTAAAACAGACATTATATTTAAAGGCAAAACTTAAGGTCAGCTTTGTTTTTATTGTGTATTATTTGTAGTTAACATTTCTGCTTTTTGTCATTTTTACTGTTGTTTCTTTGCCACTGTAATAATTACTGTCACCTGTAACACAAAGATGACTCTAAATTATGTCTTTAAATATATGTAATGTTTGTTTTCAGCATTTTTTATATATATATATATATATATATATATATATATATATATATATATATATATATATATATATATATATATATATATATGCTTTGACTTTTCCATATGCAGCCCTGGAAAAAGTTGTGAGGACTGTATGAACATACTGCATATTCCAAACATTTGTTAGAATAATATACGTGTCCCCCTGACTTAAGATTTTACAAGCAACTACGTTATCCATAAATTTATACGCGAAAAAATGGAATAATTAAATCCATAGGAAATAGTGTAACAACATAATGAGGCATACATTAGGATTCTTATAGACCACACGTGTCAAACTCAAGACCCGGGAGCCCGACACGTCATTTAATGTGGTCCGCCAAAGCCTGAAAATGATGTGCATAATTTATCTTTCTTACTAAATGTTTTCATTTTGACAGAAAAAACATGTAATATATGAAATTATATATATATACAAATATTCAATTGTTATTTCTGTGAATCTTTGGACACCTCGCCATTCGATTCCGAATCTTGGGGGTGAGGATTTGATTCATACTCGATTCAACACCATTCTCCATTCAAACTGATATTTGTATCGTATTATTTGGTATAATAATAACACCTTCTTGACAAAACAGCTTACAAAACCTCCTTTTGGTTGCTGACGTATGACACATACGTGCACCAAGTAAGCATAGAGATGGCCCACAAATGTACTTGTTTTTTTAATTCGTCCCAAAAAATATATACCGTATTTTCGGCACTATTAGCCGCACCTAAAAACCACAAATTTACTCAAAAGCTGACAGTGCGGCTTTTAACCCGGTGCGCTTTATATATGGATTAATATTAAGATTCATTTTCATAAAGTTTCGGTCTCGCAACTACGGTAAACAGCCGCCATCTTTTTTCCCCGTAGAAGAGGAAGTGCTTCTTCTTCTACGCAAGCAACCGCCAAGGTAAGCACCCGCCCCCATAGAACAGGAAGCGCTTCTTCTTCTACTGTAAGCAACCACCCGCCCGCGTAGAAGAAGAAGAAGCGCGCGGATATTACGTTTCATTTCCTTTGTGTGTTTACATCTGTAAAGACCACAAAATGGCTCCTACTAAGCGACAGGTTTCCGGTTCATGAAAAGACGCAATCTCTCCATCCGCACACGGACTACTATTTCACAGCAACTGCCTAAAGACTTTCAAGAAAAGCTGGCTACTTTCCGTGCATATTGTAAAAACAAGATAGCTGAAAAAAAGATCCGGCCAGAGAACATTATCAACATGGACGAGGTTCCACTGACTTTTGATATTCCTGTGAACCGCACTGTGGATACAACGGGAGCACGTACGGTGAATATTCGCACCACAGGGAATGAGAAGTCATCCTTCACTGTGGTTCTAGCTTGCCATGCTAATGGCCAGAAACTTCCACCCATGGTGATATTCAAAAGGAAGACCTTGCCAAAAGAGACCTTTCCAGCCGGCGTCATCATAAAAGCTAACTCGAAGGGATGGATGGATGAAGAAAAGATGAGCGAGTGGTTAAGGGAAGTTTACGCGAAGAGGCCGGGTGGCTTTTTTCACGCAGCTCCGTCCATGTTGATATACGACTCCATGCGCGCCCACATCACGCTGGTTTTTAATATATTATTAAAGTTTGACTGACCTATCTGACTGTTTTTTTGACATTCCTTTAGCGCAGTTAGATGCGGCTTATAACACGGGGCGGCTTATAGGTGGACAAAGTTTTGAAATATGCCGTTCATTGAAGGCGCGGCTTATAACCCAGGGCGCCTTATGGTGCGGAAAATACGGTATATAGATTTTTGAAAATTACTTTAAAAAAATCAGGATTTGAATGTGATAAAAAAAAAACATTTTTTAGAACCCCTAATTATTATATACCAAATGATAGTTTGTTAAAATAACAATAAATACTGAAACATCTGCTCGCCACCTTGACTTAGTTATCCATCTATTTGAACCTACACAAATCAAATAACCAATTGCATAGGCAATAATTAGGGATGTCCGATAAAGGCTTTTTGCCGATATTCTGATATTGTCCAACTCTTTAATTACAGATACAGATATCAACTGATACCGATATATACAGTGGTGGAATTAACACTTTATTATGCCTAATTTGGACAACCAGGTATGGTGAAGATAAGGTCCTTTTTTAATAAAATAAAATAAGATAAATAAATTAAAAACATTTTCTTGAATAACAAAGAAAGTAAAACAATATAAAAACAGTTACATAGAAACTAGTAATAAATGAAAATGAGTCAAATGAAGTGTTAAAGGTTAGTACTATTAGTGGAGCAGCAGCACGCACAATCATGTGTGCTTACGGACTGTATCCCTTGCAGACTGTATTGATATATAATGTAGGAACCACAATATCAATAACAGATGGTGCACTAATTGTAAGTGTATCTTGTGTTTTTTATGTTGATTTAATTAAAAAAAACAAAAAACGATACCGATAATTTCCGATATTACATTTTAAAGCATATATCGGCTAGCAATAATACTTTTATATTCTTACATTCACTGTTACAAAGCAGCCATGACTGTGACGTGGCCCTCCATGAAAACAAGTTTGACACCCCTGTTATAGACTATGGTCCCTGTAAGAAGCGGCTCTCCGAACTGCAACGTGGCCCTTAATGTTTTGCCGCCCCTGCTTATACAACCACGGCGAATGCAACTGTTGTTAAAGGCGAGTTTGAACGTCCTTACACTTTTCAAAGCGGTGACTTTGGCTCGCAGTCCCTCTTGTAAGTGTTCATTCTCCTCCTCGTACACACTGTAGCCACTCGCTGCATAGTTCCCAGGTCCTCCATCACCTTCACAATGGAAAAAAATGGTTGACATTTTCACGCAAATGCACGTTGAAGTGATGTAACTCATGTTCACGTCATCATCTTTTTTTTTTTGCTTTAATCTGAACTCTTATTTATTAGCCTTGCACATATAAGTACGTGTTTATATTCGAGTTCATATTTATTTTGACTTTTAACAAGATCACAGCCTACCGAGTCAAATTAAAACTGATCCTGAGTCTGCTATCTAAGCTCAAGTTAATGTTTATTTTGACATTTAACAAGATCACAGCCTACCGAGTCAAATTAAAACTGATCCTGAGTCTGCTATCTAAGCTCAAATTAATGTTTATTTTGACTTTGATAAGATCACAGCCTACCAAGTCAAATTAAAACTGATCCTGAGTCTGCTATCTAAGCTCAAATTAATGTTTATTTTGACTTTGATAAGATCACAGCCTACCAAGTCAAATTAAAACTGATCCTGAGTCTGCTATCTAAGCTCAAGTTAATGTTTATTTTGACTTTTAACAAGATCACAGCCTACCGAGTCAAATTAAAACTGATCCTGAGTCTGCTATCTAAGCTCAAGTTAATGTTTATTTTGACATTTAACAAGATCACAGCCTACCGAGTCAAATTAAAACTGATCCTGAGTCTGCTTTCTAAGCTCAAGTTAATGTTTATTTTGACAATTAACAAGATCACAGCCTACCGAGTCAAATTAAAACTGATCCTGAGTCTGCTATCTAAGTTCAAGTTAATGTTTATTTTGACATTTAACAAGATCACAGCCTACCGAGTCAAATTAAAACTGATCCTGAGTCTGCTATCTAAGCTCAAGTTAATGTTTATTTTGACAATTAACAAGATCACAGCCTACCGAGTCAAATTAAAACTGATCCTGAGTCTGCTATCTAAGCTCAAGTTAATGTTTATTTTGACTTTGATAAGATCACAGCCTACCGAGTCAAATTAAAACTGATCCTGAGTCTGCTATCTAAGCTCAAGTTAATGTTTATTTTGACATTTAACAAGATCACAGCCTATCGAGTCAAATTATTTATTTTGACATTTAACAAGATCACAGCCTATCGAGTCAAATTAAAACTGATCCTGAGTCTGCGATCTAAGGTCAAGTTAATGTTTATTTTGACAATTAACAAGATCACAGCCTACCGAGTCAAATTAAAACTGATCCTGAGTCTGCTATCTAAGCTCAAGTTAATGTTTATTTTGACAATTAACAAGATCACAGCCTACCGAGTCAAATTAAAACTGATCCTGAGTCTGCTATCTAAGCTCAAGTTAATGTTTATTTTGACTTTTAACAAGATCACAGCCTACCGAGTCAAATTAAAACTGATCCTGAGTCTGCTATCTAAGCTCAAGTTAATGTTTATTTTGACATTTAACAAGATCACAGCCTACCGAGTCAAATTAAAACTGATCCTGAGTCTGCTATCTAAGCTCAAGTTAATGTTTATTTTGACATTTAACAAGATCACAGCCTACCGAGTCAAATTAAAACTGATCCTGAGTCTGCTATCTAAGCTCAAGTTAATGTTTATTTTGACATTTAACAAGATCACAGCCTACCGAGTCAAATTAAAACTGATCCTGAGTCTGCTATCTAAGCTCAAGTTAATGTTTATTTTGACAATTAACAAGATCACAACCTATCGAGTCAAACTAAAACTGATCCTGAGTCTGCTATCTAAACTCAAGTTAATGTTTATTTTGACATTTAACAAGATCACAGCCTACCGAGTCAAATTAAAACTGATCCTGAGTCTGCTATCTAAGCTCAAGTTAATGTTTATTTTGACATTTAACAAGATCACAGTTTACCGAGTCAAATTAAAACTGATCCTGAGTCTGCTATCTAAGCTCAAGTTAATGTTTATTTTGACAATTAACAAGATCACAGCCTACCGAGTCAAATTAAAACTGATCCTGAGTCTGCTATCTAAGCTCAAGTTAATGTTTATTTTGACATTTAACAAGATCACAGCCTACCGAGTCAAATTAAAACTGATCCTGAGTCTGCTATCTAAGCTCAAGTTAATGTTTATTTAGACAATTAACAAGATCACAGCCTACCGAGTCAAATTAAAACTGATCCTGAGTCTGCTATCTAAGCTCAAGTTAATGTTTATTTTGACATTTAACAAGATCACAGCCTACCGAGTCAAATTAAAACTGATCCTGAGTCTGCTATCTAAGCTCAAGTTAATGTTTATTTTGACATTTAACAAGATCACAGCCTACCGAGTCAAATTAAAACTGATCCTGAGTCTGCTATCTAAGCTCAAGTTAATGTTTATTTTGACTTTTAACAAGATCACAGCCTACCGAGTCAAATTAAAACTGATCCTGAGTCTGCTATCTAAGCTCAAGTTAATGTTTATTTTGACATTTAACAAGATCACAGCCTACCGAGTCAAATTAAAACTGATCCTGAGTCTGCTATCTAAACTCAAGTTAATGTTTATTTTGACAATTAACAAGATCACAGCCTACCGAGTCAAATTAAAACTGATCCTGAGTCTGCTATCTAAGCTCAAGTTAATGTTTATTTTGACAATTAACAAGATCACAGCCTACCGAGTCAAATTAAAACTGATCCTGAGTCTGCTATCTAAGCTCAAGTTAATGTTTATTTTGACATTTAACAAGATCACAGCCTACCGAGTCAAATTAAAACTGATCCTGAGTCTGCTATCTAAGCTCAAGTTAATGTTTATTTTGACATTTAACAAGATCACAGCCTACCGAGTCAAATTAAAACTGATCCTGAGTCTGCTATCTAAGCTCAACAACAAAGCAGGCGTTCGTTAAAAAAAAAAAAACACGTCTCAGTTTTCTCACCCAAACCTGTGCGCCTCATGGTGGATCCCTGACGTTAATGTTGTCTTACAACTCTCCCTTTGTGTGGAATTTATGCGGGGGAAAAAAGATGGAAATCACACTTAGAAATGTGAAATCGGCTTCTGTTTTTACAAGGATCGTCACTTCCGGTGCACGTCGACAGATGACACGTCATCATACGGACGCCGAGGAGGGACAAAACTCAGGAGACATATAATACGTCATCATACGGACGCCGAGGAGGGACAAAACTAAAGAGACGCGATTGAGCATCCACAGCTGCGTACAATTAAGTACACATCTCCAAACAACTATGTAAGTAATTCCATGAAATATGATCAAAATGATTATTACAGATGCTGTAGTTTGTTCTAGTGTTTATGTTTAGCAGCAACATGAGTTAAGCTAAGGTTTCATACCATTTTTTTGTATTTTTTAATTGAACAACAAACATACATTTATAATTCACGCAACAGTAAATACACTTTCAACAAGGAAAGAAAACAAAAGCAATTACAGAGAGTAATAAATATTAATAAATAATAATAAAAAGGACAAAAAGGGATACCTAAATCATTTTAAATGTTTTTAACACAGATATCAATTTAAGGGCTTTTGTACTCTTAATCATTCTCCAAGATTTGATTGATAATTGTAAGCCATTAAGCCAATTAGAAAATGTAGGCCTTACTTTCATAAATCAACATTTATGTAGAAAAAAATGTTGCCTCAACCTTTTTTGAGCCAAGGCACATTTTTTGCGTTTAAAAAAATGCAAAACTAAACTCAGTTGACAGTAAAAAGTCGTTGTCGCAATTGTTGGATATGACCAAGCATGCATCACTATAGCTCTTGTCTCAAAGTAGGTGTACTGTCACCACCTGTCACATCACACCCTGACTTATTTGGACTTTTTTTTGCTGTTTTCCTGTGTGTAGTGTTTTACTTCTTGTCTTGCGCTCCTATTTTGGTGGCTTTTTCTCTTTTTTTGGTATTTTCCTGTAGCAGTTTCATGTCTTCCTTTGAGCGATATTTCCCGCATCTACTTTGTTTTAGCAATCAAGACTATTTCAGTAGTTTTTATCCTTCTTTGTGGGGACATTGTTTATTAATTTTGCATTATCTGTGATAATGAAATAATAATTTCATCAGCGCTAAATTTTATACATCTATTGTTGCATATGCTCATTTTTTTCAATAGTTTAAATCTTTTTTTTTTAAAGGTATTTTGCAAGTGAGTACTAACCTGTGATTAATCATGATTAAACCAAATCAAAGTGTGATAAATTTGATTAAAAAAAAAATTTGACAGCACTAAATTTTATACATTTATTGTTGTATATGTTCATTTTTTTCCATAATTTAAATAATTATTTTGAAAGTATTTTACATTTTGCAAGTAAGTACTAACTTGTGATTAACCATTATTAATCGAAATAAAAAAGTGTGATTAATTTGATTTAAAAATATATATATTTCACAGTACTAAATTGTATACATTTATTGTTGTATATGTTCATTTTTTTCAATATATTTTTTAAGGTATTTTGCAAGTGAGTACTAACTTGTGATTAATCATGATTATTCCAAATCAAAAAGTGTGATAGATTTAATTTAAAAAAAAAAATTTTTTGACAGCACTAGATGTTATACATTTATTGTTGTATATGTTAATTTTTTTCCATAATTTAAATCTTTTTTTCAAAAAAGGTATTTTACATTTTGCAAGTGAGTACTAACCTGGGATTAATCATTATTAATCGAAATAAAAAAGTGTGATTAATTCGATTTAAAATATATATATATATATATATATATATATATATATATATATATATATATATATATATATATATATATATATATATATATATTTCACAGCACTAAATTTTATACATTTATTGTTGTATATGTTCATTTTTTTCAATTATTAAAATCTTTTTTAAAGGTATTTTGCAAGTGAGTACTGACCTGTGATTAATCATGAAAATTGTGATAAATTTGATTTTTTTAAATAATAATAATTTGATAGCACTAAATTGTATACATTTATTGTTGTATGTTAAGTTTTTTCCATAATTTAAATCTTTTTTTAAAGGTATTTTACATTTTGCAAGTGAGTACTAACCCGTGATTAATCATTATTAATCCAAATCAAAAAGTGTGATTAATTAGAATTTTAAAAAAATCACAGCACTAAATTTTATACATTTATTGTTGCAAATGCTCATTTTTTTCAATCATTTAAATCTTTTTTTAAGGTATTTTGCAAGTGAGTACTAACCTGTGATTAATCATGATGATTCCAAATCAAAAAGTGTGATGAATTTGATTCACAAAAATAATAATTTGACAGCACTAAATTGTATACATTTATTGTTGTAATTGTTAATTTTTTCCCATAATTTAAATCTTTTTTTCTTAAAGGTATTTTACATTTTGAAAGTGAGTACTAACCTGTGATTAATCATTATTAATCCAAATCAAAAAGTGTGATTAATTTGAATACAAAAAAATCACAGCACTAAATTGTATACATTTATTATTGTATATGTTCATTTTTTCCATAATTTAAATCTTTTTTTAAAGGTATTTTACATTTTGCAAGTGAGTACTAACCTGTGATTAATCATGATTATTCCAAATCAAAAAGTGTGATAAATTTAATTAAAAAATAATTATAATTTGACAGCACTACATTTTATACATTTATTGTTGTATATGTTAATTTTTTTCCATAATTTAAATCTTTTTTTTTTTAAGGTATTTTACATTGAGTACTAACCTGGGATTAATCATTATTAATCAAAATAAAAAAGTGTAATTAATTTGATTTTAAAATATATATATTTCACAGCACTAAATTGTATACATTTATTATTGTATATGTTCATTTTGTTCAATAATTTAAATTTTTTTAAAGGTATTTTGCAAGTGAGTACTAGCCTGTGATTAATCATGATTAATCCGAATCAAAAAGTGTGATACATTTGATTAAAAAATAATAATAATTTGACAGCACAAAAATGTATACATTTATTGTTGTATATGTTAATTTTTTCAATAATCTAAATCTTTTTTTTTTTTTAAAGGTATTTTACATTTTGCAAGTGAGTACTAACCTGTGATTAGTCATTATTAATCCAAATCAAAAAGTGTGATTAATTTGATTTAAAAGAAAATACTAATAATTTCACAGCACTAAATTTTATACATTTATTATTGCATATGCTAATTTTTTTCAATAATTTAAATCTTTTTTTAAGGTATTTTGCAAGTAAGTACTAACCTGTGATTAATCATGATGATTCCAAATCAAACATTTTAATAAATTAGATTTTTTTTTTTTTTATAATAATTTGACAACACTAAATTGTATACATGTATTATTGCATATGCTCATTTTTTTCAATAATTTAAATCTTTTTTTAAGGTATTTTGCAAGTGAGTACTAACCTGTGATTAATCATGATTAATCCGAATCAAAAAGTGTGATACATTTGATTAAAAAATAATAATAATTTGACAGCACAAAAATGTATACATTTATTGTTGTATATGTTAATTTTTTCAATAATCTAAATCTTTTTTTTTTTTTTTAAAGGTATTTTACATTTTGCAAGTGAGTACTAACCTGTGATTAATCATTATTAATCCAAATCAAAAAGTGTGATTAATTTGATTAAAAAAATAAATAATTTCACAGCACTAAATTTTATACACTTATTGTTGCATATGCTCATTTTTTTCAATAATTGTAATCTTTTTTTTAAAGGTATTTTGCAAGTGAGTACTAACCTGTGATTAATCATGATTAATCCAAATCAAAGTGTGATAAATTTGATTTAAAAAATAAATAAATAATTTAACAGCACTAAATTTTATACATTTATTGCTGTATATGTTCATTTTTTTCCATAATTCAAATCATTATTTTTTTGAAGGTATTTTACATTTTGCAAGTGAGTACTAACCTGTAATCAATCATTATTTTAATCCAAATCAAAAAGTTTGATTAATTTGATTAAAAAAAATAATATCACACCACTAAATTGTGTACATTTATTGTTGTATATGCTCATTTTTTTCCAATAATTTAAATCTTTTTTAAGGTATTTTGCAAGTGAGTACTAACCTGTGATTAATCATGATGATTCCAAATCAAACATTTTAATAAATTAGATTTTTTTTTTAATAATAATTTGACAACACTAAATTGTATACATGTATTATTGCATATGCTCATTTTTTTCAATAATTTAAATCTTTTTTTAAGGTATTTTGCAAGTGAGTACTAACCTGTGATTAATCATGATTAATCCGAATCAAAAAGTGTGATACATTTGATTAAAAAAAATAATAATTTGACACCACAAAAATGTATACATTTATTGTTGTATATGTTAATTTTTTCAATAATCTAAATCTTTTTTTTTTTAAAGGTATTTTACATTTTGCAAGTGAGTACTAACCTGTGATTAATCATTATTAATCCAAATCAAAAAGTGTGATTAATTTGATTAAAAAAAATAATAATTTCACAGCACTAAATTGTATACACTCATTGTTGCATATGCTCATTTTTTTCAATAATTGTAATCTTTTTTTTAAAGGTATTTTGCAAGTGAGTACTAACCTGTGATTAATCATGATTAATCCAAATCAAAGTGTGATAAATTTGATTTAAAAAATAAATAAATAATTTAACAGCACAAAATTTTATACATTTATTGCTGTATATGTTCATTTTTTTCCATAATTCAAATCATTATTTTTTTGAAGGTATTTTACATTTTGCAAGTGAGTACTAACCTGTAATCAATCATTATTTTAATCCAAATCAAAAAGTTTGATTAATTTGATTAAAAAAAATAATATCACACCACTAAATTGTATGCATTTATTGTTGTACATGCTCATTTTTTTCCAATAATTTAAATCTTTTTAAAGGTATTTTGCAAGTGAGTACTAACCTGTGATTAATCATGATGATTCCAAATCAAACATTTTAATAAATTAGATTTTTTTTTTTTTATAATAATTTGACAGCACTAAATTTTATACATTTATTGTTGTATATGTTCATTTTTTTCCATAATTTAAATCTTTAAAAAAAAATGTATTTTACATTTTGTAAGTGAGTACTAACCTGTGATTAATAATTATTAATCCAAATAAAAAATTGTGATTAATTTGATTTAAAAGAAAATACTAATAATTTCACAGCACTAAATTTTATACATTTATTATTGCATATGCTCATTTTTTTCAATAATTTAAATCTTTTTTGAAGGTATTTTGCAAGTGAGTACTAACCTGTGATTAATCATGATTATTCCAAATCAAAAAGTGTGATAAATTTGATTTAAAAAAATAATAATTTGACAGCACTAAATGTTATACATTTATTGTTGTATATGTTAATTGTTTTCAATAATTTAAATCTTTTTTTTTAAAGGTATTTTACATTTTGCAAGTGAGTACTAACCTGTGATTAATCATTATTAATCCAAATCAAAAAGTGTGATTAATTTGATTAAAAAAAAAAAAAAAATTCACAGCACTAAATTTTATACACTTATTGTTGCATATGCTCATTTTTTTCAATAATTGTAATCTTTTTTTTAAAGGTATTTTGCAAGTGAGTACTAACCTGTGATTAATCATGATTATTCCAAATCAAAAAGTGTGATAAATTTGATTAAAAAAAATAATAATTTGACAGCACTAAATGTTATACATTTATTGTTGTATATGTGAATTTTTTTCAATAATTTAAATCTTTTTTTTAAAGGTATTTTACATTTTGCAAGTGAGTACTAACCTGTGATTAATCATTATTAAAAAAAAAAAAAAAAAAAGTTTCACAGCACTAAATGTTATACATTTATTATTGTATATGTTCATTTTTTTCCATAATTTAAATCTTTTTTAAAAGGCATTTTACATTTTGCAAGTGAGTACTAACCTGTGATTAATCATGATTAATCCAAATCAAAAAGTTATAATTTCACAGCACTAGACTTTATACATTTATTGTCGTGGAATTAATCAATGCATAATATTTGTGAGACTTTGATTATTACTCAGACTCTAATCAATAATCCCTATTCTGAAATGAGTACTGTATTTTTCGGAGTATAAATCGCAATGGAGTATAAGTCGCACCTGCCGAAAATGCATAATAAAGAAGGAATAAAACATATAAGTCTCACTGGAGCCTGGCCAAACTATGAAAAAAACTGCAACTTATAGTCGGAAAAATATGGTACTTTGTGTGACCCAGACCCACCCAGACTCTATCTTCTCCTTGGACTTTGACAGCTCTGAGCTATAAAATATAGAAGTTTTGCAGTTGTAACAATTCTCTGAACAAGCTTTGTCTTCTCATTTCACTCACAAGATTGTGCTTTTTCCTCCGATCACACGCTCCGTTTGGGAAGTAACCCGCCCTCATCTCCTCTGGCGGGTGTAACATGTTATTATGGGATGGAATTGCTGTGATGTTGCTTCTCAGCTGCATTGACACTGTTTACTTGGAACACTTTTCAAACGTGACTGCCATAAATTGAGTAGAAATATCCTGTG
>NC_084568.2:4142500-4145000 GCF_033978685.3 Nerophis lumbriciformis
TACTGTGATACTGTAAGACTGTGGTACTGTGATACTGTAATAGTGTAATACTGTGGTACTGTAATACTGTGATACTGTGATACTGTGGTAGTGTCAAAGGTGATGTGTGTGTACTTACCACAGAGTTGAGGTGCTCCTCCAGGAAGATGTACCAGGACTTCTTGTGGGACATGACTCCATCACTGAAGGCTTCTTTACGTCGCCACAGAATCTCATCAGGGATCAGATTTTGACCTTTGAAGGCGTCCCTCAGAAGGAACTTCTCCACTCCGTGCTGCTCACAGAGACGATACATGTGAGGACTACGATACCTTCCATTCAATCACACACACTACTCTCATTCCACTCTTCTTACCCTTGGAGTCCTCATGTCAGGTGGCAGTGACAGGAAGTAAGCACTCAGTCTGTGGTCCAGGAACGGCACTCTGAGCTCCAACCTGCACCAGCACACCATAATCCATCATATTACAGGTGTGTCCATCATACTACAGGTGTGTCATATATAAGTCCATCATATTACAGGTGTGTCATAAGTCCATCATATTACAGGTGTGTCATATATAAGTCCATCATATTACAGGTGTGTCATAAGTCCATCATATTACAGGTGTGTCATATATAAGTCCATCATATTACAGGTGTGTCATAATCCATCATACTACAGGTGTGTCATAATAAGTCCATCATATTACAGGTGTGTCAAAATAAATCCATCATACTACAGGTGTGTCATATATAAGTCCATCATATTACAGGTGTGTCATAATCCATCATACTACAGGTGTGTCATAATAAGTCCATTATATTACAGGTGTGTCATAATCCATCATACTACAGGTGTGTCTATCATATTACAGGTATGTCATAAGTCCATCATACTACAGGTGTGTCCATCATATTACAGGTGTGTCATATTAAGTCCATCATATTACAGGTGTGTCATAATAAGTCCATCATATTACAGGTGTGTCATAATAAGTCCATCATATTACAGGTGTGTCATAATCCATCATATTACAGGTGTGTCTATCATATTACAGGTGTGTCATAAGTCCATCATACTACAGGTGTGTCCATCATATTACAGGTGTGTCATAAGTCCATCATATTACAGGTGTGTCATATTAAGTCCATCATATTACAGGTGTGTCATAAGTCCATCATACTACAGGTGTGTCCATCATATTACAGGTGTGTCATAATAAATCCATCATATTACAGGTGTGTTATAATAAGTCCATCATACTACAGGTGTGTCATAAGTCCATCATATTACAGGTGTGTCATAATCCATCATACTACAGGTGTGTCATAATAAGTCCATCATATTACAGGTGTGTCATAATCCATCATACTACAGGTGTGTCATAAAAAGTCCATCATATTACAGGTGTGTCATAAGTCCATCATATTACAGGTGTGTCATATATAAGTCCATCATATTACAGGTGTGTCATAATAAGTCCATCATATTACAGGTGTGTCATATATAAGTCCATCATATTACAGGTGTGTCATAATCCATCATACTACAGGTGTGTCATAATAAGTCCATCATATTACAGGTGTGTCAAAATAAATCCATCATACTACAGGTGTGTCATATATAAGTCCATCATATTACAGGTGTGTCATAATCCATCATACTACAGGTGTGTCATAATAAGTCCATCATATTACAGGTGTGTCATAATCCATCATACTACAGGTGTGTCTATCATATTACAGGTATGTCATAAGTCCATCATACTACAGGTGTGTCCATCATATTACAGGTGTGTCATATTAAGTCCATCATATTACAGGTGTGTCATAATAAGTCCATCATATTACAGGTGTGTCATAATAAGTCCATCATATTACAGGTGTGTCATAATCCATCATATTACAGGTGTGTCTATCATATTACAGGTGTGTCATAAGTCCATCATACTACAGGTGTGTCCATCATATTACAGGTGTGTCATAAGTCCATCATATTACAGGTGTGTCATATTAAGTCCATCATATTACAGGTGTGTCATAAGTCCATCATACTACAGGTGTGTCCATCATATTACAGGTGTGTCATAATAAATCCATCATATTACAGGTGTGTTATAATAAGTCCATCATACTACAGGTGTGTCATAAGTCCATCATATTACAGGTGTGTCATAATCCATCATACTACAGGTGTGTCATAATAAGTCCATCATATTACAGGTGTGTCATAATCCATCATACTACAGGTGTGTCATAAAAAGTCCATCATATTACAGGTGTGTCATAATCCATCATACTACAGGTGTGTCATAAAAAGTCCATCATATTACAGGTGTGTCATAATCCATCATATTACAGGTGTGTCATAATCAATCCCATTACAGGTGTGCATACGTACCCGTGTGCAGCAGTGGTGCGATCAGCTCTGAGGTTATCAAACAAGTAAAGTTCTTTCAGCAGTCGAACACTTTCTTCTGATCCTGCCTGCGCACTTGGAGCCTGGACAATGACATCA
>NC_084568.2:4150000-4152500 GCF_033978685.3 Nerophis lumbriciformis
TACTACACTATACTAGTCTATACAATACTATACTACATGATACTATACTACACTATACTAGACTATACAATACTATACTACATGATACTATACTACACTATACTAGACTATAATATACTACACTATACTAGACTACATGATACTATACTAGACTACATGATACTATACTAGACTACATGATACTATACTACACTATACTAGACTACATGATACTATACTACACTATACTAGACTACATGATACTATACTACACTATACTAGACTATAATATACTACACTATACTAGACTATACTATACTATACTACATGATACTATACTAGACTATAATATACTACACTATACTAGACTACATGATACTATACTACACTATACTAGACTACATGATACTATACTAGACTACATGATACTATACTACACTATACTAGACTACATGATACTATACTATACTACATGATACTATACTACACTATACTAGACTATAATATACTACACTATACTAGACTATAATATACTATACTAGACTACATGATACTATACAATACTATACTAGGCTACATGATACTACACTATACTAGACTATAATATACTACACTATACTAGACTATACTATACAATACTATACTACATGATACTATACTAGACTATAATATACTACACTATACTACATGATACTATACTACACTATACTAGACTACATGATACTATACTAGACTACATGATACTATACTACACTATACTAGACTACATGATACTATACTATACTACACTATACTAGACTATAATATACTACACTATAATATACTACACTATACTAGACTACATGATACTATACAATACTATACTAGGCTACATGATACTACACTACACTATACTAGACTATAATATACTACACTATACTAGACTACATGATTCTATACTACACTATACTAAGTACTTTGCTAGCCTATATTTGACTATACTATACTTTGCTAGCCTATATTTGACTATACTATAGTATACTTTCCAATACTATACTATATTTTACTGTGCTATAATATATTATATTTGACTATACTATAGTATACTTTGCTAGCCTATATTTGACTATACTATATTTGACTATACTATAGCATACTTTCCCATACTATACTATATTTTACTGTGCTATACTATATTATATTTGACTATACTATAGTATACTTTGCTAGTGTTGCTCTGAAGGCGTGTTCATCGCTGTTCTAATCCTGTTATTTTGACAACAAATGATCAGTATTGTGAGTGTAGTAGTAAAGAATGAGTGTAGTAGTACAATATGAGTGTAGTAGTACAATATGAGTTAGTACTCACCGACGGAGGCGCGTATGGTGGTGATGTCGTAGGTCTCGAGGCTGACGATGACTTCCTCCACTGCTCTGATGCCTTCTTCTGCACTGAAGTTGACTTCATGGTGCTCACTGCCAATGTGAGCGGCCACCTTGGACATCAACCTTCTTGTTACTTCAACATAACTTTGCAAAACATTTTTCTTAGTCAGGACAAAAAACACAAGTGGGTTTAGGAATTGGAAATATTCCCAGTTTTCCCGAAATTCCATAATACAATTTCTCAATTGAAAAACTGTTACTACTTCAACACTTCTTGACCGAATTAAACAACACCAACACATCCAAATCATCTCATTCAGGACATTCATGCTCCTAATCTTTTTTTTTTAATCCCGCATTTCCCAAAATTCCCAAATTTCCAGGAAGTTCCCATTAAAATGAATGGGACATTTTTCCAAGTTGCACAATTCCCACATTTGTCAACCTATTCAAACCATTCTAACATCAACACATTCCACTCATCCTGGACTTTCAAATTAACACTTTCCCAAGTTCCAAACCAAATTCCGGTTTTCCTGGAAACTCAAAACTCTTCAACATTCAAACATTCCAACTATTCTTACATTCATGCTACATTCTGTCAGCGTTTCAGTTCATCTTCAGCATTGGAGCATTCACACGCAATCCCTTCAGGAATTGCTTCATCTAGTTGATAATAATAATTTGAGTACTCTGAACAAAAATATAAACACCTGAAACCCCCAATAAAGTCAAAATGCACATTTCTGTTCAATAATTATGCAGTTTAATCAGCATCTTGATATGCCACACCTGTGAGGTGGGATGGATTATCTTGGCAGAGAAGAAATGCTCACTAACACAGATTTAGACAGATTTGTGAACAATATTTGAGATCTTTGAGTTCAAATCATGAAAAATGGGAGCAAAAACAAAAGTGTTGCGCTTATATTTGTGTTCAATGTAAGAAAAGTCTCCCTGTCTCTGGATCTCTTACAAGATTTCTCTGGTGGTGTAAGGACGATTGTGAGAAAACCGAAGGAGCAGCCCAGAAAACCAAAGGAGGATCTACTCAATGTTGTGTAAGCAAAGTATAAATAAGACACTTGATCGAGTATTAACAAGACATGTGTACTTTCTGAACTTGGACAATCAAGACCTGAATGACAAGGAGCAT
>NC_084568.2:4157500-4175000 GCF_033978685.3 Nerophis lumbriciformis
TTTCTTTGTAGCATATTCAATTGAATTTGGGTTGAAAATGATTTGTAAATCATTGTATTCCGTTTATATTTACATCTAACACAATTTCCCAAATCATATGGAAACGGGGTTTGTATATATGTACATATGTGTGTATATACATGTGTATACATGTATATATCTATATATATATATATGTATATATGTGTATGTATTATGTACTGTAGGTATGTATATCTGTGTATATATAGTATATGTATATATGTACGTATATATATATACTGTAGGCATGTATATCTGTGTATATATATATATATATATATATATATATATATATATATATATATATAGAGAGAGAGAGAGAGAGAGAGAGAGAGAGAGATATACATACATATATATATATATATGTATATATATAGAGTGTATATATATATATATATATATATATATATATATATATATGTGTGTGTGTGTGTATATGTATGTATGTATGTATGTATATATATTATATATATATATATATATATATATATATATATATATAGATGTATATATGTTTGTGTGTATATGTATATATATATATGTGTGTATATATATATATATATATATATATATATATATATATATATATATATATGTATATATATTTGTGTGTATATGTATATATATATATATATGTGTGTGTATATATATATATATATATATATATATATATATATATATATATACATACACAGTATGTATATAAATTACTAGAATATAGGGGTGTACCGTTATTGTAGATACCGTGGTATTTCAATTTCAAAATCCTCACAATAATACTGTGACGCGTGACGGTATCAAACAAAAACTTGGTGTGTAGTTGGTTTTTTTTGGCCGGGTCTGAAAATAAACTAGACTACAGTACTTTATTGATATATATTATTTACAGGCTTTCGAGGGCCAAATAAAATCAAGTGGCGGGCCACTTGAGTTTGACACCAGTGGTTTAATGGACACAATGAAACATTTAAAGTCTTGTTTTTCCACTCTCCTGCTACTTTGATGTTGTTGGACTTTTAACAGTGTCAACACAAGCATTGATCCAAGCGACTGGTGAAAGTCCGCGTGCATCCAACACTGATGTGATGGATGAAGACTTTCCTGCACATAGAGAAATGTTTTATATCCAGCAAAAGGTTTTTAAAGACTGGACCTGATTTATGTCCCATTCTCCTCTCTGCACACAGCAACATGTCAACTGAGAAGGGATGGCTTTTCAAATATGATATGATTTATATATGGTTTTAGGATTGATGAGAGTTCTGTCACTACATTATTCATTTCTGTTCTGTGACAATAAAGGTTATTTATCTTTGCCCAAAAAGAATGTCTAATAAAGTTAAAGGGATGTTAAATGAGGATTGATACATTTCATGTGTTTACTACTATTATTTTTCTCTATTAAATGTGTTTGCTCTTGATATTTAGACTGTATTTACAGTATATTATTCACACGTGAATAATGCTGTATAATAGACTGTATTTATATTATTCACACATGAATAATGCTGTACAATAGACTGTATTTATATTATTCACATGTGAATAATGCTGTATAATAGACTGTATTTATGTTATTCACATGTGAATAATGCTGTATAATAGACTGTATTTATATTATTCACATGTGAATAATGCTGTATAATAGACTGTATTTATATTATTCACATGTGAATAATGCTGTATAATAGACTGTATTTATATTATTCATAGGTGAATAATGCTGTATAATATACTGTATTTATATTATTCACTCGTGAATAATGCTGTATAATAGACTGTATTTATATTATTCACATGTGAATAATGCTGTATAATAGACTGTATTTATATTATTCACATGTGAATAATGCTGTACAATAGATTGTATTTATGTTATTCACATGTGAATAATGTTGTATAATAGACTGTATTTATATTATTCATATGTGAATAATGCTGTATAATAGACTGTATTTATATTATTCATATGTGAATAATGCTGTATAATATACTGTATTTATATTATTCACACGTGAATAATGCTGTATAATACTGTATTTATATTATTCACATGTGAATAATGCTGTATAATAGACTGTATTTATATTATTCACATGTGATTAATGCTGTATAATAGACTGTATTTATATTATTCACATGTGAATAATGCTGTATAATAGACTGTATTTATATTATTCACATGTGAATAATGCTGTATAATAGACTGTATTTATGTTATTCACATGTAAATAATGTTGTATAATAGACTGTATTTATATTATTCACATGTGAATAATGCTGTATAATAGACTGCATTTATGTTATTCACATGTAAATAATGTTGCATAATAGACTGTATTTATATTATTCACATGTGAATAATGCTGTATAATAGACTGTATTTATATTATTCACACATGAATAATGCTGTACAATAGACTGTATTTATATTATTCACATGTGAATAATGCTGTACAATAGACTGTATTTATATTATTCACATGTGAATAATGCTGTATAATAGACTGTATTTCTATTATTCACATGTGAATAATGCTGTATAATAGACTGCATTTATATTATTCACCCATGAATAATGCTGTATAATAGACTGTATTTATATTATTCACATGTGAATAATGCTGTATAAAAGACTTTATTTATATTATTCACATGTGAATAATGCTGTATAAAAGACTGTATTTATGTTATTCACATGTGAATAATGTTGTATAATAGACTGTATTTATATTATTCACATGTGAATAATGCTGTATAATAGACTGTATTTATATTATTCACATGTGAATAATGCTGTATAATACTGTATTTATATTATTCATATGTGAATAATGCTGTATAATAGACTGTATTTATATTATTCATATGTGAATAATGCTGTATAATATACTGTATTTATATTATTCACACGTGAATAATGCTGTATAATAGACTGTATTTATATTATTCACATGTGAATAATGCTGTATAATAGACTGTATTTATATTATTCACATGTGAATAATGCTGTATAATAGACTGTATTTATATTATTCACATGTGAATAATGCTGTATAATAGACTGTATTTATATTATTCACATGTGAATAATGCTGTATAATAGACTGTATTTATGTTATTCACATGTAAATAATGTTGTATAATAGACTGTATTTATATTATTCACATGTGAATAATGCTGTATAATAGACTGCATTTATGTTATTCACATGTAAATAATGTTGCATAATAGACTGTATTTATATTATTCACATGTGAATAATGCTGTATAATAGACTGTATTTATATTATTCACATGTGAATAATGTTGTATAATAGACTGTATTTATATTATTCACATGTGAATAATGCTGTTTAATATACTGTATTTATATTATTCACATGTGAATAATGCTGTATAATACTGTATTTATATTATTCACATGTGAAAAATGCTGTATAATAGACTGTATTTATATTATTCACATGTGAATAATGCTGTATAATAGACTGTATTTATATTGTTCACATGTGAATAATGCTGTATAATAGACTGTATTTATACTATTCCCATGTGAATAATGCTGTATAATAGACTGTATTTATGTTATTCACATGTGAATAATGCTGTATAATAGACTGTATTTATACTATTCACATGTGAATAATGCTGTATAATAGACTTTATTTATATTATTCACATGTGAATAATGCTGTATAAAAGACTGTATTTATGTTATTCACATGTGAATAATGTTGTATAATAGACTGTATTTATATTATTCACATGTGAATAATGCTGTATAATAGACTGTATTTATATTATTCACATGTGAATAATGCTGTATAATAGACTGTATTTATATTATTCACATGTGAATAATGTTGTATAATAGACTGTATTTATATTATTCACATGTGAATAATGCTGTTTAATATACTGTATTTATATTATTCACATGTGAATAATGCTGTATAATACTGTATTTATATTATTCACATGTGAAAAATGCTGTATAATAGACTGTATTTATATTATTCACATGTGAATAATGCTGTATAATAGACTGTATTTATATTGTTCACATGTGAATAATGCTGTATAATAGACTGTATTTATACTATTCCCATGTGAATAATGCTGTATAATAGACTGTATTTATGTTATTCACATGTGAATAATGCTGTATAATAGACTGTATTTATACTATTCACATGTAAAAAAATACCTAAGTGTTTATTGTGAGTGAACTGTGGTGCTGAATTTCCCCCAGGGATCAATAAAGTACTTTCTATTCTGTTCTATATTTATGGCTTTCATGAACAAATAAGGATTTACGTTTTGTAAAAAAATGTTTTTTTGTACGATTCAGTACTTTTGGAAGAGTTGATGAATTATTGTTATGAATGATAAGGCAATCAGTAAAGAACATTTGGTGAGCCCATATTCAAAAGTGTTTATAAAGTCATGTGTTTATGTTTATGAGGTCCTGTGATTTCTCCCAAAACTTAAACAGGCCAGCTTTAGTGCCAAGGAGAAGCCAAAGCTTGAAAAGTCTCTTCTGTGGTTAGTCTCCTGTTGTTGACTTGTTCTTCTTGGTAAAACACATGAGCAAAAAAGTGGCTAATACTATATTAAATGTATTGAATATCACATAGTCAAATATGACATTAATAACAGAGTAAAGCCCAAAGAAAAATGACCTGAGAGAAGACAGCCGATCCTCCTTTTGGCCATCAGACGTTTCCTCACCGCATTTTCAAACAAGGTTCTGATGTTTTCCTTGACACTTTCTTCATCCAGACCTACAGTGAAATGACCATTGTAACATGAATTGCACAAAGGCACTAGGGCAGCAGTGGAGACGTGATCGTACTTGTTGGCAGACGACCCACAGCGTCACAGAGAACATGGTAAGGCTCTTTGGTGCACTCGTGAAATGCTTTCATCTGAAGAGACTCCACTTTGCCGCTGGCCTTCAAGTCAAACTCCTCCACGTGTCCCGGCAGGAAAGGAATGATCTTAGCAGCAGGAGTCATGTCTGCCAGACCTGACAACAAGAAACAACAACATCATTATCATCATCATCAACATCAACATCATCAACATAATAAAAATCATTAACATCAACATCATAATCAACAGCAGCATCATCAACAACAATCCTCAACGATATTAACATCAGTGAAAAAAAACCAACAACATCAACAACAAAAACCTTAACAACATAATCAACATCAACAAAAAACAACATCAACAACATCAACATTATTCAAACACGTCAACATCTTCGTCAAGAATCCTCATCAATATCAACAAAGATACTAACAACATAATCAACATCAACATTAACAAAAAACAACATCCACATTATTCAAACACGTCAACATCATCATCAACATCAACTAGAATCCTCATCAATATCAACAACAATACTAACAACATAATCAACATTAACAACAGCAACAACATTAACAAAAAACAACATCAACATGATTCAAACACATCAACATCATCATCAACATCAACAAGAATCCTCATCAATATCAACAAAAATACTAAAAACATAACATTAACAAAAAACAACATCAGCATTATTCAAACACGTCAACATCATCATCAACATCAACTAGAATCCTCATCAATATCAACAAAAATACTAACAACATAATCGACATTAACAACATAATCAACATTAACAAAAAACAACATCAACATAATTCAAACACGTCAACATCATCATCAACAAGAATCCTCATCAATATCAAGAAAAATACTAACAACATAATCAACATTAACACATCAACAGTGACAACATTAACAAAAAACAACATCAACATGATTCAAACACGTCAACATCATCATCAAAAAGAATCCTCATCAATATCAACAAAAATACTAACATAATCAACATTAACAAAAAACAACATCAACAACATCAACATTATTCAAACACGTCACCATCATCATCAACATCAACACGAATCCTCATCAATATCAACAAAAATACTAACAACATAATCAACATTAACAACAGCAAAAACATTAACAAAAAACAACATCAACAACATCAACATGATTCAAACACGTCAGCATCATCATCAACATCAACAAGAATCCTCATCAATATCAACAAAAATACTAACACAATCAACATTACCAAAAAACAACATCAACAACAACATCAACATTATTCAAACATGTCAACATCATCATCATCAACATCAACACGAATCCTCATCAATATCAACAAAAATACTAACAACATAATCAACATTAACAACAGCAAAAACATTAACAAAAAACAACATCAACATGATTCAAACACGTCAGCATCATCATCAACATCAACAAGAATCCTCATCAATATCAACAAAAATACTAACAACATAATTAATGTTAACAAAAAACAACATCAACAACATCAACATGATTCAAATACGTCAACATCATCATCAACATCAACAAGAATCCTCATCAATATCAACAAAAATACTAACACAATCAACATTACCAAAAAACAACATCAACATTATTCAAACACGTCAAAATCATCATCAACATCAACACGAATCCTCTTCAATATCAACAAAAATACTAACAACATAATCAAAATTAACAACAGCAACAACATTAACAAAAAACAACATCAACAACACCAACATGATTCAAACACGTCAACATCATCATCAACAAGAATCCTCATCAATATCAACAAAAATACTAACATAATTAATATTAACAAAAAACAACATCAACAACAACATCAACATGATTCAAATACCGTACGTCAACATCATCATCAACATCAACAAGAATCCTCATCAAAATCAACAACAATACTAACAACATAATCAACATTAACAACAGCAACAACATTAACAAAAAACAACATCAACATGATTCAAACACGTCAACATCATCATCAACAAGAATCCTCATCAATATCAACAAAAATACTAAAAACATAATCAAAATTAACAACAGCAACAACATTAACAAAAAACAACATCAACATTATTCAAACACGTCAACATAATCATCAACATCAACTAGAATCCTCATCAATATCAACAAAAATACTAACAACATAATCAACATTAACAACAGCAACAACATTAACAAAAAACAACATCAACATGATTCAAACACGTCATCATCAACATCAACATCAACTAGAATCCTCATCAATATCAACAAAAATACTAACAACATAATCAACATTAACAACAGCAACAACATTAACAAAAAACAACATCAACATGATTCAAACATCAACATCATCATCAAAAAGAATCCTCATCAATATCAACAAAAATACTAACAACATAATCAACATTAACAAAAAACAACATCAACATTATTCAAACACGTCAACATCATCATCAACATCAACTAGAATCCTCATCAATATCAACAAAAATACTAACAACATAATAAACATTAACAAAAAACAACATCAACATTATTCAAACACGTCAACATCATCATCATCAACATCAACTAGAATCCTCATCAATATCAACAAAAATACTAACAAAATAATCAACATTAACAACAGCAACAACATTAACAAAAAACAACATCAACAACACCAACATGATTCAAACACGTCAACATCATCATCAACATCAACACGAATCCTCATCAATATCAACAAAAATACTAACAACATAATCAACATTAACAACAGCAAAAACATTAACAAAAAACAACAACATGATTCAAACACGTCAACATCATCATCAACATCAACAAGAATCTCATCAATATCAACAAAAATACTAACAACATAATTAATATTCAATCAATCAATCAATGTTTATTTATATAGCCCTAAATCACAAGTGTCTTAACAAAAAACAACATCAACATTATTCAAACACGTCAACATCATCGTCAAAATCAACACAAATCCTCATCAATATCAACAAAAATACCAACAACATAATCAACATTAACAACAGCAACAATATTAACAAAAAACAACAACAACAACAACATGATTCAAACACGTCAACATCATCATCAATATCAACAAGAATCCTTATCAATATCGACTAAAATACTAACAACATAATCAACATGAACAAAAAACAACATCAACATGATTCAAACACGTCAACATCATCATCATCAACAAGAATCCTCATCAATATCAACAAAAATGCTAACATAATCAACATTAAAAACAGCAACAACATTAACAAACAACAACATCAACAACAACGTCAACATTATTCAAACACGTCAACATCATCATCAACTAGAATCCTCATCAATATCAACAACAATACTAACATAATCAACATTAACAAAAAACAACATCAACAACAACGTCAACATTATTCAAACACGTCAACATCATCATCAACATCAACTAGAATCCTCATCAATATCAACAAAAATACAAACCCCGTTTCCATATGAGTTGGGAAATTGTGTTAGATGTAAATATAAACGGAATACAATGATTTGCAAATCATTTTCAACCCATATTCAGTTGAATATGCTACAAAGACAACATATTTGATGTTCAAACTAATAAACATTTTTTTTTTTGCAAATAATCATTAACTTTAGAATTTGATGCCAGCAAAACGTGACAAAGAAGTTGGGAAAGGTGGCAATAAATACTGATAAAGTTGAGGAATGCTCATCAAACACTTATTTGGAACATCCCACAGGTGTGCAGGCTAATTGGGAACAGGTGGGTGCCATGATTGGGTATAAAAACAGCTTCCCAAAAAATGCTCAGTCTTTCACAAGAAAGGATGGGGCGAGGTACACCCCTTTGTCCACAACTGCGTGAGCAAATAGTCAAACAGTTTAAGAACAACGTTTCTTTGCAAGGAATTTAGGGATTTCAACATCTACGGTCCGTAATATCATCAAAAGGTTCAGAGAATCTGGAGAAATCACTCCACGTAAGCGGCATGGCCGGAAACCAACATTGAATGATCGTGACCTTCGATCCCTCAGACGGCACTGTATCAAAAACCGACATCAATCTCTAAAGGATATCACCACATGGGCTCAGGAACACTTCAGAAAACCACTGTCACTAAATACAGTTCTGTAAGTGCAAGTTAAAGCTCTACTATGCAAAGCGAAAGCCATTTATCAACAACACCCAGAAACGCCGCCGGCTTCTCTGGGCCCGAGATCATCTAAGATGGACTCATGCAAAGTGGAAAAGTGTTCTGTGGTCTGACGAGTCCACATTTCAAATTGTTTTTGGAAATATTTGACATTGTGTCATCCGGACTAAAGGGGAAGCGAACCATCCAGACTGTTATCGACGCAAAGTTGAAAAGCCAGCATGTGTGATGGTATGGGGGTGCATTAGTGCCCAAGGCATGGGTAACTTACCATTAATGCTGAACGGTACATACAGGGCTTGGAACAACATATGCTGCCATCTAAGCGCCGTCTTTTTCATGGACGCCCCTGCTTATTTCAGCAAGACAATGCCAAGCCACATTCAGCACGTGTTACAACAGCGTAGCTTCGTAAAAAAAGAGTGCGGGTACTTTCCTGACCCGGCTGCAGTCCAGACCTGTCTCCCATCGAAAATGTGTGGCGCATTATGAAGCGTAAAATACGACAGCGGAGACCCCGGACTGTTGAACGACTGAAGCTCCACATAAAACTAGAATGGGAAAGAATTCCACTTTCAAAGTTTCAGCAATTAGTTTCCTCAGTTCCCAATCATTTATTGAGTATTGTTAAAAGAAAAGGTGATGTAACACAGTGGTGAACATGCTCTTTCCCAACTACTTTGGCACGTGTTGCAGCCATGAAATTCTAAGTTAATTATTATTTGCAAAAAAAAAAAAAAAAAATCCAATATCTTGTCTTTGTAGTGCATTCAATTGAATATGGGTTGAAAATGATTTGCAAATCATTGTATTCCGTTTATATTTACATCTAACACAATTTCCCAACTCATATGGAAACGGGGTTTGTACTAACATAATCAACATTGACAAAAAACAACATCAACATGATTTAAACACGTCAACATCATCAACATCAACACGAATCCTCATCAATATCAACAAAAATACTAACAACATAATCAACATTAACAACATCAACAGCAACAACATTAACAAAAAACAACATCAACACGATTCAAACACGTCAACATCATCATCAAGAATCAAGAATCCTCATCAATATCAACAAAAATACTAACATAATCAACATTACCAAAAAACAACATCAACAACAACATCAACATGATTCAAACACGTCAACATCATCATCAACACGAATCCTCATCAATATCAACAAAAATACTAACAACATAATCAACATTAATAACAGCAACAACATTAACAAACAACAACATCAACGTCAACATTATTCAAACACGTCAACATCATCATCAACATCAACAAGAATCCTCATCAATATCAACAAAAATACTAACAACATAATCAACATTAATAACAGCAACAACATTAACAAACAACAACATCAACGTCAACATTATTCAAACACGTCAACATCATCATCAACATCAACAAGAATCCTCATCAATATCAACAAAAATACTAACAACATAATCAACATTAATAACAGCAACAACATTAACAAACAACAACATCAACGTCAACATTATTCAAACACATCAACATCATCATCAACATCAACAAGAATCCTCATCAATATCAACAAAATACTAACAACATAATCAACATTAACAACATCAACAGCAACAACATTAACAAAAAACAACATCAACACGATTCAAACACGTCAACATCATCATCAAAAATCAAGAATCCTCATCAATATCAACAACAATACTAACATAATCAACATTACCAAAAAACAACATCAACATGATTCAAACACGTCAACATCATCATCAACACGAATCCTCATCAATATCAACAACAATACTAACAACATAATCAACATTAATAACAGCAACAACATTAACAAACAACAACATCAACGTCAACATTATTCAAACATGTCAACATCATCATCAACATCAACACGAATCCTCATCAATATCAACAAAAATACTAACATAATCAACATTACCAAAAAACAACATCAACATGATTCAAACACGTCAACATCATCATCAACAAGAATCCTCATCAATATCAACAACAATACTAACAACATAATCAACATTAATAACAGCAACAACATTAACAAACAACAACATCAACGTCAACATGATTCAAACACGTCATCATCATCAACACGAATCCTCATCAATATCAACAAAAATACTAACAACATAATCAACATTAATAACAGCAACAACATTAACAAACAACAACATCAACGTCAACATTATTCAAACACATCAACATCATCATCAACATCAACAAGAATCCTCATCAATATCAACAAAATACTAACAACATAATCAACATTAACAACATCAACAGCAACAACATTAACAAAAAACAACATCAACACGATTCAAACACGTCAACATCATCATCAAAAATCAAGAATCCTCATCAATATCAACAAAAATACTAACATAATCAACATTACCAAAAAACAACATCAACAACAACATCAACATGATTCAAACACGTCAACATCAACATCAACAAGAATCCTCATCAATATCAACAAAAATACTAACAACATAATCAACATTAATAACAGCAACAACATTAACAAACAACAACATCGTCAACATTATTCAAACACGTCAACATCATCATCAACATGAATCCTCAACAATATCAACAAAAATACTAACAACATAATCAACATTAATAACAGCAACAACATTAACAAACAACAACATCAACGTCAACATTATTCAAACACGTCAACATCATCATCAACATCAACAAGAATCCTCATCAATATCAACAAAAATACTAACATAATCAACATTACCAAAAAACAACATCAACAACATCAACATGATTCAAACACGTCAACATCATCATCAACACGAATCCTCATCAATATCAACAAAAATACTAACAACATAATCAACATTAATAACAGCAACAACATTAACAAACAACAACATCAACGTCAACATTATTCAAACACGTCAACATCATCATCAACATCAACAAGAATCCTCATCAATATCAACAAAAAATACTAACAACATAATCAACATTAACAACAGCAACAACATTAACAAACAACAACATCAACGTCAACATTATTCAAACACGTCAACATCATCATCAACATCAACAATAATCCTCATCAATATCAACAAAAATACTAACAACATAATCAACATTAACAACATCAACAGCAACAACATTAACAAAAAACAACATCAACACGATTCAAACACGTCAACATCATCATCAAGAATCAAGAATCCTCATCAATATCAACAAAAATACTAACATAATCAACATTACCAAAAAACAACATCAACAACAACATCAACATGATTCAAACACGTCAACATCATCATCAACACGAATCCTCATCAATATCAACAAAAATACTAACAACATAATCAACATTAATAACAGCAACAACATTAACAAACAACAACATCAACGTCAACATTATTCAAACACGTCAACATCATCAACATCAACAAGAATCCTCATCAATATCAACAAAAATACTAACAACATAATCAACATTAACAACAGCAACAACATTAACAAAAGACAACATCAACATGATTCAAACACATCAACATCATCATCAACATCAACAAGAATCCTCATCAATATCAACAAAAATACTAACAACATAATCAACATTAATAACAGCAACAACATTAACAAACAACAACATCAACGTCAACATTATTCAAACACGTCAACATCATCATCAACATCAACAAGAATCCTCATCAATATCAACAAAAAATACTAACAACATAATCAACATTAACAACAGCAACAACATTAACAAACAACAACATCAACGTCAACATTATTCAAACACGTCAACATCATCATCAACATCAACAATAATCCTCATCAATATCAACAAAAATACTAACAACATAATCAACATTAACAACATCAACAGCAACAACATTAACAAAAAACAACATCAACACGATTCAAACACGTCAACATCATCATCAAGAATCAAGAATCCTCATCAATATCAACAAAAATACTAACATAATCAACATTACCAAAAAACAACATCAACAACAACATCAACATGATTCAAACACGTCAACATCATCATCAACACGAATCCTCATCAATATCAACAAAAATACTAACAACATAATCAACATTAATAACAGCAACAACATTAACAAACAACAACATCAACGTCAACATTATTCAAACACGTCAACATCATCAACATCAACAAGAATCCTCATCAATATCAACAAAAATACTAACAACATAATCAACATTAACAACAGCAACAACATTAACAAAAGACAACATCAACATGATTCAAACACATCAACATCATCATCAACATCAACAAGAATCCTCATCAATATCAACAAAAATACTAACAACATAATCAACATTAATAACAGCAACAACATTAACAAACAACAACATCAACGTCAACATTATTCAAACACGTCAACATCATCAACATCAACAAGAATCCTCATCAATATCAACAAAAATACTAACAACATAATCAACATTAACAACAGCAACAACATTAACAAAAGACAACATCAACATGATTCAAACACATCAACATCATCATCAACATCAACAAGAATCCTCATCAATATCAACAAAAATACTAACAACATAATCAACATTAATAACAGCAACAACATTAACAAACAACAACATCAACGTCAACATTATTCAAACACGTCAACATCATCATCAACATCAACAAGAATCCTCATCAATATCAACAAAAAATACTAACAACATAATCAACATTAACAACAGCAACAACATTAACAAACAACAACATCAACGTCAACATTATTCAAACACGTCAACATCATCATCAACATCAACAATAATCCTCATCAATATCAACAAAAATACTAACAACATAATCAACATTAACAACATCAACAGCAACAACATTAACAAAAAACAACATCAACACGATTCAAACACGTCAACATCATCATCAAGAATCAAGAATCCTCATCAATATCAACAAAAATACTAACATAATCAACATTACCAAAAAACAACATCAACAACAACATCAACATGATTCAAACACGTCAACATCATCATCAACACGAATCCTCATCAATATCAACAAAAATACTAACAACATAATCAACATTAATAACAGCAACAACATTAACAAACAACAACATCAACGTCAACATTATTCAAACACGTCAACATCATCAACATCAACAAGAATCCTCATCAATATCAACAAAAATACTAACAACATAATCAACATTAACAACAGCAACAACATTAACAAAAGACAACATCAACATGATTCAAACACATCAACATCATCATCAACATCAACAAGAATCCTCATCAATATCAACAAAAATACTAACAACATAATCAACATTAATAACAGCAACAACATTAACAAACAACAACATCAACGTCAACATTATTCAAACACGTCAACATCATCATCAACATCAACAAGAATCCTCATCAATATCAACAAAAAATACTAACAACATAATCAACATTAACAACAGCAACAACATTAACAAACAACAACATCAACGTCAACATTATTCAAACACGTCAACATCATCATCAACATCAACAATAATCCTCATCAATATCAACAAAAATACTAACAACATAATCAACATTAACAACATCAACAGCAACAACATTAACAAAAAACAACATCAACACGATTCAAACACGTCAACATCATCATCAAGAATCAAGAATCCTCATCAATATCAACAAAAATACTAACATAATCAACATTACCAAAAAACAACATCAACAACAACATCAACATGATTCAAACACGTCAACATCATCATCAACACGAATCCTCATCAATATCAACAAAAATACTAACAACATAATCAACATTAATAACAGCAACAACATTAACAAACAACAACATCAACGTCAACATTATTCAAACACGTCAACATCATCAACATCAACAAGAATCCTCATCAATATCAACAAAAATACTAACAACATAATCAACATTAACAACAGCAACAACATTAACAAAAGACAACATCAACATGATTCAAACACATCAACATCATCATCAACATCAACAAGAATCCTCATCAATATCAACAAAAATACTAACAACATAATCAACATTAATAACAGCAACAACATTAACAAACAACAACATCAACGTCAACATTATTCAAACACGTCAACATCATCAACATCAACAAGAATCCTCATCAATATCAACAAAAATACTAACAACATAATCAACATTAACAACAGCAACAACATTAACAAAAGACAACATCAACATGATTCAAACACATCAACATCATCATCAACATCAACAAGAATCCTCATCAATATCAACAAAAATACTAACAACATAATCAACATTAATAACAGCAACAACATTAACAAACAACAACATCAACGTCAACATTATTCAAACACGTCAACATCATCATCAACATCGACAAGAATCCTCATCAATATCAACAAAAATACTAACAACATAATCAACATTAACAACAGCAACAACATTAACAAAAGACAACATCAACATGATTCAAACACATCAACATCATCATCAACATCAACAAGAATCCTCATCAATATCAACAAAAATACTAACAACATAATCAACATGAACAACAACATTAACAAAAGACAACATCAACATGCCACAATTAGGCCTGGTGTCTTCAACTTGTGGCCCACAGTGTCAAAATATGACATGTTGTCATACTATTTGATAAGAACTGTAATTATTACATAAAAACATCAAGTATATGTTCTGTTAAAGCGAACATAAGCTGGCCAGTTGTTATATTTGTTCAAGTGTTTGGTCACCTTTAGCTTCGGAGCTGACGGCCAGCAGTCCATGGTGGGTGAGCATTCGGAAGAGGGGCCGCACTCCGTAGGTGTCTCTGCCCAGGAACACCTTCCTGTTGGCCGTGTCCAGGAGCACGAAGGCAAAGGTTCCGTCCAACAGAGTCGCCGCCTTCTCCATGCCGAAGCGATCGTAAAGATGAAGCAGGATCTCTCCGTCTATTTCAGTCTGGCACTCAAAGTCAAAATGTTTGCTCAGCTTGAAGGAGGACACAAAAAGTAGAGGAAAAATATGAAATACTACATGTGGAATACACGTACTACTTCATTGTGTGTAGTAATGGAAGTACACTTTTAACTTGTGTGTGAAATCATGCAAATGTCCAATAATCAATTATTTGACCATTTTATTTCTGATCAAGCTCACAGTCCAATGGAATATAATCGAATAAAGTCCAAAAATGTTATATATATATATATATATATATATGTATATATACATATAGTCGAGGTTTCTGTGGTTTATCTGTTATAAAGTGCTCAATACCGGGGTAGAGCGAAATATACGTTAGGTCAGGAAAAAACACGGAGGTCTATTTCATCCCCGCAAGCCTGTTTCGCAGGTTTCCCTGAAAAACAGGGAAACCTGCGAAACAGGCTTGTATTAACATATACAAATACATATACACCACAACGGCTGCGATGGCGGATGAAGGCTGCAGCAGGAAAGGGTCCCCAGTCGTCTTGGACTCCATGCCACTGGACCCTGACCCAATTCTGTCTAGGATCGTGTGGTGACTGACTGTGCACCAGTCTCCCCACGTTAAACTAAGTCACGCACAGGCATACTCCATAAAGGGATACACCCCATACCAGGAGGATCGTCATACTCGTTCGAGTGACCGCCGATGATGACATATACACACACGCGTATATATATATATATATATATATATATATATATATATATATATATATATATATATATATATATATATATATATATATATATATATATTAACTACATTTCTATTCTTTCCAGTATTTTATTGGAAAAAAACAGCATACTGGCACCATACTTATTTTGATTATTGTTTCTCAGCTGTTTGTACATGTTATAGTTTTTAAAAAAAGTTTAAAAACATTAAAAAAAAAAAATTGCCTCTGCGCATAGCATAGATCCAACGAATCGATGACTGAATTAATCGCCAACTAATTTTATAATCGATTTTAATCTATTTAATTGATTAGTTGTTGCAGCCCTAATATATATACACACACACACACACGTTTGTGTGTATTTATATATATATATATATATATATATATATACACACACACACACACACACACACACACACACACACACACACACACAGGTAAAAGCCAGTAAATTAGAATATTTTGAAAAACTTGATTTATTTCAGAAATTGCATTCAAAAGGTGTAACTTGTACATTATATTTATTCATTGCACACAGACTGATGCATTCAAATGTTTATTTCATTTAATTTTGATGATTTGAAAATCCAAAATTCCGTGTGTCACAAAATTAGAATATTACTTAAGGCTAATACAAAAAAGGGATTTTTAGAAA
>NC_084568.2:4187500-4450000 GCF_033978685.3 Nerophis lumbriciformis
AGTTACTTTTAAAGTTGTATAAAACTTTAAAAGTTATATCTAAACTTGTATAAAATACTTTTAAAGTTACATTTGAAGAAGTTTGTGTGTGTGTGTGTGCGTGTTTGTGTGAGTGAGTGTGTGTGTTCTTGTATTTCTAGCCTTCTTGAGACACGAAGAAGGAAAAGTATCTTCCATATGAGGAGGTGTGAACAAGTGATGACATATAATCATGGTCCCAATAACATTGCATCTAATAGAGAATGTCTCATTTGCACCCCTGCTGGTGACATCTATCAAAATGAGGGTGGTCCCAAAAAGGAGGGAGTTTTCTAATTGACTGTGTGTCGCTTTTAAAAGTGCTCCCCCACTGGTCAACATATGAAATAACAAGTGTGTGTAAGAAATTGAAATGCGCCCCCCTTGGTCAAAATTAATTAAAAAAATAAATATTTATATAGAGACATACTATAATAACTTGAAGTAAATAATGAAGATTAAAAAGCAATTACAAACAAAAAATGTACGAAAAGCAGTCTTTTTCTCACAATGTGTCAACATTTTTCTTATAAAATTGGGAAAAAAATGTCATATTCTTTTTTTTTTCTGTAATATCGAAATATTTTCTCATAAAATCATTTTTATTTAAAATTATTACTTTTTAATGCAAAATAGTGATATTTGTCATATAAAATTCTGACTTATCACAATATTGCCAAATGTTTTGTTGTTCTTGTAAATTAGTGAAATTTTTGGAGTAAAATAATGACTTTTGTCATAATTTTGCCAAGTAAAATTCAGATTATTATTATTATAATATTGCCAACATTTGAAAGTTTTCTCATAAAATTGTGACTTTTGTCGAGTAAAATTACGACTCTTTTCATAAAATTGCCAGAATGTTAAGCTTTTCTTGTAAAATTTTGACTTTTGAGTAAAATTCCAACTTTTATCATAATATTGCACAAATGTACAGTTTTTCTTGTAAAATTTTGACTTGCGTCGAGTAAAATTATAAGTTTTTCTTGTGAAATTCCAACTCATTTTTCACAACAAGCGTTTTTATATTTGCATAGTTTGTTTATATTATTAATGTTGTAAATACACATCTTTATATATCTAGAAAGGCTGGTCCTAAAGAGGTAGGCATTTTTCAGAGGTCTCAAGAAGGTAACAAATACAAGAATGTGTGTGTGTTTGTGTGTGTGTGTGTGCGTGTTTAGTGATGAGAGACAGATGGCACATAGGATATTTGCATGCTTGGCAGTACAACAAGGCCTGCAGGACATCATTGTGCAGTACAGCAAGTACATGTTGTACAGGAAACTAAAGAACAAGAATAAATGTCCTGAATGTTTGCATGGTGACAAATTATATTTCTTTTATTCTAATCATCCTAAGAAAATGTGTTGAATGCTAGGGAAATATTGTTAAATAAGAATAAAAAATTGAATCATTAGTACAGAACAAAATACGATCATAACAATGTATTTTTGCTTCAATGCCCTTTAACATTCATTATAATGATGATAATAATCAGTCACAGTGACTTTTCAAAACAAAAATATTACAGCAAAAATCATATGGGTTGATTGACATGTTTATTCTGTCAGCTAACTTCAATAGTTTGAAATTATTTTGACAGTTAATGCCAGTTATCCTGTCAACCTTTCACAAGACTTCAATTTGTTCATTGAAAGTATAAACAGTATAAACACTTTTTACAGTAAACAAATGGTAAAACAGTACTAAACAATTCCATTAAAAAAAAAAATTGGTGTCATTATTAGCTTTCTGTCCAAGCTTGTATAATCTACTGCCTTGTTCAATTGTAAAAAATATTCTGTGCCTAAAATTCACATTTCTATCACAATTATCATACTGTAAACATGGTAAGCTAACTTCATTAAAATTAATAGTCCTGTCAATAGCATGGAATTACAATTCAAATGTAGTTTTTTTGTAAGCCTTTCAAAATAATTCAAAATATGAAAAATTAATGAAAATTAATTGAAGCCATCAGACACTTGAAAAGTGGCACATCACATCTCTAATGTAATCATTTGAACTTTTCAACAGAAATAGCACTGCAAAAATATTAAGGACATACTTCTGTATTTTGGTAGTTATGCTGTCAACATTTAACAAGATTTCTTCAACTTGGACTTGAAAGCATAAATAGTATAAACACTTTTAACAGTATAACAACGTGGTCTTTTACATCGCTAATTCCTCCGTGTCCGATCGAAAAATCTTGTCTGCACAAGGTGCAATTCGCGTAGTTTTCACCCTTTTTGGAACGGATAATTATTCCCGGATAGGCTTTTGAATATTCTTCACGGAATGACTGCAGTTTTCTTTTCGGTTTAAGACTCGTTTGCGATTTTTCTCCGGCTGATTCCATGATCGTTCGCTCGTTTGGAAACAATGGCAACTGGTGCCTCGTGCTTGGCAGCGGTGCTATAAATAGCCTCGCGCATGGCATTCGGAATGGCTCGATAGGAAGTTACGGGAAGCAGTGTCGATTGTCATTGTTGTTACGCGATTTCGTGAATAAAACTTTTTTTAATTAATGAAAAACCGTATTTTTTATCACTGCAACCGTAACCCGGAATAGGTTGATGAAAACCGTACTAATTACGGGAAAACCGGAGTAGTTGGCAGGTATACGGTAGTTGATACTGCAGGTGAAGTGTCTTATATTCCTGTTATTTCTTGTAAGGGAATTATGTATAAATGAATGATGGACACAAACAAGCAAGTAAACAACAATTAATGGCCAATGCATGCACATCTTATTTGAATGAAATGCCACCAGCAGTTTAGGTTAAATTAGTGATGGGTCCGGCAACACCGATGCATCGGCGCATGCGTCGAGCTCATAGAGCAAAACCCTGTGTCGGTGCGCGTACCGCTTTTAGAAAGTCACGTGACCGATCATGAGCTGTTTTGGTCACGTGACCGATACGCGAACTGTGTTGCACTGACGCCTAGTACGGTTTTCATCAACCTATTCCGGGTTACGGTTGCAGTGATAAAAAATACGGTTTTTCATTAATTTAAAAAAAAAAATAAAAAAAATGTAAGTTTTATTCACGAAATCGCGTTACAACAATGACAATCGACACTGCTTCCCGTAACTTCCTATCGAGCCATTCCGAATGCCATACGCGAGGCTATTTATAGCACCGCTGCCAAGCACGAGGCACCAGTTGCCATTGTTTCCAAACGAGCGAACGATCATGGAATCAGCCGGAGAAAAATCGCAAACGAGTCTTAAACCGAAAAGAAAACTGCAGTCATTCCGTGAAGAATATTCAAAAGCCTATCCGGGAATAATTATCCGTTCCAAAATGGGTGAAAACTACGCAAATTGCACCTTGTGCAGACAAGATTTTTCAATCGGACACGGAGGAATTAGCGATGTAAAAGACCACGTTGGGACAAAAAAACACAAGTCTAATGCCGTTGCTAGCGATACAAGTGGAAAACTTTCAACGTTTTTCGTCGCCCAAACAGATTCTTTGGAAGTGATAAATGCCAAAGTTTTATTTACGGAGGCAATAATTGAGCATAGACTTCCAATCGATTTTAGCCACAAAAAGGTAATGACACCAATGTTATCTATTGGAATTGTTTAGTACTGTTATACTGTTAAGTGTTTATACTATTTATGCTTACAAGTCCAAGTTGAAGAAATCTTGTTAAATGTTGACAGCATAACTACCAAAATACAGAAGTATGTCCTTAATATTTTTGCAGTGCTATTTCTGTTGAAAAGTTCAAATGATTACATTAGAGATGTGATGTGCCACTTTTCAAGTGTCTGATGGCTTCAATTAATTTTCATTCATTTTTCCTATTTTGAAAGGCTTACAAAAAAACTACATTTGAATTGTAATTCCATGCTATTGACAGGACTATTAATTTTAATGAAGTTAGCTTACCATGTTTACAGTATGATAATTGTGATAGAAATGTGAATTTTAGGCACAGAATATTTTTTACAATTGAACAAGGCAGTAGATTATACAAGCTTGGACAGAAAGTTAATAATGACACCATTTTTTTTTTTTAATGGAATTGTTTAGTACTGTTTTACCATTTGTTTACTGTAAAAAGTGTTTATACTGTTTATACTTTCAATGAACAAATTGAAGTCTTGTGAAAGGTTGACAGGATAACTGGCATTAACTGTCAAAATAATTTCAAACTATTGAAGTTAGCTTACAGAATAAACATGTCAATCAACCCATATGATTTTTGCTGTAATATTTTTGTTTTGAAAAGTCACTGTGACTGATAGAAAAGTGATGGTTTTAGCAACATTTTAACCTGTCTGAATGCTAATAATCATTTTGCATTGGGGGGCCCTGAACCCCCCACCAGGACTTTGTCCTGGACCAAACTGTGTTTTTATAAGGAAGCGCATCTGTCAACGAGATGCTGCTGCCAACAGAATCGTCGCACTTCTGTCGTTGGTCATTTCTAATTTATCGTCGTCGGAGATCATGGAACAGCCTCAGGCAAAAAGAAAGATTTCCGCCGTGTGGGAATATTTTGATCATATATCGGAATTTTTTTTTATTTGTGTTCATTTCCTTGTCGTTTCATCCTCTTCTCTCAAAGTTTCCACTTAATAATAATAATAATAATACCTGGGATTTATATAGCGCTTTTCTAAATACCCAAAGTCGCTTTACATGTGTGTGGGGGGGGGGGGACGATAAAAACAACTTTATTAGAAAAAAATAAAAATAAAAATAAAAATAAATAAATAAATAAGAGACACCTAGGGCAGGGTCAGTTTGGAAAGGCTAATGTGAAGAGGTGAGTTTTTAGGGTGGCTTTGAAGGTAGGGAGGGAGGGGGCATCTCTGATGTGCCTGGGGAGAGCGTTCCAGAGAGAGGGGGCAGCCACGGAGAAGGCCCTGTCGCCCCAGGTTCGGCGCCTGGTCTTGGGGACCTCAAGGAGGCCTGGCATCACTAGACCTGAGGGAACGGGACGGGACGTGTGGCTGGAGGAGGTCAGAGAGGTAGGGTGGTGCCAGGTTATGGAGTGCCTTGTAGGTGGTGAGGAGTATTTTAAAGGTGATTCTGTATTTGACAGGCAGCCAGTGGAGGTCATGAAGGACAGGTGTGATGTGCTCTCTGGAGCGGGTTCCGGTGAGCAGGCGGGCAGCAGAGTTCTGGACGTATTGCAGTTTGTTGAGGGTTTTGGAGGTGATGCCGTAGAGGATGCTGTTGCAGTAGTCTAGCCGGGATGAGATGAAGGCGTGGATGAGGGTTTCGGCAGCAGAGGATGTGAGGGAGGGCCGGAGACGGGCAATGTTTCTGAGGTGGAAGAATGCAGTTTTGGTGATGTGGTTTACGTGGGGGAGGAGTGAAAGGGTAGGGTCGAAAATTACACCTAGATTGCGGATGTGGGTGGAGGTAGTGACAAGGGAGCCGTCGATGTTTAATGAAAAGTCCTGAGTGGAGCGAGTGAGGGAGTCGGGGCCAATGATAATTATTTCAGATTTGTTGCAGTTGAGTTTTAGAAAGTTTTTTTGCATCCAGGTTTTTATGTCTGTGAGGCAGGTGGTGAGGGTGGAGTGGGTGGCTGTGGTGATGGTCGTGGTGGAAATGTATAGTTGTGTGTCGTCGGCAGGCCCGGCCCTAACCAATCTGGCGCCCTAGGCAAGATTTTAGGTGGCGCCCCCCCCCCACATCGGCAGTGAAGTGTATATACTCACAAGAACCCGAATAGCTTTGTGTTTGACCTTTTTTTTTTACTTACAACTATACCTAATATATAAAGGGGTGGAAAAGTGACTATTACCTGCAGGGCAAACATTAGCTAACCAGAAGGCAATAACAATGTAAACAAAAAACACCTGCTTAAAATATCTAATACAAATGTCCCTGAGGAATGTAAGGTGGGAGTATACTGTAATTACCTAACGCTACATTATTATTTTCCATAACAATTTAGCCCCCTCCACAATATTAACCCGACGTTAAAACAGAACTAGCTATTTATTGATTAGCAATTGCCGACTCATGTAACATTAGCTTAATGCTAAAAAGCCAGGTTACTATCACATTCTGTAACAGACAAATAATTTCATGTAGGCTAACGTTACCTACTTGCTACCTCTGTCTTTTCTCGTTTCTCCTCCTCTTCTTTTCTCTTTTTTCTTCCCTGGGCACCTGACAGTTTTGGCCGTTTGACATCTTGTGTTGATTTTTTGATGTGGTGACGTCCAAAAAGAGTCATGATACGGGAAGGGAGGGGGCGCACCGTGCGGGGGGGGGGGGGGATGTTGTAACAAATAATATTTCTATTAAATAGGCTTTACTTTGCATTTTAATTAACGTGGGATTATTTTTTGTATTTAGAAATAATAGTACCACCTTTTTTTCTCTTTTTTTTTTTCTTTCTCTCCAACATTTGTGGCACTTGCGTGGCGCCCCCTAATGGACGGCGCCCTTAGCATTTGCCTATACGGCCTATGCCACGGGCCGGCCCTGGTCGTCGGCATAGCAGTGAAATTGAAGGCCGTGGTGTCGGAGGATCTGACCGAGGGGTAGGAGGTAGATGGTGAAGAGTAGGGGGCCAAGTACTGAGCCCTGGGGGACGCCGTGGGTGACTGGGGCAGTGGAGGAGGTGCAGTTGTTGGTTGAGATGAATTGCTGACGGTCAGAGAGGTAGGATTTCATCCAGGAGAGGGCAGTGCCGGATAAACCAAGGGAGGAGTGGAGGCGTGTTAGGAGGATGGAGTGGTTGATTGTGTCGAAGGCAGAACTGAGGTCAAGGAGGATGAGGATGGAGAGGGAACCAGAGTCGGCGGAGAGGAGGATGTCGTTGGTGACCTTGAGGAGGGCAGTTTCTGTGCTGTGGAGTGAGCGGAAGCCGGATTGGAACTTTTCGTATAGGTTATTGTGGTGAAGGTGGGATTTGATTTGAGAGTCAACTGCACGTTCGAGAATTTTAGAGAGGAAGGGGAGGTTGGAGATGGGCCTGTAGTTGTTGGGGGAGTTGGGGTCGAGACCGGGTTTTTTGAGAATGGGGGTGATGGCACTTGATCTATTAGAATTCAAAATCTCTTCAAAATGATTCTTAGTTTACTATTCATATTTTCTGCGGGTTAAATGTCTCATTTGTACGACAGAATTGTCGTACATTAACAAATCCACCTCCTCAATGCTGTCAGCCGGAGAAATAATAACTAAGAAGAGAAATCATCTAAAATGTAATACGTTGGAAAAACAGTTTTTTTAAAATAAAAATGTGTAAAAAAAAACAACAAAAAAACATTCCCAGTCCACAAGCATCCTCATTCACAACACGTTATCTTAGATTTCCATGTTATGACACATGTTCACATTATTTATTGACTGTATCTAAAAAATATAAAAATCTATTTTTATTTAAATGAAAATATGAAATAATTAGGGATGTCCGATAATGGCTTTTTGCCAATATTCCGGTATTGCCCAACTCTTTAATTACCGATACCGATATCAACCAATACCGATATCAACCAATATATACAGTCGTGGAATTAACACATTATTATGCCTAATTTGGACAACCAGGTATGGTGAAGATGAGGTACTTTTTTTAAAAATTAATAAAATAAAAAACAATTCTTGAATAAAAAAAAGAGTTAAACAATATAAAAACAGTTACCGTATTTTCCGCACTATTAGCCGCACCTAAAAACCACAAATTTACTCAAAAGCTGACAGTGCGCCTTATAACCCGGTGCGCTTTATATATGGATTAATATTAAGATTCATTTTCATAAAGTTTAGGTCTCGCAACTACGGTAAACAGCCGCCATCTTTTTTCCCCGTAGAAGCGGAAGCGCTTCTTCTTCTACGCCAAGCAACCGCCAAGGTAAGCACCCGCCCCCATAGAACAGGAAGCGCTTCTTCTTCTACTGTAAGCAACCACCCGCCCCCGTAGAAGAAGAAGAAGCGCGCGGATATTACGTTTCATTTCCTTTGTGTGTTTACATCTGTAAAGACCACAAAATGGCTCCTACTAAGCGACAGGTTTCCGGTTCATGAAAAGACGCAATCTCTCCATCCGCACACGGACTACTATTTCACAGCAACTGCCTAAAGACTTTCAAGAAAAGCTGGCTACTTTCCGTGCATATTGTAAAAACAAGATAGCTGAAAAAAAGATCCGGCCAGAGAACATTATCAACATGGACGAGGTTCCACTGACTTTTGATATTCCTGTGAACCGCACTGTGGATACAACGGGAGCACGTACGGTGAATATTCGCACCACAGGGAATGAGAAGTCATCCTTCACTGTGGTTCTAGCTTGCCATGCTAATGGCCAGAAACTTCCACCCATGGTGATATTCAAAAGGAAGACCTTGCCAAAAGAGACATTTTCAGCCGGCGTCATCATAAAAGCTAACTCAAAGGGATGGATGGATGAAGAAAAGATGAGCGAGTGGTTAAGGTAAGTTTACGCGAAGAGGCCGGGTGGCTTTTTTCAAGCAGCTCCGTCCATGTTGATATACGACTCCATGCGCGCCCACATCACGCTGGTTTTTAATATATTATTAAAGTTTGACTGACCTATCTGACTGTTTTTTTGACATTCCCTTTAGCGCAGTTAGATGCGGCTTATAACACGGGGCGGCTTATAGGTGGACAAAGTTTTGAAATATGCCGTTCATTGAAGGCGCGGCTTATAACCCAGGGCGGCTTATGGTGCGGAAAATACGGTACATAGAAAGTAGTAATTAATGAAAATGAGTAAAATTAAGTGTTAAAGGTTAGTACTATTAGTGGAGCAGCAGCACGCACAATCATGTGTGCTTACGGACTGTATCCCTTGCAGACTGTATTGATATATATTGATATATAATGTAGGAACCACAATATTAATAACAGAAAGAAACAACCCTTTTGTGTGAATGAGTGTGAATGGGGGAGGGAGGTTTTTTGGGTTGGTGCGCTAAGTGTGTCTTGTGTTTTTTATGTTGATTTAATAAAAATAAAAAAATGATACCGATAATAAAAAAACGATACCGATAATTTCCGATATTACATTTTAATGCATTTATCCCTAGAAATAATCCTAAATGAAATACAATGACTTAGTTTATATTATTGTATATACTAGGTCATAAAATCAGTGTCAGTTGAGTCGGTCCATAGGTTGCCTGTAGGGATTTTTAATGTCCAGCAGATGTCAGTATTTAGTGACACAGTATCGACACAGTATCAATACAGTTTTGCAATGTGTCGAAACGCCTCATGACGCCTCATCAACCCATCACTAGGTTAAATTAACAAGATGAAACATTTTCTGCTCACATTTGAACAATTCAAGAAGTTTAAAAAAACAAAAAAAAGTACACCAACCAACATTTTAGGAGTAGATTTACCTGCTAAATAAAGTTCCCCGACCTGACCATACAGCATCTGTTCTCCGCCCAGTGAAGGACAGCGGCCCAGGTGTGTGGAAGCACGTATACTCCCTCCTTCCTGTTGATTGATTGATTGATTGAGACTTTTATTAGTAGATTTATTCCGTACAATTGACCACTAAATGGTAACACCCCAACAGAGGTGGGTAGTAACGCGCTACATTTACTCCGTTACATCTACTTGAGTAACTTTTGGGATAAATTGTACTTCTAAGAGTAGTTTTAATGCAACATACTTTTACTTTTACTTGAGTATATTTATAGAGAAGAAACGCTACTTTTACTCCGCTACTTTTATCTACATTCAGCTCGCTACTCGCTACCAATTTTTATCGATCTGTTAATGCACGCTTTGTTTGTTTTGGTCTGTCAGACAGACCTTCATAGTGCCTGCGTTTCAACAAATACAGTCACTGGTTGACGTTCACTACGTTCCACCAATCAGATGCAGTCACTGGTGACGTTGGACCAATCAAACAGAGCCAGGTGGTCACATGACCTGACTTAAACAAGTTGAAAAACGTATTGGGGTGTTACCATTTAGTGGTCAATTGTACGGAATATGTACTGTACTGTGCAATCTAATAATAAAAGTTACAATCAATCAATCAATCAAAAGTGTGAAGGAAAAAAGACCCTTTTTCATTTTAACCGTACATCCCGTCAAAAGCCTAAAGACTGACTGCACAATTCTTGTCTTCACAATAAAAGTGCCGCTCCATCGCGCCTGCGCTTTCAAAATAAGAGTCTCCGAAAGCCAGCGCAAACAAGCTAGCAAGCGACGGAGTTTGCCGCCAATGTATTTCTTGTAAAGTGTATAAAAACTAATATGGAAGCTGGACAAATAAGAAGCCAAAAACCAACCACTTTCATGTGGTATTAGACAGAAAGGAGGAACTTTTTTTCTCCTCCATTTGAAAACGTGGACGTTATCATCACTACTGTCTGATTACAATCAATGCAAGTCATCAGAATCAGGTAATACACCAACTTATATTCTTGTTTTCATGAAAGAAAGGAATCTATATGTGTTAAACATGCATGTATATTCATTAAAACACCTTTAACATGTAAACAAAAACGGCAAAATAAATAAATATAAATTATATACTGTATATATCAATGTATGTATACATATATATATGTGTGTGTACCGTATTTTCCGCACCATAAGCCGCCCTGGGTTATAAGCCGCGCCTTCAATGAACGGCATATTTCAAAACTTTGTCCACCTATAAGCCGCCCCGTGTTATAAGCCGCATCTAACTGCGCTAAAGGAATGTCAAAAAAACAGTCAGATAGGTCAGTCAAACTTTAATAATATATTAAAAACCAGCGTGATGTGGGCGCGCATGGAGTCGTATATCAACATGGACGGAGCTGCGTGAAAAAAGCCACCCGGCCTCTTCGCGTAAACTTCCCTTAACCACTCGCTCATCTTTTCTTCATCCATCCATCCCTTCGAGTTAGCTTTTATGATGACGCCGGCTGGAAAGGTCTCTTTTGGCAAGGTCTTCCTTTTGAATATCACCATGCGTGGAAGTTTCTGGCCATTAGCATGGCAAGCTAGAACCACAGTGAAGGATGACTTCTCATTCCCTGTGGTGCGAATATTCACCGTACGTGCTCCCGTTGTATCCACAGTGCGGTTCACAGGAATATCAAAAGTCAGTGGAACCTCGTCCATGTTGATAATGTTCTCTGGCCGGATCTTTTTTTCAGCTATCTTGTTTTTACAATATGCACGGAAAGTAGCCAGCTTTTCTTGAAAGTCTTTAGGCAGTTGCTGTGAAATAGTAGTCCGTGTGCGGATGGAGAGATTGCGTCTTTTCATGAACCGGAAACCTGTCGCTTAGTAGGAGCCATTTTGTGGTCTTTACAGATGTAAACACACAAAGGAAATGAAACGTAATATCCGCACGCTTCTTCTTCTTCTACGCGGGCGGGTGGTTGCTTACAGTAGAAGAAGAAGCGCTTCCTCTTCTATGGGGGCGGGTGCTTACCTTGGCGGTTGCTTGCGTAGAAGAAGAAGCGCTTCCTCTTCTACGGGGAAAAAAGATGGCGGCTGTTTACCGTAGTTGCGAGACCTAAACTTTATGAAAATGAATCTTAATATTAATCCATATATAAAGCGCACCGGGTTATAAGCCGCACTGTCAGCTTTTGAGTAAATTTGTGGTTTTTAGGTGCGGCTAATAGTGCGGAAAATACGGTATATGTTACTCATCAGTTACTCAGTACTTGAGTAGTTTTTTCACAACATACTTTTTACTTTTACTCAAGTAAATATTTGGGTGACTACTCCTTACTTTTACTTGAGTAATAAATCTCTAAAGTAACAGTACTCTTACTTGAGTACAATTTCTGGCTACTCTACCCACCTCTGCACCCCAATAAGTTTTTCAACTTGTTTAAATCGGGGTCCACATTAATCAATTAATGGTAAACCTGTGCGATGCCGTACATGCTAGTATTAATAAACAATATCAGTATTTATAAACCTGTGCGATGCCGTACATGCTAGTATTAATAAACAATATCAGTATTTATAAACCTGTGCGATGCCGTACATGCTAGTATTAATAAACAATAGTGATGGGTCCGGCAACACCAATGCATCGGCGCATGCGTCGAGCTCATAGAGCGAAACCCTGTGTCGGTGCGCGTACCGCTTTTAGAAAGTCCCGTGACCGATCATGAGCTGTTTTGGTCACGTGACCGATACGCGAAATGTGTCGCACTGACGCCTCCTCTGTGCCCTGTGAGCGGCTCTTTTCTACAGCCGGAGAAATAATAACTAAGAAGAGAAATCGTCTAAAATGTAATACGTCGGAAAAACTTCTTTTTTTTTTAAATAAAAATGTGTAAAAAAATAAAATTAAAACAATTCCCAGTCCACAATCATCCACAACACGTTCTCTTAGATTTCCATGTTATGATACATGTTCACATTATTTATTGACTATCTAAAAAAGATAAAAATATATTTTTATTTAAATGAAGATATGAAATAATCCTAAATGAAATACAATGACTTGGTTTATATTATTGTATATACTAGGGCAGGGGTCACCAACGCGGTGCCCGCGGTCACCAGGTAGCCCGTAAGGACCAGATCAGTCGCCCGCTGGCCTGTTCTAAAAAAAGCTCAAAGAGCAGCACTTACCAGTGAGCTGCCTCTATTTTTTAAATTGTATTTATTTACTAGCAAGCTGGTCTCGCTTTGCTCGACATTTTTAATTTTAAAAGAGACAAAACTCAAATAGAATTTGAAAATCTTCACTTGGAATAAGCGGTAGAAAATGGATGGATGGATGGGTCTTCACTTGTTTAAATAAATTCATTTATTTTTTACTTTGCTTCTTATTACTTTTAGAAATACAATTTTAGAGAAAAAATACAACCTTAAAAATGATTTTAGGATTTTTAAACAAATATACATTTTTACCTTTTAAATTTCTTCCTCTTCTTTCCTGACAATTTAAATCAATGTTCAAGTAAATTTTTTTTTTTTATTATTGTAAAGAATAATAAATATTTTAGCTTCTGGTTTTTCGACGAAGAATATTTGTGAAATATTTCTTCAAACTTACTATGATTAAAATTCAAAAAAATTATTCTGGCAAATCTAGAAAATCTGTAGAATCAAATTTAAATCTTATTTCAAAGTATTTTGAATTTCTTTTAAAATGTTTGTTCTGGAAAATCTAGAAGAAATACTGATTTGTCTTTGTTAGAAATATAGCTTGGTCCAATTTTGTTAAATATTCTAACAAAGTGCAGATTGGATTTTAACCAATTTAAAACATGTCATCAAAATTCTAAAAAATTATCTTAATCAGGAAAAATTACTAATGATGTTCCATAAATTCTTTTTTTTTAATTTTTTCAAAAAGATTCAAATTAGCTAGTTTTTCTCTTCTTTTTGTCGGTTGAATTTTGAATTTTAAAGAGTCGAAATTGAAGATAAACTATGTCTCAAAATGTTATTTTAATTTTTTTCGTGTTTTCTCCTCTTTTAAACCGTTCAATTAAGTGTTTTTTTCATCATTTATTCTCTACAAAAAACCTTCCGTAAAAGGAAAAAAAAAAAATGTACGACGGAATGACAGACAGAAATACCCATTTTTTTATATATATAAATTTATTTATTTAGCTATTCTTGTTTAAATCACACTTACGTGTAACTTACAAATGACAATATATTTATTTAAGTGTGTATCAAACTGGTAGCCCTTCGCATTAATCAGTACCCAAGAAGTAGTTTTTGGTTTCAAAAAGGTTGGTGACCCCTGTACTAGGTCATAAAATCAGTGTCAGTTGAGTCGGTCCATAGGTTGCCTGTAGGGATTTTTAATGTCCAGCAGATGTCAGTATTTAGTGACACAGTATCGACACAGTATCAATACAGTTTTGCAATGTGTCGAAACGCTTCATGACGCCTCATCAACCCATCACTACTGTTGATTGATTGATTGATTGAGACTTTTATTAGTAGATTTATTCCGTACAATTGACCACTAAATGGTAACACCCCAATAAGTTTTTCAACTTGTTTAAGTCAGGGTCCACGTTAATCAATTCATGGTAAACCTGTGCGATGCCGTACATGCTAGTATTAATAAACTATATCAATATTTATAAACCTGTGCGATGTCGTACATGCTAGTATTAATAAACAATATCAACCTCTGACATATATCACCAATGTATCATTTTTAACCGGTAAATTCCCTGATATAATGAAAATTGCAAAAGTCGTACCAATTTATAAGAATGGAGACGTACACCAGTTTACTAACTACAGACCAGTTTCATTACTTCCACAATTCTCCAAAATCTTGGAAAAATTATTCAATAGTCGATTAGATTTATTTATTAACAAAAGTGGGACGCTTGTGGAGAACCAATATGGATTCCGAGCAAATATCTCAACATCAATAGCACTAACCAAAATAACAGAGGAAATTACCAATGCAATAGATGGTAAAGAATGTGCGGCCGCAGTATTCATGGACTTAACAAAAGCATTTGACACAATTAATCATGATATTTTAATACGAAAATTAGAACGATATGGCATCAGAGGTTTGGTATTGAATTGGGTAAGAAGTTATTTAACCAACAGGAAGCAATATGTAAAGATGGGTGAAAATATGTCAACACGGCTAGATATATCCTGTGGTGTACCCCAGGGGTCAATACTGGGACCAAGATTGTTCAATCTTTATATAAACGACATTTGTAAGGTTACGAAGGACTTAAAGTTGGTTTCATTTGCAGACGACACAACTGCTTTCTGTTCAGGAGAGAACACACAGAAGATGATACAAATAATAACAGAAGAAATGAACAAATTAAAAAGATGGTTTGACAAAAACAGACTATCTTTGAAAATAATGCTATTTGGTAATAGTAGAAAAGAGCATCATACACAAATACAAATAGACGGAGTAGACATAGAAAGGGTAAAAGAAACTAGATTTTTGGGAGTATTAATAGATGATCAAATGAACTGGAATTCTCATATACAAAACATACAACATAAGGTGGCAAAAAACATTTCAATAATGAATAAAGCAAAATATGTCCTGGGCCAAAAATCACTACATATTCTCTACTGCTCGCTAGTGTTACCATATCTGAGTTATTGTGCAGAAATATGGGGAAATAACTACAAATGTGCGCTACATTCGCTAACCGTGTTACAAAAAAGATCAGTTAGAATAATACATAATGTTGGATATAGAGAACATTTATTTATTAAGTCAGAAATATTAAAGTTTGGTGATTTGGTAAAATTGCAAACAGCTAAAATGATGTACAAAGCAAACTATAACCTGCTACCAAAGAATGTACAACAATTCTTCTCAACTAAAGAGGAGAAATATAACCTTAGAGGAAAAAATAATTTAAAACATTTATATGCATGTACAACACTTAGAACTTTTAGCATATCAGTATGTGGAATTAAATTATGGAATGGATTAAGTAAAGAAGTTAAAAATGGTACTGATATGATCCACTTTAAGAGGTTGTTCAAAATAATAGTGCTTACAGAGTACAAAAAAAGAAGAATTATGAGAAATACTTTCAACCTTATTGAAAATAAGATATTCTTCATCTCAGTATGTTAATAATGACTGAATTAATTAATTCATTACATATTACAAAACTGTTGTATACTAATTCATAGATGTTATTTTATTATATAAAAACAGTCAGTAAATGATTCTATATTTTTGTAAACGCTTTGAAGTGGGAAAGGGGTAGGATTAAATAAGCTTTGCTTCTTCCTACTCCTTTTCGGGCATGATGTAAAATGAAATGATATGAAATTGTGTGATGTGTTATGATGTAAGTGTGTTCATGTTCCAAATAAACTAAAGAAAGAAAAGAAAAAGTATTTATAAACCTGTGCGATGCCGTACATGCTAGTATTAATAAACAATATCAGTATTTATAAACCTGTGCGATGCCGTACATGCTAGTGTTAATAAACTATATAAATATGTATATTTTGTTAGTTTGTCAGAAAGAAGTCGTCTTACCTTAAGTTATTGTCGGCGTATGTAAGTAACAACTTGCACACATCCAGGAAGACGTCCTTAGAATTGTGACATAATTGAGTGACTGCTGGCGACAAAGTCATTTTTCTTCTTTTAATCGCCTTTTCTGTCAAAATGTTGACTGCTTCGCTGCTAGCTCGTTAGCTAATAACTACAAGCCACTGCGTCTTCCTCTGGTGAGGAATCAACATGTTGGTGCGCAGTGGCGCCACCTGCTGGACTGGAGGGTCTACTTTTTTTTATATATACAAGTACTACTAGTCTAAAACACACAGTACTTCATCAAACAAGTACTACTAGTCTAAAACACACAGTACTTCATCAAACAAGTACTACTAGTCTAAAACACACAGTACTTCATCAAACAAGTACTACTAGTCTAAAACACACAGTACTTCATCAAACAAGTACTACTAGTCTAAAACACACAGTACTTCATCAAACAAGTACTTATATGCTAAAACACACAGTACTTCATCAAACAAGTACACACAGTACTTCATCAAACAAGTACTACTAGTCTAAAACACACAGTACTTCATCAAACAAGTACTACTAGTCTAAAACACACAGTACTTCATCAAACAAGTACTACTAGTCTAAAACACACAGTACTTCATCAAACAAGTACTACTAGTCTAAAACACACAGTACTTCATCAAACAAGTACTATTAGTCTAAAACACACAGTACTTCATCATACAAGTACTACTAGTCTAAAACACACAGTACTTCATCAAACAAGTACTACTAGTCTTAAACACACAGTACTTCATCAAACAAGTACTTATATGCTAGTACACAGTACTTCATCAAACAAGTACTACTAGTCTAAAACACACAGTACTTCATCAAACAAGTACTACGAGTCTAAAACACACAGTACTTCATCAAACAAGTACTATTAGTCTAAAACACACAGTACTTCATCAAACAAGTACTTATATGCTAAAACACACAGTACTTCATCAAACAAGTACTACTAGTCTTAAACACACAGTACTTCATCAAACAAGTACTACTAGTCTAAAACACACAGTACTTCATCAAACAAGTACTTATATGCTAAAACACACAGTACTTCATCAAACAAGTACTACTAGTCTAAAACACACAGTACTTCATCAAACAAGTACTAGTCTAAAACACACAGTACTTCATCAAACAAGTACTACTAGTCTAAAACACACAGTACTTCATCAAACAAGTACTTATATGCTAAAACTCACAGTACTTCATCAAACAAGTACTACTAGTCTAAAACACACAGTACTTCATCAAACAAGTACTTATATGCTAAAACACACAGTACTTCATCAAACAAGTACTACTAGTCTAAAACACACGGTACTTCATCAAACAAGTACTACTAGTCTAAAACACACAGTACTTCATCAAACAAGTACTTATATGCTAAAACACACAGTACTTCATCAAACAAGTACTACTAGTCTAAAACACAGTACTTCATCAAACAGGTACTTATATGCTAAAACTCACAGTACTTCATCAAACAAGTACTACTAGTCTAAAACACACAGTACTTCATCAAACAAGTACTACTAGTCTAAAACACACAGTACTTCATCAAACAAGTACTTATATGCTAAAACACACAGTACTTCATCAAACAAGTACTACTAGTCTAAAACACACAGTACTTCATCAAACAAGTACTACTAGTCTAAAACACACAGTACTTCATCAAACAAGTACTACTAGTCTAAAACACACAGTACTTCATCAAACAAGTACTTCTAGTCTAAAACACACAGTACTTCATCAAACAAGTACTACTAGTCTAAAACACACAGTACTTCATCAAACAAGTACTTATATGCTAAAACACACAGTACTTCATCAAACAAGTACTACTAGTCTAAAACACACAGTACTTCATCAAACAAGTACTACTAGTCTAAAACACACAGTACTTCATCAAACAAGTACTTCTAGTCTAAAACACACAGTACATCATCACACATGTACTACTAGTCTAAAACACACAGTACTTCATTAAACAAGTACTACGAGTCTAAAACACACAGTACTTCATTAAACAAGTACTACGAGTCTAAAACACACAGTACTTCATCAAACAAGTACTACTAGTCTAAAACACACAGTACTTCATCAAACAAGTACTACTAGTCTAAAACACAGTACTTCATCAAACAAGTACTACTAGTCTAAAACACACAGTACTTCACCAAACAAGTACTTATATGCTAAAACACACAGTACTTCATCAAACAAGTACTACTAGTCTAAAACACACAGTACTTCATCAAACAAGTACTTATATGCTAAAACACACAGTACTTCATCAAACAAGTACTTATATACTAAAACACACAGTACTTCATCAAACAAGTACTACTAGTCTAAAACACACAGTACTTCATCAAACAAGTACTACTAGTCTAAAATACACAGTACTTCATCAAACAAGTACTACTAGTCTTAAACACACAGTACTTCATCAAACAAGTACTTATATTCTAAAACACACAGTACTTTATCAAACAAGTACTACTAGTCTAAAACACACAGTATTTCATCAAACAAGTACTTATATGCTAAAACACACAGTACTTCATCAAACAAGTACTACTAGTCTAAAAATACACAGTACTTCATCAAACAAGTACTACTAGTCTTAAACACACAGTACTTCATCAAACAAGTACTACTAGTCTAAAACACACAGTACTTCATCAAACAAGTACTACTAGTCTAAAACACACAGTACTTCATCAAACAAGTACTACTAGTCTAAAACACACAGTACTTCATCAAACAAGTACTACTAGTCTAAAACACACAGTACTTCATCAAACAAGTACTTATATGCTAAAACACACAGTACTTCATCAAACAAGTATTACTAGTCTAAAACACACAGTACTTCATCAAACAAGTACTTATATGCTAAAACACACAGTACTTCATCAAACAAATACTACTAGTCTAAAACACACAGTACTTCATCAAACAATTACTTCTATGCTAGAACACACAGTACTTCATCAAACAAGTACTTATATGCTAAAATACACAGTACTTCATCAAACAAGTACTTGTATGCTAAAACACACGGTACTTCATCAAACAAGTACTACTAGTCTAAAACATACAGTACTTCATCAAACATGTACTACTAGTCTAAAACACACAGTACTTCATCAAACAAGTACTTATATGCTAAAACACACAGTACTTCATCAAACAAGTACTACGAGTCTAAAACACACAGTACTTCATCAAACAAGTACTACGAGTCTAAAACACACAGTACTTCATCAAACAAGTACTACTAGTCTAAAACACACAGTACTTCATCAAACAAGTACTACTAGTCTAAAACACACAGTACTTCATCAAACAAGTACTACTAGTCTAAAATACACAGTACTTCATCAAACAAGTACTACTAGTCTTAAACACACAGTACTTCATCAAACAAGTACTTATATTCTAAAACACACAGTACTTTATCAAACAAGTACTACTAGTCTAAAACACACAGTATTTCATCAAACAAGTACTTATATGCTAAAACACACAGTACTTCATCAAACAAGTACTACTAGTCTAAAAATACACAGTACTTCATCAAACAAGTACTACTAGTCTTAAACACACAGTACTTCATCAAACAAGTACTACTAGTCTAAAACACACAGTACTTCATCAAACAAGTACTACTAGTCTAAAACACACAGTACTTCATCAAACAAGTACTACTAGTCTAAAACACACAGTACTTCATCAAACAAGTACTACTAGTCTAAAACACACAGTACTTCATCAAACAAGTACTTATATGCTAAAACACACAGTACTTCATCAAACAAGTATTACTAGTCTAAAACACACAGTACTTCATCAAACAAGTACTTATATGCTAAAACACACAGTACTTCATCAAACAAATACTACTAGTCTAAAACACACAGTACTTCATCAAACAATTACTTCTATGCTAGAACACACAGTACTTCATCAAACAAGTACTTATATGCTAAAATACACAGTACTTCATCAAACAAGTACTTGTATGCTAAAACACACGGTACTTCATCAAACAAGTACTACTAGTCTAAAACATACAGTACTTCATCAAACATGTACTACTAGTCTAAAACACACAGTACTTCATCAAACAAGTACTTATATGCTAAAACACACAGTACTTCATCAAACAAGTACTACGAGTCTAAAACACACAGTACTTCATCAAACAAGTACTACGAGTCTAAAACACACAGTACTTCATCAAACAAGTACTACTAGTCTAAAACACACAGTACTTCATCAAACAAGTACTGCTAGTCTAAAACACACAGTACTTCATCAAATAAGTACTACTAGTCTAAAACACACAGTACTTCATCAAATAAGTACTACTAGTCTAAAACACACAGTACTTCATCAAACAAGTACTACTAGTCTAAAACACACAGTACTTCATCAAACAAGTACTTATATGCTAAAACACACAGTACTTCATCAAACAAGTACTTATATGCTAAAACACACAGTACTTCATCAAACAAGTACTTATATGCTAAAACACACAGTACTTCATCAAACAAGTACTTATATACTAAAACACACAGTACTTCATCAAACAAGTACTACTAGTCTAAAACACACAGTACTTCATCAAACAAGTACTACTAGTCTAAAACACACAGTACTTCATCAAACAAGTACTACTAGTCTAAAACACACAGTACTTCATCAAACAAGTACTACTAGTCTAAAACACACAGTACTTCATCAAACAAGTACTACTAGTCTAAAACACACAGTACTTCATCAAACAAGTACTTATATGCTAAAACACACAGTACTTCATCAAACAAGTATTACTAGTCTAAAACACACAGTACTTCATCAAACAAGTACTTATATGCTAAAACACACAGTACTTCATCAAACAAATACTACTAGTCTAAAACACACAGTACTTCATCAAACAATTACTTCTATGCTAAAATACACAGTACTTCATCAAACAAGTACTTGTATGCTAAAACACACGGTACTTCATCAAACAAGTACTACTAGTCTAAAACATACAGTACTTCATCAAATATGTACTACTAGTCTAAAACACACAGTACTTCATCAAACAAGTACTTATATGCTAAAACACACAGTACTTCATCAAACAAGTACTACGAGTCTAAAACACACAGTACTTCATCAAACAAGTACTACGAGTCTAAAACACACAGTACTTCATCAAACAAGTACTACTAGTCTAAAACACACAGTACTTCATCAAACAAGTACTGCTAGTCTAAAACACACAGTACTTCATCAAATAAGTACTACTAGTCTAAAACACACAGTACTTCATCAAATAAGTACTACTAGTCTAAAACACACAGTACTTCATCAAACAAGTACTACTAGTCTAAAACACACAGTACTTCATCAAACAAGTACTTATATGCTAAAACACACAGTACTTCATCAAACAAGTACTTATATGCTAAAACACACAGTACTTCATCAAACAAGTACTTATATGCTAAAACACACAGTACTTCATCAAACAAGTACTTATATACTAAAACACACAGTACTTCATCAAACAAGTACTACTAGTCTAAAACACACAGTACTTCATCAAACAAGTACTACTAGTCTAAAACACACAGTACTTCATCAAACAAGTACTACTAGTCTAAAACACACTACTTCATCAAACAAGTACTACGAGTCTAAAACACACAGTACTTCATCAAACAAGTACTACTAGTCTAAAACACACAGTACTTCATCAAACAAGTACTATTAGTCTAAAACACACAGTACTTCATCAAACAAGTACTACTAGTCTAAAACACACAGTACTTCATCAAACAAGTACTACTAGTCTAAAACACACAGTACTTCATCAAACAAGTACTACTAGTCTAAAACACACAGTACTTCATCAAACAAGTACTACTAGTCTAAAACACACAGTACTTCATCAAACAAGCACTTATATGCTAAAACACACAGTACTTCATCAAACAAGTACTTATATGCTACAACACAGTACTTCATCAAACAAGTACTACTAGTCTTAAACACACAGTACTTCATCAAACAAGTACTACTAGTCTAAAACACACAGTACTTCATCAAACAAGTACTACTAGTCTAAAACACACAGTACTTCATCAAACAAGTACTACTAGTCTAAAACACACAGTACTTCATCAAACAAGTACTACTAGTCTAAAACACACAGTACTTCATCAAACAAGTACTTATATGCTAAAACACACAGTACTTCATCAAACAAGTACTACTAGTCTAAAACACAGTACTTCATCAAACAAGTACTACTAGTCTAAAACACAGTACGTCATCAAACAAGTACTACTAGTCTAAAACACACAGTACTTCATCAAACAAGTACTACTAGTCTAAAACACACAGTACTTCATCAAACAAGTACTACTAGTCTAAAACACAGAGTACTTCATCAAACAAGTACTACTAGTCTAAAACACACAGTACTTCATCAAACAAGTACTACTAGTCTAAAACACACAGTACTTCATCAAACAAGTACTACTAGTCTAAAACACACAGTACTTCATCAAACAAGTACTACTAGTCTAAAACACACAGTACTTCATCAAACAAGTACTACTAGTCTAAAACACACAGTACTTCATCAAACAAGTACTACTAGTCTAAAACACACAGTACTTCATCAAACAAGTACTTATATGCTAAAACACACAGTACTTCATCAAACAAGTACTTATATGCTAAAACACACAGTACTTCATCAAACAAGTACTACTAGTCTGAAACACACAGTACTTCATCAAACAAGTACTACTAGTCTGAAACACACAGTACTTCATTAAACAAGTACTACGAGTCTAAAACACACAGTACTTCATCAAACAAGTACTACTAGTCTAAAACACACAGTACTTCATCAAAGAAGTACTACTAGTCTAAAACACACAGTACTTCATCAAACAAGTACTTATATGCTATAACACACAGTACTTCATCAAACAAGTACACACAGTACTTCATCAAACAAGTACTACTAGTCTTAAACACACAGTACTTCATCAAACAAGTACTACTAGTCTTAAACACACAGTACTTCATCAAACAAGTACTACTAGTCTAAAACACACAGTACTTCATCAAACAAGTACTACTAGTCTAAAACACACAGTACTTCATCAAACAAGTACTACTAGTCTAAAACACACAGTACTTCATCAAACAAGTACTTATATGCTAAAACACACAGTACTTCATCAAACAAGTACTACTAGTCTAAAACACACAGTACTTCATCAAACAAGTACTACTAGTCTAAAACACACAGTACTTCATCAAACAAGTACTTATATGCTAAAACACAGTACTTCATCAAACAAGTACTTATATGCTAAAATACACAGTACTTCATTAAACAAGTACTACTAGTCTTAAACACACAGTACTTCATCAAACAAGTACTACTAGTCTAAACACACAGTACTTCATCAAACAAGTACTACTAGTCTAAAACACACAGTACTTCATCAAACAAGTACTACTAGTCTAAAACACACAGTACTTCATCAAACAAGTACTACTAGTCTAAAACACACAGTACTTCATCAAACAAGTACTTCTATGCTAAAACACACAGTAAGTCAGCAAACATGTACTATTAGAATAAAACACAGTACTTCCTCAAACAAGTACAATCAGGATAAAACATAGTACTCCATCAGACAAGTACTACTAGTCTAAAAAACATAGTACTTCATCAAACATGTACTATTAGGATAAAACGCAGTACTTCATCAAACAAGTAATTGTATAGTATAAAACACACAGTACTTCATCAAACAAGTACTTGTATAGTGTAAAACACACAGTACTTCATCAAACAAGTACTTGTATAGTGTAAAACACACAGTACTCCATCAAACAAGTACTCGTATAGTCTAAAAACATAGTACTTCATCAAACAAGTACTTGTATAGTCTAAAAACATAGTACTTCATCAAACAAGTACTTGTATAGTCTAAAAACGAAGTACTCCATCAAACAAGTACTTGTATAGTCTAAAAAACATAGTACTTCATCAAACAAGTACTTGTATAGTGTAAAACACACAGTACTTTATCAAACAAGTACTTGTATAGTGTAAAACACACAGTACTCCATCAAACAAGTACTTGTATAGTGTAAAACACACAGTACTTCATCAAACAAGTACTTGTATAGTGTAAAACACACATTACTTTATCAAACAAGTACTTGTATAGTGTAAAACACACAGTACTCCATCAAACAAGTACTTGTATAGTGTAAAACACACAGTACTCCATCAAACAAGTACTTGTATAGTGTAAAACACACAGTACTCCATCAAACAAGTACTTGTATAGTGTAAAACACACAGTACTTCATCAAACAAGTACTTGTATAGTGTAAAACACACAGTACTTCATCAAACAAGTACTTGTATAGTGTAAAACACACAGTACTTTATCAAACAAGTACTTGTATAGTGTAAAACACACAGTACTTCATCAAACAAGTACTTGTATAGTGTAAAACACACAGTACTTCATCAAACAAGTACTTGTATAGTGTAAAACACACAGTACTTCATCAAACAAGTACTTGTATAGTCTAAAAACGAAGTACTTCATCAAACAAGTACTCTGTTGACACAAGAATTCCATCGGGTGTTTAGTGAAGTACAAAGTATTTATTATCTTCCTTTAGATGAGAAAATGGTGTAAACAATGAAGAAAAGAATAAAAAATGTTCCATGAGTGACTTTTATTGCCAAAGTGAATCTAATGTGATTATTATTAGTGATCAGAAATCAGAGAAGAACACCAGGAGGATTAGGAGGGGGAGGGGTCATATCCTAGTCACACCACAAGGTGGCGCCTTGACAACAAACACTTTTATTTGCTACTAGTCTTGAAAAAAACCCCGAAGGGAATAAGCGGTAGAAAATGGATGGATGGATGTCATCCCAATCATTTCACATGAAGATGGAAATATTCCACCAAGTCAGAGAAATGTTAGTAAAACATCAAAGGTGGTGGAAACATCTACCTGTGAACGCAGGCCAGCAGGGGGCAAAATACTCCATGACGTCATCCCCTATAAAATGCACATGCACGTGATGATGTCATCATGTACTTGTGTATTTATGCAACAGAACGTTGTCATCATGTACTTGTGTATTTTGTATATAATGACGTCATCACCTACAAAATGCACATTACATGATTTCACCACTTACAGAATACAGTACATGCTGATGACATCACCTACAAAATACACATTACATGATTTCATCATCTACAAAATACACAGTACATGATGTCATCACCTACAAAATACACATTACATGATTTCATCACCTACAAAATACACAGTACATGATGTCATCACCTACAAAATACACATTAGATGATTTCATCACCGACAAAATACACAGTACATGATGTCATCACCTACAAAATACACATTACATGATTTCATCGCTTACAAAATACACAGTCCATGATGATGTCATCACCTACAAAATGTACATGCACGTGATGTCATCATGTACATGTCTTTTGTACATGATGTCATCATGTACTTGTGTATTTACATAACAATGTTGTCATCATGTACTTGTGTATTTATGTAACATAACGTTGTCATCATGTACTTGTGTATTTATGTAACATAACGTTGTCATCATGTACTTGTGTATTTATGTAACATAATGTTGTCATCATGTACTTGTGTATTTATGTATCATAATGTTGTCATCATGTACTTGTGTATTCATGTAACATAACATTGTCATCATGTATTTGTGTATTTATGTAACATAATGTTGTCATCATGTACTTGTGTATTAATGTAACGTAATGTTGTCATCATGTACTTGTGTATTCATGTAACATAATGTTGTCATCATGTACTTGTGTATTTATGTAACATAATGATGTCATCATGTACTTGTGTATTTATGTAACATAATGTTGTCATCATGTACTTGTGTATTTATGTAACATAATGTTGTCATCATGTACTTGTGTATTTATGTAACATAATGTTGTCATCATGTACTTGTGTATTTATGTAACATAATGTTGTCATCACGTACTTGTGTATTTATGTAACATAATGTTGTCATCATGTACTTGTGTATTTATGTAACATAATGTTGTCATCATGTACTTGTGTATTTATGTAACATAATGTTGTCATAATGTACTTGTGTATCTATGTAACATAACATTGTCATCATGAACTTGTGTATTTATGTAACATAACATTGTCATCATGAACTTGTGTATTTATGTAACATAATGTTGTCATCATGTACTTGTGTATTTATGTAACATAATGTTGTCATCATGTACTTGTGTATTTATGTAACATAATGTTGTCATCATGTACTTGTGTATTTATGTAACATAATGTTGTCATCATGTACTTGTGTATTCATGTAACATAACATTGTCATCATGTATTTGTGTATTTATGTAACATAATGTTGTCATCATGTACTTGTGTATTTATGTAACATAATGTTGTCATCATGTACTTGTGTATTTATGTAACATAATGTTGTCATCATGTACTTGTGTATTCATGTAACATAACATTGTCATCATGTACTTGTGTATTCATGTAACATAATGTTGTCATCATGTACTTGTGTATTTATGTAACATAATGATGTCATCATGTACTTGTGTATTTATGTAACATGTCATCATGTACTTGTGTATTTATGTAACATAATGTTGTCATCATGTACTTTTTGTATTTTGTACATTATCATGTCATCGCCTACAAAATATACAAGTGCATGACTTGTGTATTTTGTATATGATGATGACATCACCTACAAAATACACATTACATGATTTAATCACCTACAAAATACACAGTAGATGATGTCATCACCTACAAAATACACATCACATGATTTCATCACCTACAAAATACACAGTACATGATGATGTCATCACCTACAAAATACACATTACATGATTTAATCACCTACAAAATACACAGTACATGATGATGTCATCACCTACAAAATACACATTACATGATTTAATCACCTACAAAATACACAGTACATGATGTCATCACCTACAAAATACACATTACATGATTTCATCACCTACAAAATACACAGTACATGATGATGTCATCACCTACAAAATACACATTACATGATTTCATCGCTTACAAAATACACAGTCCATGATGATGTCATCACCTACAAAATACACAGTACATGATGATGTCATCACCTACAAAATACACATTACATGATTTCATCGCTTACAAAATACACAGTCCATGATGTCATCACCTACAAAATACACAGTACATGATGATGTCATCACCTACAAAATACACAGTACATGATGTCATCACTTACAAAATACACATGTACACAACGGCATACATGCATATTTTGTTGAAGTCATCATGTACTTGTGTATTTATATAAGTGATGACATCATCATGTAACGTGTATCTTATAGATGACAATTTCATGTACAAAATACATGTGCATGACATCATCATGTAATGTGTACTTTATAGGTGATGACATGTTAATCTACAAAACACATGTACATAATGACATCATCATGTGCTTGTGATGACATCATCATGTAATGTGTATTTTGTAGGTGATATGTACAAAATATATGTACAGAGTACATGAACATGACGTCATCATGTAGTGCATTTTGTTAGGTGATGATATCATCATGTAATGTATATTTTGTAGGTGATGACATCGTGTACGTATATTTTGTAGGTGATGACATCATCATGTAATGTATAATTTGTGGGTGATGACATCATCATGTACAAAATACAGGTACACGATTACATCAACACATACGTGTGTATTTTGTAGATGATGACATCATTGATAGAGGAAAGTCCAAGGCGATACACAAGACGTGGTCACCATTGTTGTTGAAGTGAGGTCATCGCTCATGTTTGGGCTGGTCAGCCGGCTCCAACGCGCTGATTGCAGGCCCGCCTCCGTGTTTGCGTGAGGCGCCAGCAGAAAAGTCGGCCACCACGGGGCAGTGATCTGACGCCACGCCCCCCCATGACCAATTGTCAGGAATCCAAGGGTTGGTCAAACCTTCTCGTACGACCGTGCAATGTCCTGACAAAGACAAAACACCGTCATATTGTCTTGCACATGATATGAATTATGATACACAACCACTTCAGTTGTCAACAATCAATGATTTCCTTTTATTGAACCCACAAAATCATTTCTGTAAGTAAGCCCAAAGAAAAGTCTGCATGATGTTGACATACAGTAATTCCAGTTGTGGAATTTCAATGTCTACTTTTTGATGTTCATCAATATGCACTGTCTATAACAAATAAACATACTTCAAATAAATGCAGTTGTTATTTTTCATATATTAATAAATACATATGTTATTTTAGTAATTGTGTATTGAAGAAGTTATTTAAGTACTTATATATTTTAGTTATTTAGTACTTGTGTATATTTAAGAAGTTATTTCAGTACCTGTATATTCAAGTTATATTAGTACTTATATATTAATAGAAGTTATTTTGAGAGAGAACCTACTACCACTGAGAGAGAACCTACCATTGAGAGAAAACCTACAATGGAGAGAGAACCTACCACTGAGAGAGAAATTACCTTTGAGAGAGAACCTACGACCATTAAAAGAGAACCTACTACCATTTAGAGAGAAGCTACTACTGAGAGAGAAACTACTACTGAGAGAGAACCTACCCTTGGAGAGAGAACCTGCTAACTTTTTAGAAAGAACCTACGGCCATTAAAAGAGAACCTACTACCATTTAGAGAGAAGCTACTACTGAGAGAGAATCTACCCTTGGAGAGAGAACCTGCTAACTTTTTAGAAAGAACCTACGGCCATTAAAAGAGAACCTACTACCATTTAGAGAGAAGCAACCACTGAGAGAGAACCTACCTTGGAGAGAGAACCAACTACCATTAAGAAAGAATTTACTACCATTGAGATAGAAGCTACAATGAGAGAGAACCTACCATGGAGAGAGAACTTACTACCAATGAGATAGAATCTACAATGAGAGAGAACCTACTAACATTGTGAAAGAACTTACTACCATTGAGATAGAATCTACAATGAGAGAGAACCTACCATGGAGAGAGAACCTACTAACAGTGTGAAAGAACTTACTACCATTGAGATAGAAGCTACAATGAGAGAGAACCTACCATGGAGAGAGAACCTACTAACATTGTGAAAGAACTTACTACCATTGAGATAGAAGCTACAATGAGAGAGAACCTACTACCGTTGAGAGAGAACCTACTACCATTAACAGAGAACCTACTACCATTTAGAGAGAAGCTACTGCTGAGAGAGAAGCTACTACTGAGAGAGAACCTACCCTTGGAGAGAGAACCTGCTAACTTTTTAGAAAGAACCTACGACCATTGAAAGAGAACCTACTACCATTTAGAGAGAAGCAACCGCTGAGAGAGAACCTACCTTGGAGAGAGAACCAACGACCATTGAGAAAGAATTTACTACCATTGAGATAGAAGCTACAATGAGAGAGAACCTACCATGGAGAGATAACCTACTAATATTGAGAAATAACTTACTACCATTGAGATAGAATCTACAATGAGAGAGAACCTACTAACATTGTGAAAGAACTTACTACAATTGAGATAGAAGCTACAATGAGAGAGAACCTACCATGGAGAGAGAACCTACTAACATTGTGAAAGAACTTACTACCATTGAGATAGAAGCTACAATAAGAGAAAACCTACCATGGAGAGAGAACCTACTAACATTGTGAAAGAACTTACTACTATTGAGATAGAAGCTACAATGAGAGAGAACCTACCATGGAGAGAGAACCTACTAACATTGTGAAAGAACTTACTACCATTGAGATAGAAGCTACAATGAGAGAGAACCTACCATGGAGAGAGAACCTACTAACATTGAGAAAGAACTTACTACCATTGAGATACAATCTACAATGAGAGAGAACCTACCATGGAGAGAGAACCTACTAACATTGTGAAAGAACTTACTACCATTGAGATAGAAGCTACAATGAGAGAGAACCTACCATGGAGAGAGAACCTACTAACATTGTGAAATAACTTACTACCATTGAGATAGAAGCTACAATGAGAGAGAACCTACTAACATTGTGAAATAACTTACTACCATTGAGATAGAAGCTACAATGAGAGAGAACCTACCATGGAGAGATAACCTACTAACATTGAGAAAGAACTTACTACCATTGAGATAGAAGCTACAAAGAGAGAGAACCTACCATGGAGAGAGAACCTACTAACATTGTGAAAGAACTTACTACCATTGAGATAGAAGCTACAATGAGAGAGAACCTACCATGGAGAGAGAACCTACTAACATTGTGAAAGAACTTACTACCATTGAGATACAATCTACAATGAGAGAGAACCTACCATGGAGAGAGAACCTACTAACATTGTGAAAGAACTTACTACCATTGAGATAGAAGCTACAATGAGAGAGAACCTACCATGGAGAGAGAACCAACTACCATTGAGAAAGAATTTACTACCATTGAGATAGAAGCTACAATGAGAGAGAACCTACCATGGAGAGAGAACCTACCATGGAGAGAGAACCTACTAACATTGAGAAATAACTTACTAGCATTTAGATAGAAGCTCCATTGAGAGACAACCTACTACCATTGAGGGAGAACCTACCACCATTTAGAGATACCTTACTACCACTGAGAGAGAACCTACCCTAGAGAGAGAACCTACCATGGAGAGAGAATCTACTACCATGGAGAGAGTACCTACTATGGCGAGAGAACCTACTCCATTGAGGGAAAACCTACCACCATTTAGAGATACCTTACTACCATTGAGAGAGAACCTACCATGGAGAGAGAACCTACCAGAGTAGATCTTCTTGAGAGAGCGGCTGAGCCAGATGTTGTCCAGGCAGTGTGTTCCCTGAGGGCAGGTGGTGCTGATGTTGGTGAAGTGCTTGGCTGCTAGCAGAGCAGACATCTTCTCTTTTCTCAGGAAGTCCAGCTCAGCGCTTTGAGGAGGACGTCCAAAGTCTCCCAGCACCACAACCTCCTTCTCACCTGTGCAGCAATATGTGTGTAAGAAGGTATGTAAGTATATGTGTAAGACGGTATCTAAATATGTGTGTAAAAGTATGGCAGTAAATATGTGTGTAGGAAGTATGTAAGTATGTGTGTAAAAGTATGGATGTAAGTATGTGTGTAGGAAGTATGTAAGTATGTGTGTAAAAGTATGGCAGTAAATATGTGTGTAAGAAGGTATGTAAGTATGTGTGTAAAAGTATGGATGTAAGTATGTGTGTAAGAAGTATGTAAGTACGTGTGTAAAAGTATGGATGTAAGTATGTGTGTAGGAAGTATGTAAGTATGTGTGTAAAAGTATGGATGTAAGTATGTGTGTAAAAGTATGGATGTAAGTATGTGTGTAGGAAGTATGTAAGTATGTGTGTAAAAGTATGGCAGTAAATATGTGTGTAAGAAGGTATGTAAGTATGTGTGTAAAAGTATGGCAGTAAATAGGTGTGTAAGAAGGTATGTAAGTATGTGTGTAAAAGTATGGCAGTAAATATGTGTGTAAGAAGGTACGTAAGTATGTGCGTAAAAGTATGGATGTCAGTATGTGTGTAAAAAAGTATGTAAGTATGTTTGTAAAAGTTTGGATGTAAGTATGTGTGTAGGAAGTATGTAAGTATGTGTGTAAAAGTATAGATGTAAGTTTGTGTGTATGAAGTATGTACGTATGTGTGTAAAAGTATGGATGTAAGTATGTGTGTAAAAGTATGGATGTAAGTATGTGTGTAAAAGTATAGATGCAAGTATGTGTGTAAAATTATGGATGTAAGTATGTGTGTAAAAGTATGGATGTAAGTATGTGTGTAAAAGTATGGCTGTAAGTATGTGTGTAAGAAGCTATGTAAGTATGTGTATAGAAGTATGGATGTAAGTATGTGTGTAAAAAGATATGTAAGTATGTGTGTAAAAGTATGGATGTAAGTAATATAGATGTAAGAAGGTATGTATGTATGTATGTGTTTAAAAGTATGGATGTAAGTATGTGTGTAAGAAGGTATGTATGTATGTATGGGTTTAAAAGTATGGATGCAAGTATGTGTAAGAAGGTATGTAAGTATGTGTGTAAAAATACGGATGTAAGAAGGTGTGTAAGAAGGTATATAAGTATGTGTGTAAAAGTATGGCTGTAAGTATGTGTGTAAGAAGGTATGTAAGTATGTGTGTAGAAGTATGGATGTAAGTATGTGTTTATAAGTACGGATGTAAGTATGTGTGTAAAAGTATGGCTGTAAGTATGTGTGTAAGAAGGTATGTAAGTATGTGTGTAAAAGTATGGATGTAAGTATGTGTGTAAAAGTATGGATGTAAGTATGTGTGTAAAAGTATGGCTGTAAGTATGTGTGTAAGAAGGTATGTAAGTATGTGTGTAGAAGTATGGATGTAAGTATGTGTTTATAAGTATGGATGTCAGTATGTGTGTAAAAGTATGGCTGTAAGTATGTGTGTAAGAAGGTATGTAAGTATGTGTGTAGAAGTATGGATGTAAGTATGTGTGTAAAACTATGGTTGTAAGTATGTGTGTAAAAGTATGGCTGTAAGTATGTGTGTAAGAAGCTATGTAAGTATGTGTGTAAGAAGCTATGTAAGTATGTGTGTAGAAGTATGGATGTAAGTATGTGTTTATAAGTACGGATGTAAGTATGTGTGTAAAAGTATGCATGTAAGTATGTGTGTAAAAGTATGGATGTCAGTATGTGTGTAAAAAAAGTATGTAAGTATGTTTGTAAAAGTATGGATGTAAGTATGTGTGTAGGAAGTATGTAAGTATGTGTGTAAAAGTATAGATGTAAGTATGTGTGTAAGAAGATATGTAAGTATGTGTGTAAAAGTATGGATGTAAGTATGAGTGTAAGAAAGTATGTAAGTATGTGTGTAAAAGTATGGATTTAAGTATGTGTGTAAGAAGATATGTAAGTATGTGTGTAAAAGTATGGATGTAAGGTGTGTAAGAAGGTATATAAGTATGTGTGTAAAAGTATGGATGTAAGTATGAGTGTAAGAAGGTATGTAAGTATGTGTGTAAAAGTATGGATGTAAGTATGTGTGTAAGAAGGTATGTATGTATGTGTTTAAAAGTATGGATGTAAGTATGTGTGTAAGAAGATATGCAAGTATGTGTGTAAAAGTATGGATGTAAGTATGAGTGTAAGAAAGTATGTAAGTATGTGTGTAAAAGTATGGATGTAAGTATGTGTGTAAAAGTATGGATGTAAGTATGTGTGTAAGAAGGTATGTATGTATGTATGGGTTTAAAAGTATGGATGTAAGTATGTGTGTAAGAAGATATGTAAGTATGTGTGTAAAAGTATGGATGTAAGTATGAGTGTAAGAAAGTATGTAAGTATGTGTGTAAAAGTATGGATGTAAGTATGTGTGTAAAAGTATGGATGTATGTGTGTAAGAAGATATGTAAGTATGTGTGTAAAAGTATGGATGTAAGTATGTGTGTAGGAAGTATGTAAGTATGTGTGTAGAAGTATAGATGTAAGTATGTGTGTATGAAGTATGTAAGTATGTGTGTAAAAGTATGGATGTAAGTATGTGTGTAAAAGTATGGATGTAAGTATGTGTGTAAGAAGGTATGTATGTATGGGTTTAAAAGTATGGATGTAAGTATGTGTGTAAGAAGATATGTAAGTATGTGTGTAAAAGTATGGATGTAAGTATGAGTGTAAGAAAGTATGTAAGTATGTGTGTAAAAGTATGGATGTAAGTATGTGTGTAAAAGTATGGATGTATGTGTGTAAGAAGATATGTAAGTATGTGTGTAAAAGTATGGATGTAAGTATGTGTGTAGGAAGTATGTAAGTATGTGTGTAGAAGTATAGATGTAAGTATGTGTGTATGAAGTATGTAAGTATGTGTGTAAAAGTATGGATGTAAGTATGTGTGTAAAAGTATGGATGTAAGTATGTGTGTAAGAAGATATGTAAATATGTGTGTAAAAGTATGGATGTAAGTATGTGTGTAAGAAGGTATATAAGTATGTGTGTAAAAGTATGGAGGTAAGTATGTGTGTAAGTAGATATGTAAGTATGTGTGTACAAGTATGGATGTAAGTATGAATGTAAGTGTGGATATAAGTATGTGTGTAAGAGGGTATGTAAGTATGTGTGTAAGAAGGTATGTAAGTATGTGTGTAAGAAGGTATGTGTGTAAGAAGGTATGTAAGTATGTGTGTGTAAGAAGGTATGTAAATATGTGTGTAAGAAGGTATGTGTAAGAAAGTATGTAAGTATGTGTTTAAGAAGGTATGTGTGTAAGAAGGTATGGAAGTATGTGTGTGAGAAGGTATGTGTGTAGGAAGTTATGTAAGTATGTGTGTAAGAGGGTATGTAAGCATGTGTGTAAGAAGGTATGTAAGTATGTGTGTGTAAGAAGGTGTGTAAGTATGTGTGTAAGAAGGTATGTGTAAGAAAGTATGTAAGTATGTGTGTAAGAAGGTATGTAAGTATGTGTGTAAGAAGGTATGTGTGTAGGAAGTTGTGTAAGTATGTGTGTAAAAAGGTATGCAAAGTATGGATGTAGCACTGTGATAAATAGACATAAATAAGTCTTAATTTGGGGCAAAGTATTTAGAATATGGTAAGATGCAACATGTGAACAGGATGTAGCAAGGAAGGAAGGAAGGAAGAAGTGTCAATATCAAAACCATCAGCAACCTTTCAGTGTTTCCTGGATGATGGCAGACAGGGGGCGACCTTTGACCTCTGCACTCTGCTTCTTGCCAACTGTGGCTCGCATGTGGACGTTCACCACAGCCACTTTGTGAGAAGAAATCTGAAGGAAAAAGACAAAAAGTATGTTGTGGTCTACATAACAAAAAGTGCTTCTGTTTTTGTGTTGTGATGATTTTAACGTACATTTAACACATTTCCTAGTGGTCTACAGCAGAGTTTTTCAACCTTTTTTGAGCCAAGGCACATTTTTTGCGTTGGAAAAATGCGGAGGCACACCACCAGCAGAAATCATTCAAAAACTAAACTCAGTTGACAGTAAAAAGTCGTTGTCGCAATTGTCGGATATGACTTTAAAGCATAACCAAGCATGCATCAATATAGCTCTTGTCTCAAAGTAGGTGTACTGTCACCACCTGTCACATCACACCCTGACTTTTCTCTTTTTTTGGGGGCATTTTCCTGTAGCAGTTTCGTGTCTTCCTTTGAGCGATATTTCCCGCATCTACTTTGTTTTAGCAATGAAGAATATTTCAGTCGTTTTTATCCTTCTTTGTGGGGACATTGTTGATTGTCATGTCATGTTCGAATGTACAGTGTCTTTGCTCCACAGTAAGTTTTTGCTGTCGTCCAGCATTCTGTTTTTGTGATTGTCATCACCTACAAAATACACAGTACATGATGATGTCATCACCTACAAAATACACATTACATGATTTCATCGCTTACAAAATACACAGTCCATGATGATGTCATCACCTACAAAATACACAGTACATGATGATGTCATCACCTACAAAATACACAGTACATGATGTCATCACCAACAAAATACACATGTACACAACGACATACATGCATATTTTGTTGAAGTCATCATGTACTTGTGTATTTTGTAAGTGATGACGTCGTCCTGTGCTTGAGTAATTTGTATGTGATGACATCATCATGTAACGTGTATCTTATAGATGACAATTTCATGTACAAAATACATGTACATGACATCATCATGTAATGTGTACTTTATAGGTTACATGTTAATCTACAAAACACATGTACATAATGACATCATCATGTGCTTGTGATGACATCATCATGTAATGTGTATTTTGTGGGTGATATGTACAAAATACATGTACAGAATACATGAACATGATGACGTCATCATGTAGTGCATTTTGTTAGGTGATATCATGTAATGTATATTTTGTAGGTGATGACATCATCGTGTACGTATATTTTGTAGGTGATGACATCATCATGCAATGTATAATTTGTGGGTGATGACATCATCATGTACAAAATACAGGTACACGATTACATCAACACATTAGTGTGTATTTTGTAGATGATGACATCATTGTGGACGCCGTCTTTGCTCCACAGTAAGTCTTTGCTGTCGTCCAGCATTCTGTTTTTCTTTACTTTGTAGCCAGTTCAGTTTCAGTTTCGTTCTGCATAGCCTTCCCCGAGCTTCAATGCCTTTTCTTAGGGGCACTCACCTTTTGTTTATTTTTGGTTTAAGCATCAGACACAATTTTACCTGCACGCTGCCTCCCGCTGTTTCCCACATCTACAAAGCAATTAGCTACCTGCTGCCACCTACTGATATGGAAGAGTATTACATGGTTACTCTGCTGAGCTCAACAACAACACATAATTTGCAGACTATAATTACTGGTTTGCAAAAAAATATTTTTAACCCAAATAGGTGAAAAGCGACGTAAGTAGATGACATAAGACATACTTACAGAGAAGTGGGCCAGGAAGCTTGTGGAGGCTCCATCACAGTTTTTGGCAGACTCCAAGAGTGCAGCATCCAGGAGCTGCACACCAGTGGAATCCCACAGAAAGCCAGAATAGCTCACTTCCTTTCAACACAACATGATGGCACATAGCCGTCAACAATAATGAATGTATAACAATATACTTATCCATAAACACTAATGAATATATGACAGCATACTTATCCATACATGTTACAATATTAATGAACATATTACAGTATCAAATCCATACATACCAATGAATATATTACAGTATACATATCCATACATGTTGAACTACTAATGAATATATTACAGTATACATATGCCAAGTTGGATGGCACAGCTACAGTATAACAATCTACCAACATCACACATACAATACCTTCCAGAAGCAGCTGCTTATTATCTTTCACATTTTTTATTTATTTTTATTTATCTTATTTAGTTTCTGCCATATTATTCCATTTATATTGGTTATGTTGCTTTTTTAACATGCACATTTAATGTCTACGTGAGGTACATTAAACCCATCCATCCATCCATCTTCTTCCGCTTATCCGAGGTCGGGTCGCGAGGGCAGCAGCCTAAGCAGGGAAGCCCAGACTTCCCTCTCCCCAGCCACTTCGTCCAGCTCTTCCTGTGGGACCCCGAGGCGTTCCCAGGCCAGCCGGGAGACATAGTCTTCCCAACGTGTCCTGGGTCTTCCCCGCGGCCTCCTACCGGTCGGACGTGCCCTAAACACCTCCCTAGGGAGGCGTTCGGGTGGCATCCTGACCAGATGCCCGAACCACCTCATCTGGCTCCTCTCCATGTGGAGGAGCAGCGGCTTTACTTTGAGCTCCTCCCGGATGGCAGAGCTTCTCACCCTATCTCTAAGGGAGAGGGATCAGACAAAGAGCAGTTCGAAGACCTCTATGAAGAAAACAAGCAAGGAACCCAGATTTCCCTTGCCCGGACGCGGGTCACCGGGGCCCCCCTCTGGAGCCAGGCCCGGAGGTGGGGCACGATGGCGAGCGCCTGGTGGCCGGGCCTGTCCCCATGGGGCCCGGCCGGGCACAGCCCGAAGAGGCAACGTGGGTCCCCCCTCCAATGGGCTCACCACCCATAGCAGGGGTCATAGAGGTCGGGTGCGATGTGAGCTGGGCGGCAGCCGAGGGCAGGATCCTCGGCTACAGAAGCTAGCTCTTGGGACGTGGAACGTCACCTCGCTGGGGGGGAAGGAGCCTGAGCTAGTGCGCGAGGTGGAGAAGTTCCGGCTAGATATAGTCGGACTCACTTCGACGCACAGCAAGGGCTCTGGAACCAGTTCTCTCGAGAGGGGCTGGACTCTCTTCCACTCTGGCGTTGCCGGCAGTGAGAGGCGACGGGCTGGGGTGGCAATTCTTGTTTCCCCACGGCTCAGAGCCTGTACGTTGGAGTTCAACCCGGTGGACGAGAGGGTAGCTTCCCTCCGCCTTCGGGTGGGGGAATGGGTCCTGACTGTGGTTTGCGCTTACGCACCAAACCGCAGCTCAGAATACCCACCCTTTTTGGATTCACTCGAGGGAGTACTTGAGAGTGCTCCCCCGGGTGATTCCCTCGTTCTACTGGGGGACTTCAATGCTCATGTTGGCAGCGACAGTGAAACCTTGAGAGGCGTGATTGGGAAGAATGGCTGCCCGGATCTGAACCCGAGCGGTGTTATGTTATTGGACTTTTGTGCCCGTCACAGATTGTCCATAACGAACACCATGTTCAAACATAAGGGTGTCCATATGTGCACTTGGCACCAGGACACCCTAGGCCGCAGTTCTATGATCGACTTTGTAGTTGTGTCATCGGATTTGCGGCCTCATGTTTTGGACACTCGGGTGAAGAGAGGGGCGGAGCTTTCTACCGATCACCACCTGGTGGTGAGTTGGCTGCGATGGTGGGGGAGGATGCCGGACAGACCTGGCAGGCCCAAACGCATTGTGAGGGTTTGCTGGGAACGTCTGGCAGAGTCTCCTGTCAGAGAGAGTTTCAATTCCCACCTCCGGAAGAACTTTGAACATGTCACGAGGGAGGTGCTGGACATTGAGTCCGAATGGACCATGTTCCGCGCCTCTATTGTCGAGGCGGCTGATTGGAGCTGTGGCCGCAAGGTAGTTGGTGCTTGTCGTGGCGGTAATCCTAGAACCCGTTGGTGGACACCGGTGGTGAGGGATGCCGTCAAGCTGAAGAAGGAGTCCTATCAGGTTCTTTTGGCTCATAGGACTCCTGAGGCAGCGGACAAGTACCGACAGGCCAAGCGGTGTGCGGCTTCAGCGGTCGCAGAGGCAAAAACTCGGACATGGGAGGAGTTCGGTGAGGCCATGGAAAACGACTTCCGGACGGCTTCGAAGCAATTCTGGACCATCCGCCGCCTCAGGAAGGGGAAGCAGTGCACTATCAACACCGTGTATGGCGAGGATGGTGTTCTGCTGACCTCGACTGCGGATGTTGTGGATCGGTGGAGGGAATACTTCGAAGACCTCCTCAATCCCACCAACACGTCTTCCTATGAGGAAGCAGTGACTGGGGAATCTGTGGTGGGCTCTCCTATTTCTGGGGCTGAGGTTGCTGAGGTAGTTAAAAAGCTCCTCGGTGGCAAGGCCCCGGGGGTAGATGAGATCCGCCCGGAGTTCCTTAAGGCTCTGGATGCTGTGGGGCTGTCTTGGTTGACAAGACTCTGCAGCATCGCGTGGACATCGGGGGCGGTACCACTGGATTGGCAGACCGGGGTGGTGGTTCCTCTCTTTAAGAAGGGGAACCGGAGGGTGTGTTCTAACTATCGTGGGATCACACTCCTCAGCCTTCCCGGTAAGGTCTATTCAGGTGTACTGGAGAGGAGGCTACGCCGGATAGTCGAACCTCGGATTCAGGAGGAACAGTGTGGTTTTCGTCCTGGTCGTGGAACTGTGGACCAGCTCTATACTCCCGGCAGGGTCCTTGAGGGTGCATGGGAGTTTGCCCAACCAGTCTACATGTGTTTTGTGGACTTGGAGAAGGCATTCGACCGTGTCCCTCGGGAAGTCCTGTGGGGAGTGCTCAGAGAGTACGGGGTATCGGACTGTCTGATTGTGGCAGTCCGCTCTCTGTATGATCAGTGCCAGAGCTTGGTCCGCATTGCCGGTAGTAAGTCGGACACGTTTCCAGTGAGGGTTGGACTCCGCCAAGGCTGCCCTTTGTCACCGATTCTGTTCATAACTTTTATGGACAGAATTTCTAGGCGCAGTCAAGGCGTTGAGGGGATCTGGTTTGGTGGCTGCAGGATTAGGTCTCTGCTTTTTGCAGATGATGTGGTCCTGATGGCTTCATCTGGCCAGGATCTTCAGCTCTCGCTGGATCGGTTCGCAACTGAGTGTGAAGCGACTGGAATGAGAATCAGCACCTCCAAGTCCGAGTCCATGGTTCTTGCCCGAAAAAGGGTGGAGTGCCATCTCCGGGTTGGGGAGGAGATCTTGCCTCAAGTGGAGGAGTTCAAGTACCTCGGAGTCTTGTTCACGAGTGAGGGAAGAGTGGATCGTGAGATCGACAGGCGGATCGGTGCGGCATCTTCAGTAATGCGGACGCTGTATCGATCCGTTGTGGTGAAGAAGGAGCTGAGCCGGAAGGCAAAGCTCTCAATTTACCGGTCGATCTACGTTCCCATCCTCACCTATGGTCATGAGCTTTGGGTCATGACCGAAAGGACAAGATCACGGGTACAAGCGGCCGAAATGAGTTTCCTCCGCCGGGTGGCGGGTACATTAAACACTTATCTAAAAATGTGTTTCTTCATCATTTACAATGTGTTAATTGGTTGTTGTTGTTTTTCAAAATAAAACTTAGTTGAAATATTTCAGTATTAAGTACTTTTTGAAAATGTTGTACATCTTTAAAAATACTGCGATAATAACGATAACCGTGATAAGAATAGAAACATCCCTAATACAAACATTTACCTTGCAGCAAACTTCTTCAGACTCCAAACATTTCCATACGCCTCTTGGCCTCTTCCACTTGCCAACACTAGCCAGAGTACCTTGGTTTAACTCCGCACAGAACTGCAATCACACAAACAACACACATCTTAATAGTTGGTACCCTCCCGTTGTAAATAGTTGGTACCCTCCTGTTGTTAATAGTTGGTACCATCCTGTTGTTAATAGTCGGTATCCTTCTGTTGTTAATAGTTGGTACCATCCTGTTGTTAATAGTTGGTATCCTCCTGTTGTTAATAGTTGGTACCCTCCTGTTGTTAATAGTTGGTACCCTCCTGTTGTTAATAGTTGGTACCCTTCTGTTGTTAATAGTTGGTACCCTCCTGTTGTTAATAGTTGGTACCCTCCTGTTGTTAATAGTTGGTACCCTTCTGTTGTTAATAGTTGGTACCCTCCTGTTGTTAATAGTTGGTACCCTCCTGTTGTTAATAGTTGGTACCCTCCTGTTGTTAATAGTTGGTACCCTCCTGTTGTTAATAGTTGGTACCCTTCTGTTGTTAATAGTTGGTACCATCCTGTTGTTAATAGTTGGTACCCTCCTGTTGTTAATAGTTGGTACCCTCCTGTTGTTAATAGTCGGCACCCTTCTGTTGTTAATAGTTGGTACCCTTCTGTTGTTAATAGTTGGTACCCTCCCGTTACAAATAGTTGGCACCCGCCTGTTGTTAATAGTTGCTACCTTTCTATTGTTAATAGTCGGTTGTTTATAGTTGGTACCCACCTGTTGTCAATAGTTGGTACCCTTCTGTTGTTAATAGTTGGTACCCTCCCGTTATAAATAGTCGGTACCCTCCTGTTGTTAATAGTTGGTACCCTCCTGTTGTTAATAGTTGGTACCATCCCGTTACAAATATCTTTCTATTGTTAATAGTCGGTACCCTTCTGTTGTTTATAGTTGGTACCCACCTGTTGTCAATAGTTGGTACCCTTCTGTTGTTAATAGTTGGTACCCTCCCGTTATAAATAGTTGGTACCATTCTGTTATTAATAGTTGGTACCATTCTGTTGTTAATAGTTGGTACCCTCCTGTTGTTAATAGTTGGTACCCTTCTGTTGTTAATAGTTGGTACACCACTGTTGTTAATAGTTGGTACCATCCTGTTGTTAATAGTTGGTACCCTCCTGTTGTTAATAGTTGGTACCCTCCTGTTGTTAATAGTTGGTACCCTCCTGTTGTTAATAGTTGGTACCCTCCTGTTGTTAATAGTTGGTACCCTCCTGTTGTTAATAGTTGGTACCCTCCTGTTGTTAATAGTTGGTACCCTCCTGTTGTTAATAGTTGGCACCCTTCTGTTGTTAATAGTTGGTACCCTCCCGTTATAAATAGTCGGTACCCTCCTGTTGTTAATAGTTGGTACCATCCCGTTACAAATAGTTGGTACCCGCCTGTTGTTAATAGTTGGTACCTTTCTATTGTTAATAGTCGGTACCCTTCTGTTGTTTATAGTTGGTACCCACCTGTTGTCAATAGTTGGTACCCTTCTGTTGTTAATAGTTGGTACCCACCTGTTGTAAACAGTTGGTACCCTTCTGTTATTAATAGTTGGTACCCTTCTGTTGTTAATAATTGGTATCCTCCTGTTGTTAATAGTTGGTACCATCCTGTTATTAATAGTTGGTTATATCCTGTTGTTAATAGTTGGTACCCTTCTGTTGTTAATAGTTGGTACCCTTCTGTTGTTAATAGTCGGTATCCTCCTGTTGTTAATAGTTGGGACACCACTGTTGTTAATAGTTGGTACCATCCTGTTGTTAATAGTTGGTACACCACTGTTGTTAATAGTTGGTACTCGCCTCTTGTTAACGGTTGGTACCCACATGGTTGTTAACCTTGTGTTGTTAATAGTTGGTACCCTTGTGTTGTTAATAGTTGGTACCCTCCTGTTGTTAATAGTTGGTACCATTGTGTTGTTAATAGTTGGTACCCTCGTGTTGTTAAAAGTTGGTACCCTTGTGTCGTTAAGAATTGGTACCATTGTGTTGTTAATAGTTGGTACCTTCCTTTTGTTAATGTTGGTACCCTCCTGTTGTTAATAGTTGGTACCCTCCTGTTGTTAATAGTTGGTACCCTCCTGTTGTTACTGTTTGGTACCTTCCTGTTTTTATTGGGTACCCTTGTGTTGTTAAGAGTTGGTACCCTCCTGTTGTTAAGAGTTGGTACCCATGTGTTGTTAAGAGTTGGTACCCATGTGTTGTTAAGAGTTGGTACCAATGTGTCGTTAAGAGTTGGTACCCTTGTGTCGTTAAGAGTTGGTACCCTTGTGTCGTTAAGAGTTGGTACCCTTGTGTTGTTAATAGTTGGTACCCTCCTGTTGTTATTGGGTACCCATGTGTTGTTAAGAGTTGGTACCTTGTGTCAAAGAAATGACATACCACAAGTCATATCATTGGAAGAAAGAGTGGAACTTTACAGAATATTATAATTGACAAACAACAAAGTCCTTAAGTAGGTAGAAGTACTCGAGTCCAATATTTGACACACCAAATAATGACGCTTGCTCTCTGAGTGTTAGGTTCAAATCCCAGTCAGTGTAACATTATCCTTATTTTGTATCAAATAATATTCATAATCGTACTACAATAATGATGCATATGATGTTTCTATTCCAGGCCTTATAGGCTTGACTGAGAAGATGATGTCCTTTGGACAAAAGCAATTAAGGACCCCTGCTACTATTTACTTTGCTTAGTACTACTTTTTCAGAAGTGTTAGGTGTTAGTATTACTTTACCTTACTTAGAAAGTAATTAGTATGAGTACTACTTTCCCTTGATTAGTACTTTTTCTCGATATGTGATATGTATGAGTACTACTTTACCTTACTTAGTACTACTTTCTTTACAAGTGATATGTACAGTATTACTACTACTTTAACTTACCTAGTACTACTTTCTCCACAAGTGATACGTTTTAGTAATACTTTACCTTGCTTAGTAAGTGATAAGTATGAGTACTACTTTACTTAGCTTGGTAAGTAAGAAGAAGATGCACTACTTTACCTTTTGTAGTACACCTTTCTCCAACAGGTCCTGCACTGCCAGTAACTTGATGCTGCAACACATGACCACATACAGTATAAAGTACTCCAACACATAACAACGTACAGTATATAGTACTCCAACACATGACCACATACAGTATCAAGTACTCCAACACATGACAACATACAGTATCAAGTACTCCAACACATGACCACATACAGTATCAAGTACTCCAACACATGACCACATACAGTATCAAGTACTCCAACACATGACCACATACAGTATCAAGTACTCCAACACATGACCACATACAGTATCAAGTACAGTATTAGATTATGTACCTATAATTCAAAGCTAACACAATATCTGTTTTTAGCGTGAGGTGGCGACTTGTCCAGGGTTTACCCCGCCCTCCGCCCGAGTGCAGCTGGGATAGGCTCCAGCATCCCCGCGAGGGACAAGTGGTAGAAAACGGATGCATGGACAAAAATACCAATATGGCCCTTGCATACTTTGACTTTTTAGTATGCGGCCCTTCCTGGCAAGATTTGGGCTACCCCCGAACTAAAATATCAAAAGTAGTGATACTGTGATTTGAGAATGGATATTAGAGCATCTGGTATGGATCTGCACACGACCATGTTGAGATGGTGTGAGTACTCACTAGAGACGGCCGATATCGATTGATCTTGTTTAATTGGAAGCTGGCTCGCCCCCCATCACACGGCCGTTGGATTAGAGAGGTTCTCTACAATCTAAAACTGGAAAAACTTAGGTTTTCGCTAAAAGGCTCGGTTCAAGCATTTGAAAGCTCATGGAGCCCTTTTTTGCTGTATGTCAACCAGAGGTGGGTAGTAACGCGCTACATTTACTCCGTTACATCTACTTGAGTAACTTTTGGGATAAATTGTACTTCTAAGAGTAGTTTTAATGCAACATACTTTTACTTTTACTTAAGTATATTTATAGAGAAGGAACGCTACTTTTACTCCGCTACTTTTATCTACATTCAGCTCGCTACTCGCTACTAATTTTTATCGATCTGTTAATGCACGCTTTGTTTGTTTTGGTCTGTCAGACAGACCTTCATAGTGCCTGCCTTACTGGTGACGTTTCACTTCGTTCCACCAATCAGATGCAGTCACTGGTGACGTTGGACCAATCAAACAGAGCCAGGTGGTCACATGACCTGACTTAAACAAGTTGAAAAACTTATTGGGGTGTTACCATTTAGTGGTCAATTGTACGGAATATGTACTGTACTGTGCAATCTACTAATACAAGTTCCAATCAATCAATCAAAAGTGTGAAGGAAAAAAGATACTTGTTTTATTTCAACCGTACCGTCAAAAGCCTCAAGACTGACCGCACATGAGGACGTTCCTGTCTTCACAATAAAAGTGCCGCGCCATCGCGCCTGCGCTTTCAAAACAAGAGTCTCCGAAAGCCAGCGTAAACAAGCTAGCAAGCTACGGAGTTTGACACCAATATATTTCTTGTAAAGTGTATAAAAACGAATATGGAAGCTGGACAAATAGGATGCCAAAAACCCACCACTTTCATGTGGTATTAGACAGAAAGGAGGAACTTTTCTTCTCCTCCATTTGAAAACGTGGACGTTATCAGCACTACTGTCTGATTACAATCAACGCAAGTCATCAGAATCAGGTAATACACCAACTTATATTTTAGTCTTCATTAAAGAAAGGAATCTATATGTTAAACATGCATGTATATTCATTAAAACACCTTTAACATGTAAACAAAAACAGCAAAATAAATACTTATAAATTATATACTGTGTATATCAATGTATATGTATGTATGTATGTATATATATATATATATATATATATATATACATATATATATATGATATGAGTGTGTATGTTACTCATCAGTTACTCAGTACTTGAGTAGTTTTTTCACAACATACTTTTTACTTTTACTCAAGTAAATATTTGGGTGACTACTGCTTACTTTTACTTGAGTAATAAATCTCTAAAGTAACAGTACTCTTACTTGAGTACAATTTCTGGCTACTCTACCCACCTCTGATGTCAACTCTCTTGACCTATGCCCAGACGCAGATGAGGAATAATCTCCCTTTTATTTATTAGTATTATTTCATTCTATTTTTATTTTATTATATATTATTATAATTATTATTAAATTTTTGTTTTATTTTATTATTATATATATATATTTTTTTTTTTTTTTTTTTAGATATATCTGTCTGTCTCTGGCCTCGTATGTGTGTGTGTGTGTGTGAGAATGTGTCTGTCTTTGTCGTCTTACTTGTTACATAATTGTGCCATTTGTCCCTCGTTAGTGGGACCTGAGTGGGGTGGGTGGGTGGTTTGGGTTTTAAGGGAAAGGGTGTGAATCATTTACTGACTTTAAAATTGTACTGTTTCGACTTGCACTTTTTTCTGTCTATTTGAAAATGCCAATAAAAAAAGTTGGGAAAAAAAAAAGAATGACAAACATTTCGGGAGAACATCCGCACCGTAACACAACATAAACACAACAGAACAAATACCCAGAACCCTTTGCAGCCGGGACGCTACAATATACACCCCCCCCGCTACCTCCCCACCTCAACCCTGCCCACCTCAACCTTCTCATGCTCTCTCAGGGAGAGCATGTCCCAAATTCCAAGCTGCTGTTTTGAGGCATGTTAAAAAAAATAATGCACTTTGTGACTTCAATAATAAATATGGCAGTGCCATGTTGGCATTTTTTTTCCATAACTTGAGTTGATTTATTTTGGAAAACCTTGTTACATTGTTTGTAAGGCTGAAACGACGCGTCGACGTAGTCGACGTCATCGGTTACGTAAATACGTCGACGCCGTTTTTGTGCGTCGGCGCGTCGCATATTTACGTCACACTACTGTCATGGCGGAGCGCAAAGCAGACGATGCGAGCGAGGGGAAAAAAGCACGCCAAAAGTCGTCAAAAGTGTGGGAGTATTTCAATTGTATGCACACTGTGTCGAGCGGAAATGGCCTATCATAGCAGCACAACGGCTATGAACGAACATTTGAAAAGAAAACCCCCGACAGCGTTCTTGCCATCACCATCAACAAGTCAATCGTCCGCGTGCGTATACGTTGTCATTATTACACAAAAACATGAATGTGTCATTTGTATCTGCGTTGTAAATTCATAAACTAAAGCACCGTTTCGCTCTGAGAGGCGCGTTTGGCGTTCCTGTTTAGTGTTTACAAAGACGCGCTCCTCTTTAACGCTGTGGAGAGGCGGCGGCGGCCAGCGAGCGGCGAGGCGGGGCGCGCCGGGAGCGACGCCGCAATCGTGCCCAGGTGCGCGATCCGCGCAGTTGGAAGAGAAAAGACTTTGTGTAAAATTAAAAGATTGTAAACCTGGCAAAGCCGTCTGGCGTTCAGTCTGTCGGTCCTGAAAGAACCCCACGGCACAAGACGTGTCACAAACGCTAACGTTAATTAGTTGTGCAAATACCTTTTACAACATTAACAGTTACATATACTATGTACAAACCAACAATTAACTTTCACTTTAATCATACTATCATTGTTGTGTTATTAAGCAAAATAAGCAATACTTTTACTTTTGTTGAAATGTTTACACTGTACACTTTTTTGTATTGGATGTTTAGCTTTATTTTTGCACATTTTAGCAAATAAGCAATACTTTTACTTTTGTTGAAATGTTTACACTTGTTACAGAATATTTCCGTTTTGTACTTTTTTGTATTGGATGTTTATCTTTATTTTTGCACATTTTAAAGCAAAATAAGCAATACTTTTACTTTTGAAATGCTTATACTATTCCAGAATATTAAGATTTGCACTGGATGTTTACTTTTATATTTGCACATTAAAAAGCAAATAAGCTACTTTTAATTTTGTTAAATGTTAAAAGTTTTAAATGTTTACATTGTTACAGAATATTTTGTCATGTTGTTGTCAATGTTGACTGAGTGGCCATACTTTTTTTTTTGTAAATAAAAGCCATGCCTTTTGAAAAAACTGGCCTACATTTATTTTTTCCTCTTCATTTTAAATTAAAAAAAAAAATCGGTAAAAGGAAAAATAATCTATAGATTAACCGATTAATCGAAAAAAATAATCGATAGATTAATCGATAGAAAAATAATCGTTAGCTGCAGCCCTAATTGTTTGATGCATCCAGCGGGGCATCACAACAAAATTAGGCATAATAATGTGTTCATTCCACGACTGTATATATCGGTTGATATCGAAATCGGTAATTAAGAGTTGGACAATATCGGAATATCGGATATTGGCAAAAAAGTACTCACTCGTTCTCCAGGAGGGTCATGCACACCACCTCCTTCACCCCGGGGTTGTTGGCCTTGTCGCAGGAACACTTCTGCAGGCTCCACGTGGCCACGCGCACCACGCACTTCCTGTGCCGCAGCACGGCCGCCGTCTGCGCGCTCGCTCGCACGGGAACCACCTGGGCGGGTCCGCCGGGCGGTAGGCCCGCTGTGTCGCTGTTCAGGCTGAGGGAAGTGGGGCCAGGGTGCAACCGGGTCGTGTGCGGGGGTCTTCCGTTGGTGTCGGTGAAGGAGGGCACCACCGACACCTGCAGAGGGTGGTTGATGTGCTTCACCCTCAGCAGGTCCTCCGTGCTTCTGAAGGGGCGATCCCGGACTATACTGCGTGCTATTTCCTCTGTGATACCAGGAACGCTCATGAGCTGATCAGGTGTGGCCGTGTTCACGTCCAGCTGCTGACCCCGGTCTTTCCGCGGGGAAGACGGCGAGCGCCGAGACCAACTCCCTCTGTCCCAAACGCAGATTTCGACTTTGACGGCCTCCAGTTTGGCGGCGCCGACTCCGCTCACCAGTGCCAGGTCCTCCACCTTTTTAAAGCCGCCGATGCAGTCCCGGTACTGCACGATGCTGCGGGCCACGGTGCGGTCCACGCCGGGGAGAGTCATGAGCTCCTCCTCGCTGGCGGCGTTGATGTTGAGACGCTCCTGCCTCACCAGGACGTTTCCGAAGTTGCACGCCGCGCTCAGCTTGCGCCTTTTGCCGCTGACGTCGCCGGGGTCTCTGGGGATGGAGCGGTGGCAACCCAGGCTGCCGCCCATGACTCGGGCCGGTCTCGGGCCAAGGACAACGGACTGACGGGAAAAACAACACAGCATAAATATGCGTCACGAGATACCAACACTGATATCATTTTATAAATAATAGTATCAATATCAATACCAACACCATAAACATTATATCAATATTAGTATCAGTATCAATACCATTATCATATTATTACTAGTATCAACATCAATACAAATATCATTATAACCATATTGGTATCGATATTAATATCATTATAATCATATTAATATTAGTATCAATACCATTATCATATTAATATTAGTATCAATACCATTATCATGATATTAATATTAGTATCAATACTATTATCATTATATTAATATAAGTATCAATATCAATACCATTATTATGATATCATTATTAGTATCAACATCAATACAAATATCATTATAACCATATTAGTATCGATATTAATCGTATTATTAGTATCAATACCATTATCAGGATATTAATATTAGTATAAATACTAGTATCATTATATTAATATTAGTATAAATACTATTATCATTATATTAATATAAGTATCAATATCAATACCATTATCATGATATCATTATTAGTATCAACATCAATACAAATATCATTATAACCATATTAGTATCGATATTAATCGTATGAATATTAGTATCAATACCATTATCAGGATATTAATATTAGTATCAATACTATTATCATTATATTAATATAAGTATCAATATCAATACCATTATCATGATATCATTATTAGTATCAACATCAATACAAATACCATTATAACCATATTAGTATCGATATTAATCGTATTAATATTAGTATCAATACCATTATCATGATATTAATATTAGTATCAATACTATTATCATTATATTAATATAAGTATCAATATCAATACCATTATCATGATATCATTATTAGTATCAACATCAATACAAATATCATTATAACCATATTAGTATCGATATTAATCGTATTAATATTAGTATCAATACCATTATCATAATATTAATATCAATACTATTATCATTATATTAATATAAGTATCAATATCAATACCATTATCATGATATCATTATTAGTATCAACATCAATACAAATATCATTATAACCATATTAGTATCGATATTAATCGTATTAATATTAGTATCAATACCATTATCAGGATATTAATATTAGTATCAATACTATTATCATTATATTAATATAAGTATCAATATAAATACCATTATCATGATATCATTATTAGTATCAACATCAATACAAATATCATTATAACCATATTAGTATCGATATTAATCATATTAATATTAGTATCAATACCATTATCATGATATTAATATTAGTATCAATACTATTATCATTATATTAATATAAGTATCAATATCAATACCATTATCATGATATCATTATTAGTATCAACATCAATACAAATATCATTATAACCATATTAGTATCGATATTAATCGCATTAATATTAGTATCAATACCATTATCAGGATATTAATATTAGTATAAATACTAGTATCATTATATTAATATAAGTATCAATATCAATACCATTATCAAGATATTATTATTAGTATCAACATCAATACAAATATCATTATAACCATATTAGTATCGATATTAATCGTATTAATATTAGTATCAATACCATTATCATAATATTAATATCAATACTATTATCATTATATTAATATAAGTATCAATATCAATACCATTATCATGATATCATTATTAGTATCAACATCAATACAAATATCATTATAACCATATTAGTATCGATATTAATCGTATTAATATTAGTATCAATACCATTATCATAATATTAATATTAGTATCAATACTATTATCATTATATTAATATAAGTATCAATATCAATACCATTATCATGATATCATTATTAGTATCAACATCAATACAAATATCATTATAACCATATTAGTATCGATATTAATCGTATTAATATTAGTATCAATACCATTATCAGGATATTAATATTAGTATAAATACTAGTATCATTATATTAATATAAGTATCAATATCAATACCATTATCAAGATATTATTATTAGTACCAACATCAATACAAATATCATTATAACCATATTAGTATCGATATTAATCGTATTAATATTAGTATCAATACCATTATCAGGATATTAATATTAGTATAAATACTAGTATCATTATATTAATATAAGTATCAATATCAATACCATTATCAAGATATTATTATTAGTATCAACACCAATACAAATATCATTATAACCATATTAGTAATAAAATACACTATTTTTAGGTGTAAACATACAAAATTAGCTAAAAAGCTAGCGTAAAATTTTAGCATGCTAACATTATCAAGCTAATATGCGAGATGCTGCATTACTTTCAAAATGGCGGCAAGCATTAAAATTCATTATTTTTAGGTTTAAACATAAAAAAAATGAGCAAATAAAGCGTTAACATGCTAACGTTGATAAATGATAAATATGGCAGCCCTAATAAAAATAATAAATAAACAATAAAAAATTCCTGTGGAAATTTTGATAGGCCTGCTACGTCTTTAGATGGCGCCAACTATCCAAATTAATGATTTTTACATAAAAAAATGCAAAAAAACAAGCATACAACGTTAGCATTCTAACATTAGCATGTGAGCATAGTTTAAATTAGTGTACTTGTAAGGTGGCGCCAAGTAATAAAATGCACTATTTTTAGGGTGTAAACATACAAAATTAGATAAAAAGCTAGCGTAAAATTTTAGCATGCTAACATTATCGTGCTAATATGCGAGAAGGTGGCATATTTCCAAAATGGCGCTAAGCATTAAAATTCATTATTTTTAGGTTTAAACATAGAAAATTTGCAAATAAAGCGTTAATATGCTAAAGTTAGCATGATAAATGTGGCAGCCCTAATAAAAATAATAAACAATAAAACATTTCTGTGGAAATTTTGATAGGCCTGCTACGTCCTTAGATCGCGCCAACTATCCAAATTAATGATTTTTAGGTTTTCACATAAAAAAATGCAAAAAAACAAGCAAACCACGTTAGCATTGTAACATTAGCATGTGAGCATAGTTGAAACTAGTGTACTTGTAAGGTGGCGCCAAGTAATAAAATGCACTATTTTTAGGTGTAAACATACAAAATTAGCTAAAAAGCTAGCGTAAAATTTTAGCATGCTAACATTATCGTGCTAATATGCGAGAAGCTGGCATATTTCCAAAATGGCGCCAAGCATTAAAATTCATTATTTTTAGATTTAAACATAAAAAAATGAGCAAATAAAGCGTTAACATGCTAACGTTAGCATGATAAATATGGCAGCCCTAATAAAAATAATAAATAAACAATAAAAAATTCCTGTGGAAATTTTGATAGGCCTGCTACGTCCTTAGATGGCGCCAACTATCCAAATTAATGATTTTTAGGTTTTCACATAAAAAAAAATGCAAAAAAACAAGCATACAACGTTAACATTCTAACATTAGCATGAGAGCATAGGTTTAATTAGTGTACTTGTAAGGTGGCGCCAAGTAATAAAATGCACTATTTTTAGGTGTAAACATACAAAATTAGCTAAAAAGCTAGTGTAAAATTTTAGCATGCTAACTTTATCGTGCTAATATACGAGATGCTGGCATACTTTAAAAATGGCGTCAAGCATTAAAATAATTATTTTTAGGTTTAAACAAAAAAAATTAGCAAATAAAGCGTTAACATGCTAATGTTAGCATGATAAATATGGCAGCCCTAATAAGAAATAAGAAATAAATGGGAAATTTTGATAGACCTGCTACGTCCCTAAATGGCGCTCAGTACCCAAATGAATGATTTTTAGGTTTTCACATAAAAAAATGCAAAAAAAACCAAGATAACAACGTTAGCATTCTAACATTAGCATGTGAGCATAGTTTAAATTAGTGTACTTGTAAGGTGGCGCCAAGTAATAAAATGCACTATTTTTAGGGTGTAAACATACAAAATTAGCTAAAAAGCTAGTGTAAAATTTTAGCATGCTAACATTATCGTGCTAATATGCGAGAAGCTGGCATACTTTTAAAATGGTGCCAAGCATTAAAATTCATTATTTTTAGGTTTAAACATAAAAAATGTGCAAATAAAGCGTTAACATGCTAATGTTAGCATGATCAATGTGGCACCCCTAATAACAATAATAAATAAATATTTTAAAAAATCCTGCGGAAATTTTGATAGGCCTGCTACGTCCCTCGATGGCGCCAAGTATCCAAATTAATGATTTTTATGTTTTCACATTGAAAAATAGCTAAAAACAAGCATTAAACTATAGTTTTAGTGTACTTGTAAGGTGGCGCCAAGCGCCAAAAAAAATGCAAAAAAAACAAAATAACAACGTTAGCATTCTAACATTAGCATGTGAGCATAGTTTAAATTAGTGTACTTGTAAGGTGATGCCAAGTAATAAAATGCACTATTTTTAGGGTGTAAACATACAAAATTAGCTAAAAAGCTAGCGTACAATTTTAGCATGCTAACATTATCGTGCTAATATGCGAGAAGCTGGCATATTTTCAAAATGGCGCCAAGCATTAAAATGCATTATTTTTAGGTTTAAACATAAAAAAAATTGCAAATAAAGCGTTAATATGCTAAAGTTAGCATGATAAATGTGGCAGCCCTAATAAAAATAATAAACAATAAAAAAATTCTGTGGAAATTTTGATAGGCCTGCTACGTCCTTAGATGGCGCCAACTATCCAAATTATTGATTTTTAGGTTTTCACATAAAAAAAATGCAAAACAACAAGCATACAACGTTAGCATTCTAACATTAGCATGTGAGCATAGTTGAAACTAGTGTACTTGTAAGGTGGCGCCAAGTAATAAAATGCACTATTTTTAGGTGTAAACATACAAAATTAGCTAAAAGGCTAGCGTAAAATTTTAGCATGCTAACATTATCAAGCTAAAAAGCTAGCGTACAATTTTAGCATGCTAACATTATCAAGCTAATATGCGAGAAGCTGGCATTCAAAATGGCGCCAAGTACCCAAATGAATGATTTTTAGGTTTTCACATAAAAAAATGCAAAAAAAACAAACATAAACCGTTAGCATTCTAACATTAGCATGTGAGCATAAGTTAAATTAGTGTACTTCTAAGGTGGCGCCAAGCAATAAAATGCACTATTTTTAGGTGTAAACATACAAAATTAGCTAAAAAGCTCGCGTACAATTTCAGCATGCTAACATTATCAAGCTAATATGCAAAAAGCTGGCATTCTAAATGGCGCCAAGTACCCAAATGAATGATTTTTAGGTTTTCACATTAAAAAAATGCAAAAAAAACAAGCATAAAACGTTAGCATTCTAACATTAGCATGTGAGCATAGGTTAAATTAGTGTACTTCTAAGGTGGCGCCAAGCAATAAAATGCACTATTTTTAGGGTGTAAACATACAAAATTAGATAAAAAGCTAGCGTACAATTTTAGCATGCTAACATTATCAAGCTAATATGCGAGAAGCTGGCATTCTAGATGGCGCTAAGTACCCAAATGAATGATTTTTAGGTTTTCACATAAAAAAATGCAAAAAAAACAAGCATAAAACGTTAGCATTCTAACATTAGCATGTGAGCATAGGTTAGATTAGTGTACTTGTAAGGTGACGCCAAGCAATAAAATGCACTATTTTTAGGGTGTAAACATACAAAATTAGCTAAAAAGCTAGTGTAAAATTTTAGCATGCTAACATTATCGTGCTAATATGCGAGAAGCTGGCATACTTTCAAAATGGCGCCAAGCATTAAAATTCATTATTTTTAGGTTTAAACATAAACAATTAGCAAATAAAGCGATAACATGCTAATGTTAGCATGATAAATATGGTTCCCCTAATAAAAATAATAAATAAATACAAAAAAATTCCTGCGGAAATTTTGATAGGCCTGCTACATCCCTCGATGGTGCCAAGTATCCAAATTAACTACATCCCTCGATGGTGCCAAGTATCCAAATTAATGATTTTTAGGTTTTCACATTGAAAAATAGCTAAAAACAAACATAAAACTATAGTTTTAGTGTACTTGTAAGGTGGCGCCAAGTAATAAAATGCTCTATTTTTAGGTGTATAAATACAAAATTAGCTAAAAAGCTAGCGTACAATTTTAGCATGCTAACATTATCAAGCTAATATGCGAGAAGCTGCCATTCAAAATGGCGCCAAGTACCCAAATGAATGCTTTTTAGGTTTTCACATAAAAAAAAATGCAAAAAAACAAGCATAAAACGTTAGCATTCTAACATTAGCATGTGAGCATAGGTTAAATTAGTGTACTTCTAAGGTGGCGCCAAGTAATAAAATGCACTATTTTTAGGTGTAAACATACAAAATTAACTAAAAAGCTAGTGTAAAATTTTAGCATGCTAACTTTATCGTGCTAATATACGAGATGCTTACCCAAATGAATGATTTTTAGGTTTTCACATAAAAAAAATGCAAAAAAAACAAGCATAAAACGTTAGCATTCTAACATTAGCATGTGAGCATAGGTTAAATTAGTGTACTTCTAAGGTGGCGCCAAGTATTAAAGTGCACTATTTTTAGGTGTAAATACACAAAATTTGCTAAAAAAAAAGCTAGCATAAAACATTAGCATGCTAACATTACCGTGCTAACATGAGCGAAACTGGCATTCTTTTCAAAATTCACAATTTTTAAGTTTAAACTTGCAAAATTAGCAAATAAAGCGCTAACGTTAGCGTGATCATACGAGAGAAATGGCAACATTCTCGCAACGTTAGCATCTATTCACTACATGTGCCTGTAATTAATACAAACGACCAATTATCTACCACTCCAAAATAATCCGCCGACAAACTAACTACTTGTTTCTTGTCACATCTCGGACGTTTCTTGATAGTTTTATCAAAATCCGAAGTGGCTGGGGAGAGGGAAGTCTGGGCTTCTCTGCTTAGGCTGCTGCCCCCGCGACCCGACCTCGGATGGATGAATGGATGGAACTTCTTGAGCTATGTTTCTTGCTAACTAACTAACTAACTAACAGACAAAATCCAGCTATGAATAAGTGATACCAACAGGTATCGATACCGGTTGATATTGGTGATCATCAAATTGCAAACATAATCATACCAATTAGTTGTCTGTCAGGGTCACAGTGCGGCGTTAAAAGGATTAAAATCTGGATAAAGAAACTCCTTAATAAACTCAAAAGATATCTTGATCCTACCAAGCAGCAGACAGGGTCCCAGTGCGTTTTATATATGGATTAAAAACTGCATAAAAATGTCATAAATTCTTCTTTGCAGGTGATGCGGGTATTTTAGCAGTTAAAGTGATTAAAAAGATATCCTTAATAAATTCTCCTTTGCCGGAGACAAGAGTCAAAGTGTGGCGTTTTAAAGAAAAGAAGCCGGATAAACAAACTTTGATCCTGACATGTTAGCTTAATGTCACGCTGCTACCTTTGCTCTCACACGCTACCGGAAAACACCACGATTGCTTTTCAAAATAAAGTACAACAGAACAAACAAACCGCTCCCAAGGTAAATTTTGTATTATTATGTTAATCCCAGCGAGGTTAGGTCAGAAGATAAATGTTAATCTGTCGTTTGCACATTGTATCTACAAGGCAGATAGTACATTTTAAAATCCAGTACGGTCTTATTTTGAAATCGCATAGTTTTGCTGTGTGTGGTTGCAATGTATGCGCTTTGTGTGTCAACAACAGAGTGAATTATTAGCTGTGTATTCGATCATCTTCATTTTAACGCATTTGTTGAGAAATACATTTTATTTACTCAACACTTTAAGGCATGTAATATCTGTGCAGGTAGTTTGTATGCAGCAGTGGTGTCCAAAGTCTGGCACAGGGGTCAATTTTTGTCTTTTAATGGCCCTCAAAATGTTCTGAAAACTAATCAAATTCCTTAATAATCAGATGTACTAGATATAACACTAAACAATGTTTGCTTTGCAACATATAACACAAAAGATAAGATAATATTGATATATGAAGAAATGTAATCCACTTTAAAACCCTTCCATCCATCTTCTTCCGCTTATCCGAGGTCGGGTCGCGGGGGCAGCAGCCTAAGCAGGGAAGCCCAGACTTCAATCAATCAATCAATCAATCAATCAATCAATGTTTATTTATATAGCCCTAAATCACAAGTGTCTCAAAGGGCTGCACAAGCCACAATGACATCCTCGGTACAAAGCCCACATAAGGGCAAGGAAAAACTCACCCCAGTGGGACGTCGATGTGAATGACTATGAGAAACCTTGGAGAGGACCGCATATGTGGGTAACCCCCCCCCCCCCCCCCCTCTAGGGGAGACCGAAAGCAGGGCCTGCCCGTGGCATAGGCCGTATAGGCAAATGCTAAGGGCGCCGTCCATGAGGGGGCGCCACGCCAGTGCCACAAATGTTGGAGAAAAAAAAAGAAAAGAAAAAAAGTTGGTACTATTATTTCTAAATACAAAAAATAATCCCACGTTAATTAAAATGCAAAGTAAAGCCTATTTAATAGAAATATTATTTGTTACAAGTTATTACGCCCCCTCTCCCCCCGCACGGTGCGCCCCCTCCCTTCCCGTATCATGACTCTTTTTGGACGTCACCACATCAAAAAATCAACACAAGATGTCAAAACGGCCAAAACTGTCAGGTGCCCAGGGAAGAAAAAAGAGAAAAGAAGAGGAGGAGAAACGAGAAAAGACAGAGGTAGCAGGTAGGTGAGCCGAACATGAAATTATTTGTCTGTTACAGAATGTGATAGTAACCCGGCTTTTTAGCATTAAGCTAATGTCACATGATTCGGCAATTGCCAATCAATAAATAGCTAGTTATGTTTTAATGTCGGGTTAATATTGTGGAGGGGCTAAATTGTTATGGAAAATAATAATGTAACGTTAGGTAATTACAGTACTCCCACCTTACATTCCTCAGGGACATTTGTATTAGATCTTTTAAGCAGCTGTTTTTTGTTTACATTGTTATTGCCTTCTGGTTAGCTAATGTTTGCCCTGCAGGTAATAGTCACTTTTCCACCCCTTTATATATTAGGTATAGTTGTAAGTAAAAAAAAAAAAAAGGTCAAAGACAAAGCTATTCGGTTTCTTGTGAGTGTATACACTTCACTGCCGATGTGGGGGGGCGCCACCTAAAATCTTGCCTAGGGCGCCAGATTGGTTAGGGCCGGGCCTGACCGAAAGCAATGGATGTCGAGTGGGTCTGACATAATATTGTGAGAGTCCAGTCCATAGTGGATCCAACATAATAGTAAGAGTCCAGTCCATAGTGGGGCCAGCAGGACACCATCCCGAGCGGAGACGGGTCAGCGGCGCAGAGATGTTCCCAGTCGATGCACAGGCGAGCGGTCCACCCCGGGTCCCGACTCTGGACAGCCAGCACTTCATCCATGGCCACCGGACCTGTGCCCCCCCCCCCCTCCACAAGGAATAGGGGAGCAGAGGAGAAAAGAAAAGAAACGGCAGATCAACTGGTCTAACAGGGGGGCTATTTAAAGGCTAGAGTATACAAATGAGTTTTAAGATGGGACTTAAATGCTTCTACTGAGGTAGCATCTCTAATTGTTACCGGGAGGGCATTCCATAGTACTGGAGCCCCAATAGAAAACGCTCTATAGCCCGCAGACTTTTTTTGGGCTCTGGGAATCACTAATAAGCCGGAGTTCTTTGAACGCAGATTTCTTGCCGGGACATATGGTACTATGCAATCGACAAGATAGGACGGAGCTAGACCGTGTAGTATTTTATACGTAAGTAGTAAAACTTTAAAGTCACATCTTAAGTGCACAGGAAGCCAGTGCAGGTGAGCCAGTATAGGTATATATGTATGTATATATGTATATAAGGTATATACAGTATAGGCGTAATATGATCAAACTTTCTTGTTCTTGTCAAAAGTCTAGCAGCCGCATTTTGTACCAATTGTAGTCTTTTAATGCTAGACATAGGGAGACCCGAAAATAATACGTTACAGTAGTCGAGACGAGACGTAACGAACGCATGAATAATGATCTCAGCGTCGCTAGTGGATAAAATAGAACGAATTTTAGCGATATTACGGAGATGAAAGAAGGCCGTTTTAGTAACACTCTTAATGTGTGACTCAAAGGAGAGAGTTGGGTGGAAGATAATACCCAGATTCTTTACTGATTCGCCTTGTGTAATTGTTTGGTTGTCAAATGTTAAGGTGGTATTATTAAATAAATGTCGATGTTTAGCAGGACCGATAATCAGCATTTCCGTTTTCTTGGCGTTGAGTTGCAAGAAGTTAGCGGACATCCATTGTTTAATTTCATTAAGACACGCCTCCAGCTGACTACAATCCGGCGTGTTGGTCAGCTTTAGGGGCATGTAGAGTTGGCTGTCATCAGCATAACAATGAAAGCTAACACCGTATTTGCGTATGATGTCGCCTAGCGGCAGCATGTAAATACTAAAGAGTGCAGGGCCAAGAACCGAACCCTGAGGAACTCCGCACGTTACCTTAACATAGTCCGAGGTCACATTATTATGGGAGACGCACTGCATCCTGTCAGTAAGATAAGAGTTAAACCACGACAAAGCTAAGTCTGACATACCAATACGTGTTTTGATACGCTCTAATAAAATATTATGATCGGCGGTATCGAAAGCAGCGCTAAGATCAAGAAGCAGCAACATAGATGACTTCCCTCTCCCCAGCCACTTCAAAACCCTTCCTTCTAGCTCATTTATATTAGATATTTTTTGGTGTACATTTTGCATAAATGTAGCTCCACATCACATGTATAACCCCTCTGCTGAGTCTGTCTGCCATATATGAATAATGTGCTGACGTGACATGTTGGTTGACAAACAGACACACCTATCCCTGGTTGACAATCAGACACATCTGTCTCCATTTAAAAATTGGACATACCTGTCCCTGGTTAACAACCAGACAGACTCACCTCTGGTTGACAATCAAACACACCTGTCCCCGGTTGACAATCAGACACATCTGTCCCTGGTTAAAGTTAAAGTTAAAGTACCACTAGCAGAAATCATTAAAAAAACGAAACTCAAGTTGACAATAAAAAGTTGTTGTCGCAATTGTTGGATATGACTTTAAAGCATAACCAAGCATGCATCACTATAGCTCTTGTCTCAAAGTAGGTGTACTTTCACCACCTGTCACATGACGCCCTGACTTATTTGGACTTTTTTGCCGTTTTCCTGTGTGTAGTGTTTTACTTCTTGTGTTGCGCTCCTATTTTGGTGGCTTTTTCTCTCTTTTTTGGTATTTTCCTGTAGCAGTTTCATGTCTTCCTTTGAGCGATATTTCCCGCATCTACTTTGTTTTAGCAATCAAGAATATTTCAGTTGTTTTTGTGTCTTGGACTTAGAATGGTCAGATCTCGTCATAGACTAAGACTAGTTGGATCTAGTCTTAGACAGATTGGTCACATATAGTAGTATACTGGTCAGATCTAGTCTTAGATTGGTCAGATATAGTCTGAGACAGGTCAGATATAGTCTTGGACTTGGATTGGTTAGATCTAGTATGAGACTTAAATTGGCCACATCTAGTCTTAGACATATATTTGTCAGATCTAGTCAGACTTAGATTGGTCAAATCTTGTCTTGGACTTAGAATGGTCAGATCTCGTCATAGACTAAGATTAGTTGGATCTAGTCTTAGACAGATTGGTCACATCTAGTAGTATACTGGTCAGAGCTAGTCTTAGATTGGTCAGATATAGTCTGAGACAGGTCAGATATAGTCTTGGACTTGAATTGGTTAGATCTAGTATGAGACTTAAATTGGTCACATCTAGTCTTAGACATAGATTTGTCAGATCTAGTCAGACTTAGATTGGTCAAATCTTGTCTTGGACTTAGAATGGTCAGATCTCATCATAGACTAAGATTAGTTGGATCTAGTCTTAGACAGATTGGTCACAAATAGTAGTATACTGGTCAGATCTAGTCTTAGATTGGTCAGATATAGTCTGAGACAGGTCAGATATAGTCTTGGACTTGGATTGGTTAGATCTAGTATGAGACTTAAATTGGTCACATCTAGTCTTAGACATAGATTTGTCAGATCTAGTCGGACTTAGGTTGGTCAAATCTTGTCTTGGACTTAGAATGGTCAGATCTCGTCATAGACTAAGATTAGTTGGATGTAGTCTTAGACAGATTGGTCACATATAGTAGTATACTGGTCAGATCTAGTCTTAGATTGGCCAGATATAGTCTGAGACAGGTCAGATATAGTCTTGGACTTGGATTGGTTAGATGTAGTATGAGACTTAAATTGGTCACATCTAGTCTTAGACATAGATTTGTCAGATCTAGTCAGACATAGATTGGTCAAATCTTGTCTTGGACTTAGAATGGTCAGATCTCGTCATAGACTAAGATTAGTTGGATCTAGTCTTAGACAGATTGGTCACAAATAGTAGTATACTGGTCAGATCTAGTCTTAGATTGATCAGATATAGTCTGAGACAGGTCAGATATAGTCTCGGACTTGGATTGGTTAGATCTAGTATGAGACTTAAATTGGTCACATCTAGTCTTAGACATAGATTTGTCAGATCTAGTCAGACATAGATTGGTCAAATCTTGTCTTGGACTTAGAATGGTCAGATCTCGTCATAGACTATAAGATTAGTTGGATCTAGTCTTAGACAGATTGGTCACATATAGTAGTATACTGGTCAGATCTAGTCTGAGATTGGTCAGATATAGTCTGAGACAGGTCAGATATAGTCTTGGACTTGGATTGGTTAGATCTAGTATGAGACTTAAATTGGTCACATCTCGTCTTAGACATAGATTTGTCAGATCTAGTCAGACATAGATTGGTCAAATCTTGTCTTGGACTTAGAAGGGTCAGATCTCGTCAGACTTAGATTGGTCAAATCTTGTCTTGGACTTAGAAGGGTCAGATCTCGTCATAGACTAAGATTAGTTGGATCTAGTCTTAGACAGATTGGTCACATCTAGTAGTATACTGGTCAGATCTAGTCTTAGATTGGCCAGATATAGTCTGAGACAGGTCAGATATAGTCTCGGACTTGGATTGGGTAGATCTAGTATGAGGCTTAAATTGGTCACATCTAGTCTTAGACATAGATTTGTCAGATCTAGTCAGACTTAGATTGGTCAAATCTTGTCTTGGACTTAGAAGGGTCAGATCTCGTCAGACTTAGATTGGTCAAATCTTGTCTTGGACTTAGAAGGGTCAGATCTCGTCATAGACTAAGATTAGTTGGATCTAGTCTTAGACAGATTGGTCACAAATAGTAGTATACTGGTCAGATCTAGTCTTAGATTGGCCAGATATAGTCTGAGACAGGTCAGATATAGTCTTGGACTTGGATTGGTTGGATGTAGTATGAGACTTAAATTGGTCACATCTAGTCTTAGACATAGATTTGTCAGATCTAGTCAGATTTAGATTAGTCAAATCTTGTCTTGGACTTAGAATGGTCAGATCTCGTCATAGACTAAGATTAGTTGGATCTATTCTTAGACAGATTGGTCACATCTAGTAGTATACTGGTCAGATCTAGTCTTAGATTGGCCAGATATAGTCTGAGACAGGTCAGATATAGTCTTGGACTTGGATTGGTTAGATCTAGTATGAGACTTAAATTGGTCACATCTAGTCTTAGACTTAGATTTGTCAGATCTAGTCAGACTTAGATTGGTCAAATCTTGTCTTGGACTTAAAATGGTCAGATCTCGTCATAGACTATAAGATTAGTTGGATCTAGTCTTAGACAGATTGGTCACAAATAGTAGTAGATCTAGTCTTAGATTGGCCAGATATAGTCTGAGACAGGTCAGATATAGTCTCAGACTTGGATTGCTTAGATCCAGTATGAGACTTAACATGGTCACATCTAGTCTTAGACATAGATTTGTCAGATCTAGTCAGACTTAGATTGGTCAAATCTTGTCTTGGACTTAGAAGGGTCAGATCTCGTCAGACTTAGATTGGTCAAATCTTGTTTTGGATTTAGAATGGTCAGATCTCGTCATAGATTAAGATTAGTTGGATCTAGTCTTAGACAGATTGGTCACATATAGTAGTATACTGGTCAGATCTAGTCTGAGATTGGTCAGATATAGTCTGAGACAGGTCAGATATAGTCTTGGACTTGGATTGGTTAGATCTAGTATGAGACTTAAATTGGTCACATCTAGTCTTAGACATAGATTTGTCAGATCTAGTCATACTTAGATTGGTCAAATCTTGTCTTGGACTTAGAAGGGTCAGATCTCGTCATAGCCTAAGATTAGTTGGATCTATTCTTAGACAGATTGGTCACATATAGTAGTATACTGGTCAGATCTAGTCTGAGATTGGTCAGATATAGTCTGAGACAGGTCAGATATAGTCTTGGACTTGGATTAGTTAGATCTAGTATGAGACTTAAATTGGTCACATCTAGTCTTAGACATAGATTTGTCAGATCTAGTCATACTTAGATTAGTCAAATCTTGTCTTGGACTTAGAAGGGTCAGATCTCGTCATAGACTAAGATTAGTTGGATCTATTCTTAGACAGATTGGTCACATATAGTAGTATACTGGTCAGATCTAGTCTGAGATTGGTCAGATATAGTCTGAGACAGGTCAGATATAGTCTTGGACTTGGATTGGTTAGATCTAGTATGAGTCTTAAATTGGTCACATCTAGTCTTAGACATAGATTTGTCAGATCTAGTCAGACTTAGATTGGTCAAATCTTGTCTTGGACTTAGAATGGTCAGATCCCGTCATAGACTAAGATTAGTTGGATCTAGTCTTAGACAGATTGGTCACATCTAGTAGTATACTGGTCAGATCTAGTCTTAGATTGGCCAGATATAGTCTGAGACAGGTCAGATATAGTCTCGGACTTGGATTGGTTAGATCTAGTATGAGACTTAAATTGGTCACATCTAGTCTTAGACTTAGATTTGTCAGATCTAGTCAGACTTAGATTGGTCAAATCTTGTCTTGGACTTAGAATGGTCAGATCTCGTCATAGACTAAGATTAGTTGGATCAAGTCTTAGACAGATTGGTCACATCTAGTAGTATACTGATCAGATCTAGTCTTAGATTGGCCAGATATAGTCTGAGACAGGTCAGATATAGTCTTGGACTTGGATTGGTTAGATCTAGTATGAGACTTAAATTGGTCACATCTCGTCTTAGACATAGATTTGTCAGATCTAGTCAGACTTTGATTGGTCAAATCTTGTCTTGGACTTAGACTGGTCAGATCTCGTCATAGACTAAGATTAGTTGGATCTAGTCTTAGACAGATTGGTCACATATACTAGTGCACTGGTCAGAGCTAGTCTTATATTGGTCAGATATAGTCTGAGACAGGTCAGATATAGTCTTGGACTTGGATTGGTTAGATGTAGTATGAGACTTAAATTGGTCACATCTAGTCTTAGACTTAGATTTGTCAGATCTAGTCAGACTTAGATTGGTCAAATCTTGTATTGGACTTAGAATGGTCAGATCTCGTCATAGACTAAGATTAGTTGGATCTAGTCTTAGACAGATTGGTCACAAATAGTAGTATACTGGTCAGATCTAGTCTTAGATTGGTCAGATTTAGTCTGAGACAGGTCAGATATAGTCTCGGACTTGGATTGGTTAGATCTAGTATGAGACTTAAATTGGTCACATCTAGTCTTAGACATAGATTTGTCAGATCTAGTCAGACATAGATTGGTCAAATCTTGTCTTGGACTTAGAAGGGTCAGATCTGGTCATAGACTAAGATTAGTTGGATCTAGTCTTAGACAGATTGGTCACAAATAGTAGTAGATCTAGTCTTAGATTGGTCAGATATAGTCTGAGACAGGTCAGATATAGTCTTGGACTTGAATTGGTTGGATCTAGTATGAGACTTAAATTGGTCACATCTCGTCTTAGACATAGATTTGTCAGATCTAGTCAGACTTAGATTGGTCAAATCTTGTCTTGGACTTAAAATGGTCAGATCTTGTCTTAGACTAAGATTAGTTGGGTCTAGTCTTAGACAGATTGGACACATCTAGTAGTATACTGGTCAGATCTAGTCTTAGATTGGTCAGATATAGTCTGAGACAGGTCAGATATAGTCTTGGACTTGGATTGGTTAGATCTAGTATGAGACTTAAATTGGTCACATCTACCGGTAGTCTTAGACATAGATTGCTCAAATCTGGTCTTGGACTTAGAAGGGTCAGATCTCGTCAGACTTGGATTGGTCAAATCTTGTCTTGGACTTAGAATGGTCAGATCTCGTCATAGACTAAGATTAGTTGGATCTAGTCTTAGACAGATTGGTCACATCTAGTAGTATACTGGTCAGATCTAGTCTTATATTGGCCAGATATAGTCTGAGACAGGTCAGATATAGTCTCGGACTTGGATTGGTTAGATCTAGTATGAGACTTAAATTGGTCACATCTCGTCTTAGACATAGATTTGTCAGATCTAGTCAGACTTAGATTGGTCAAATCTTGTCTTGGACTTAGAATGGTCAGATCTCGTCATAGACTAAGATTAGTTGGATCTAGTCTTAGACAGATTGGTCACATATAGTAGTATACTGGTCAGATCTAGTCTTAGATTGGCCAGATATAGTCTGAGACAGGTCAGATATAGTCTCGGACTTGGATTGGTTAGATCTAGTATGAGACAGGTCAGATATAGTCCTGGACTTGGATTGGTTAGATCTAGTATGAGACTTAAATTGGTCACATCTAGTCTTAGACATAGATTTGTCAGATCTAGTCATACTTAGATTGGTCAAATCTTGTCTTGGACTTAGACTGGTCAGATCTCGTCATAGACTAAGATTAGTTGGATCTAGTCTTAGACAGATTGGTCACATATACTAGTGCACTGGTCAGAGCTAGTCTTATATTGGTCAGATATAGTCTGAGACAGGTCAGATATAGTCTTGGACTTGGATTGGTTAGATGTAGTATGAGACTTAAATTGGTCACATCTAGTCTTAGACTTAGATTTGTCAGATCTAGTCAGACTTAGATTGGTCAAATCTTGTATTGGACTTAGAATGGTCAGATCTCGTCATAGACTAAGATTAGTTGGATCTAGTCTTAGACAGATTGGTCACATCTAGTAGTATACTGGTCAGATCTAGTCTTAGATTGGTCAGATATAGTCTGAGACAGGTCAGATATAGTCTCGGACTTGAATTGGTTGGATTTAGTATGAGACTTAAATTGGTCACATCTAGTCTTAGACTTAGATTTGTCAGATCTAGTCAGACTTAGATTGGTCAAATCTTGTCTTGGACTTAGAATGGTCAGATCTCGTCATAGACTAAGATTAGTTGGATCTATTCTTAGACAGATTGGTCACATATAGTAGTATACTGGTCAGATCTAGTCTTAGATTGGCCAGATATCGTCTGAGACAGGTCAGATATACCGGTCGTCTCAGACTTGGATTGCTTAGATCTAGTATGAGACTTAAATTGGTCACATCTAGTCTTAGACATAGATTTGTCAGATCTAGTCAGACTTAGATTGGTCAAATCTTGTCTTGGACTTAGAATGGTCAGATCTCGTCATAGACTAAGATTAGTTGGATCTAGTCTTAGACAGATTGGTCACATCTAGTAGTATACTGGTCAGATCTAGTCTTAGACTTAGATTGTGAACGACTTGATCTGATATTACTATAATGTATTATTTTATTTGTACATTTCTGCTTGCCATTTTCCCTCTTGTGGCCTATCAGTATCTCATGAACACAGATACCCTTTTACCAACCTACAGAACGGAGCGAGGGTCAGGCAGGACGTTAATCACCCGTTCAAAAAAAAGAGTCATGCTTAAAGTTGTGTAAAGTTACTGACACAAACTGCGGTTCTTCACGTACGAGCGACATCTTTATTAAAACACGACAAGGTACTGGTGAGTCTCCACGAAGAGGTGAGCTGCCATCTTTCCACAACGACGTACAGCTACAGGAAGTGCAAAAGTCCCAAAGTCGTTTCAAAGTCAAATAAAAATAAGGAGGACTTTAGACAAAAAGTCACAGAGAAATACATTTCTTTTACAAATAAAAGTATCACAAATGCTTTCGGTTTTTTGTTGTTTAAATCAAAGTGTATTAAATAAAAACAAGTATTTGAAAACAACATTTGGACCTAAATTGAATTCTTCTCTTGTTAGCCAACATTATAAGACAGGAAGGTCAAGTGTAGAAAAAGGAATATACAGGTAAAAGCCAGTAAATTAGAATATTTTGAAAAACTTGATTTATTTCAGTAATTGCATTCAAAAGGTGTAACTTGTACATTATATTTATTCATTGCACACAGACTGATGCATTCAAATGTTTATTTCATTTAATTTTGATGATTTGAAGTGGCAACAAATGAAAATCCAAAATTCCGTGTGTCACAAAATTAGAATATTACTTAAGGCTAATACAAAAAAGGGATTTTTAGAAATGTTGGCCAACTGAAAAGTATGAAAATGAAAAATATGAGCATGTACAATACTCAATACTTGGTTGGAGCTCCTTTTGCCTCAATTACTGCGTTAATGCGGCGTGGCATGGAGTCGATGAGTTTCTGGCACTGCTCAGGTGTTATGAGAGCCCAGGTTGCTCTGATAGTGGCCTTCAACTCTTCTGCGTTTTTGGGTCTGGCATTCTGCATCTTCCTTTTCACAATACCCCACAGATTTTCTATGGGGCTAAGGTCAGGGGAGTTTAGAACAGAAATACCATGGTCAGTAAACCAGGCACGGGTAGATTTTGCGCTGTGTGCAGGCGCCAAGTCCTGTTGGAACTTGAAATCTCCATCTCCATAGAGCAGGTCAGCAGCAGGAAGCATGAAGTGCTCTAAAACTTGCTGGTAGACGGCTGCGTTGACCCTGGATCTCAGGAAACAGAGTGGACCGACACCAGCAGATGACATGGCACCCCAAACCATCACTGATGGTGGAAACTTTACACTAGACTTCAGGCAACGTGGATCCTGTGCCTCTCCTGTCTTCCTCCAGACTCTGGGACCTCGATTTCCAAAGGAAATGCAAAATTTGCTTTCGTCAGAAAACATGACTTTGGACCACTCAGCAGCAGTCCAGCTTTTTTTTTTCCTTAGCCCAGGTGAGACGCTTTTCGCGCTGTTTCTTGGTCAACAGGGGCTTGACACGAGGTATGCGGCAGTTGAAACCCATGTCTTTCAAGCGTCTCTTGGTGGTGGATCTTGAAGCACTGACTCCAGCAGCTGTCCACTCCTTCTGAATCTCCCCCACATTTTTGAATGGTTTTTTTTTCACAATCTTGACCAGGGCGCGGTGATCCCTATCGCTTGTACACTTTTTCTGACCACAGTTTTTCCTTCCCTTTGCCTCTCCATTGATGTGTTTGGACACAAGAGCTCTGAGAACAGCCAGCCTCTTCAGCAATAACCTTTTGTGTCTTTCCCTCCTTGTGCAATGTGTCGATGGTTGCCTTTTGGACAGCTGTCAAATCTGAAGTCTTCCCCATGTTTGTGTAGGCTTCAGAACTGGACTGAGAGACCATTTAAAGCCCTTTGCAGGTGTTTTGAGTTAATCAGCTGATTAGTTTGTGGCACCAGGTGTCTTCAAAATTGAACCCTTACACAATATTCTAATTTTGTGACACACGGAATTTTGGATTTTCATTTGTTGCCACTTCAAATCATCAAAATTAAATGAAATAAACATTTGAATGCATCAGTCTGTGTGCAATGAATAAATATAATGTACAAGTTACACCTTTTGAATGCAATTACTGAAATAAATCAAGTTTTTCAAAATATTCTAATTTACTGGTTTTTACCTGTATATATTTTTTTAATTGACCATGTATGAAACTTGAGGCCAGTATTTGTTGACTTTAGTACTTTTTTCCACATGCCGCCTCCACATGTTTGCAAGCAAACCAAAGTGTGACAAAAAAAATAAACGATAAGAACCACTAAAATACAGAATAAGTTTGTCGTATACTTCCTGGTCATACAAGATCATGCTCCTTCTGGAAACAAACTCCCATTCTGTTTTGTCTTCTGGAAGTTTCTTTGACGCCATCCTTGAATTTGCACGGCGACAGAAAGCACTGGAAGTACAAAAGCCAAAAAGCGGTGAAGTTGTCACGTTGTGTAAATGGTAAATAAAAACAGAATACAATGATTTGCAAATCCTTTTCTACTTATTTTCAATTGAATAGACTGCAAAGACAAGATATTTAACATTCGAACTGGTAAACTTTGTTATTTTTTGACAAATATTGGCTCATTTGGAATTTGATGCCTGCGACATGTTTCAAAAAAGCTGGCACAAGTGGCAAAAAAGACTGAGAGAGTTGAGGAATGCTCATCAAAGACTTATTTGGAACATCCCACAGGTTCTCTAGTGACTCAAAGCACTTTACATAGCGAAAGCCAATATCTAAGTTACATTTAAACCGGTGTGGGTGGCACTGGGAGCAGGTGGGTAACGTGTCTTGCCCAAGGACACAACGGCAGTGACTAGGATGGCGGAAGCGGGGATCGAACCCAGAACCCTCAAGTTGCTGGCCTGGCCTCTCTACCAACCGAGCTATTCCGCCCCTCATCTATCTGCATGTGCTAGAAGATGGATGGATGGATGGAGTCAAAAGCTTACAATTGTGTGCGCGCACACACACACACACACACACACACACACACACACACACACACACACACACACACACACACACACACACACACACACACACACACACACACACACACACGCGCGCGCAAAGACAAGATATTTAACGTTCCAACTACTAAACTTTGTTATTTTTTGCAAATATTAGCTCATTTGGAATTTGAAGCCTGCCTAAATGTTTCAAAAAAGCTGGCACAAGTGGCAAAAAAGACTGAGAAAGTTGAGGAATGCTCATCAAAGACTTATTTGGAACATCCCACAGGTGAACAGGCTAATTGGGAACAGGTGGGTGCCATGATTGGGTATAAAAGCAGCTTCCATGAAATGCTCAGTCATTCACAAACAAGGACGGGGGTGAAGGTCACCACTTTGTCAACAAATGCGTGAGCAAATTGTTTAACAACAACAACATATTTCAACCGACTATTGCAAGGAATTTAGGGATTTCACCATCCACGCTCCGTAATATCATCTGGAGAAATCACTGCACGTAAAAACCGACATCAGTCAGTAAGGGATATCACCACATGGGCTGAGGAACACTTCAGAAACCCACTGTCAGTAACTACTAGAGATGCGCGGTTTGCGGGCACAACCGCGGAGTCCGTGGATTATCCGCGGATCGGGCGGATGAAATTTAAAAAAATTAGATTTTATCCGCGGGTCGGGTCGGGTCGGGCGGTTGAAATAAAAAAAAATTAGATTTTAAATAGATTCAGGCGGGTGGCAGTTAAACCAATTGGGAAATATATATACATAGTTAAATGTTGTTACCCACATACGAAAAACGAGCAGGCACCTGCTGCATATGCCACAACAGAAGAAGAAGAAAAAAAGAGATGGACACTTTTACGGAGCGGAGAAGGCCCCCGACGCCTCGCCGGGGTCCGGGACCGAGGCCCCTTCCCCCGAGAGGGCCCCACCGGGAGCCGTAGCTGAGGCGATCCGCGAGAAGGGCCCGACGCACGTCCAGGGTCACCACCGCGCCCACCGCACCGACACCCCGCCTCGTCCGCCTTCGCCGCGGCCGGCGTCACGCGCAGCAGGTAAGCAGCTTACCTGCCCGCCACCCCCGTGGCCGGGGGCCTCGTAACAGGGGTCACTCCGCGCGCTCCGCCCGCGCAGCTTACCTGCCCGCCACCCCTGTTGCCGGGGGTGCGTAACAGGGGTCACTCCGCGCGCAGTGCGCTCACGAAAGGGGTGGGGCTCACCCTGGTTGATATAGACAGCAGGACGGTGGCCATGGAAGTCGGAACCCGCTAAGGAGTGTGTAACAACCCACCTGCCGAATCAACTAGCCCTGAAAATGGATGGCGCTGGAGCGTCGGGCCCATACCCGGCCGTCGCCGGCAGCGAGACGCGCTTGGAGGTGCGCTCAGCGCGGCTCCCATATGATTGCGCACTGGTGTGCGTCTGGGTCGTGACGGCGTGGCACGCGAATGTCTGTGCTGCATTGGATCAGTCTCCTTTCTTTAACAGGCAAAAGCTTTATAACCTCACTAATGCCTTGCATCGTCTATATTAGATATATAACAACGGGCGGGTGCGGTTCTGATCAAATGTTAGGTCGGGTGGATGGCGGATGGTTGACGACTTTCTGATGCGGTTGCGGATGAAATAATTGCCTATCCGCGCATCTCTAGTAACTACAGTTGGTCGCTACATCTGTAAGTGCGAGTTAAAACTCTACTATGCAAAGCCAAAGTCATTTATCAACAACACCCAGAAACGCCGCCGATGGACTGATGCAAAACGGAAAAGTGTTCTGCGGTCTGACGAGTCCACATTTCAAATTGTTTTTGGAAACTGAGGACGTCGTGTCCTCCGGACCAAAGAGGAAAAGAACCATCCGGACTGTTCTAGGCGCAAAGTGGAAAAGCCAGCATGTGTGATGGTATGGGGGTGTATTAGTGCCCAAGACATGGGTAACTTACACATCTGTGAAGGCGCCATTAATGCTGACGTTATCATGGACGCCCCTGCTTATTTCAGCAAGACAATGCCAAGCCACATGTTACAACAGCGTGGCTTCGTAGTAAAAGAGTGCAGGTACTAGACTGGCCTACCTGTAGTCCAGACCTGTCTCCCAATGAAAATGTGTGGCGCATTATGAAGCCTAAAATACCACAACGGAGACCCCCGGACTGTTGAACAACTTAAGCTGTACATCAAGCAAGAACGGGAAAGAATTCCACTTCAAAAATGTGTCTCCTCAGTTCCCAACCCTTTACTGAGTGTTGTTAAAAGGAAAGGCCATGTGAACATGCATTTTTTGCAATGTGTTGCTGCCATTAAATTCTAAGTTCATGATTATTTGCAAAAAACAAAAGAAGTTTCTCAGTGTGAACGTTAAATATCTTGTCTTTGCAGTCTATTCAATTGAATATAAGCTGAAAAGGATTTGTTGTATTCTCTTTTTATTTACCATTTACACAACGTGACAACTTCACTGCTTTCGGATTTTGTAAAATGGCTGAAGACAGCTTGAGTGTTCAAGGTTTTAGTCCAACCATTCGGAAAAGATTACAAATCTTAACGTGTCGTTAGACCCTCATTCGGTTTCTTAAGCCGGACTGTAAATGTTGAAGCCGGGTGTGAAATTCAAGACCACGAAGACAAGTAAGACGATTACACCAGCGAGATTTCCAGAAATAAGCCTTTTATCTTCACGGGACAGTTGGAGGCTCACCCTCAGACCACAGTGCTTATGTCGTCAGCCTCTTCTGCTTTCTTGGGCTTGCTGGGAAGAGACTTGAGGTACTCCAGGTGTCGCCTGGCATCCTCCTGGTTCTGACGAACGTAATAGACCACGTATGAAATGACCATGGCGAACCAACAGAACATGGTCACCAGCATGGCGTAGTCCGTTGTCCTTTTGGTGACGTTGCAGAGATCGCCAGCCACTGCCAGGAAGGGCCGTCCCTCCTGGTCCCGAAGCTCAGAGCTCCTGCACAGAACCCGAGTGGTGGATTCGTGGTTGTGGGCCATCCCGCCGATGGCCTGCTGGAGGGCGCAGTCGCAGTGCCAGGGATTATCGTCCATGATAACGCGAGCCTTGAGGCGGGAAAAGGCCTCCCTGTGCACACTGGTGATGCGGTTATGGGACAGGTCCAGCACTTGGAGCGTTGCCTCTATGCCGCTGAACGCGCCGTCTCCGAGCGTCTCCACGGTATTGTAGGAAAGGTTGAGCTCTCTTAAAAGCCAAAGTCCGTGGAAAGCCTGATCGGGAACACTGTCTATCTGGTTGTGGTCCAGCCTCAACAAGACCGTGTCCACCGGCAGGCTGGGAGGGATCTCTTTGAGCCGGGACTGACTGCAGCTGACATTGAGCCCATGGAGGTGGAGGTCGCGCTGACAGTTGCAGCCTCTGGGACACATGCTGGCCGAAGGAAAACACAGGACCATGAGTACCAGGCTGTGGAGGAGCAGGCACATGGGGATGGAGCGTGACAGCCACAACTCTAACACAGTCATAGCGACTGGCTGTCTGCGGCATCCCGTCTGGGACCAGCACCACTGGTTCTTCAAAGACAAGTCATGGGAGACACATGCGGGCCAACTGCAGCTACTGGAGGATCAGCACAACCTGAAACCAAACAAGTCAAGATGAGGTTTGTCATCTGGAATATGACCTTGGTTGTGATCATAGGGTTGACTGCTAAGTCTTGATTACTGAGCCATGGCCAGTTATGGTTAGATTGGTCAGATCTAGCCATAGACTTAGATTGGTCAAATCTAGTATGAGACTTAGATTGGTCACATTTAGTCTTAGACTTAGATTGGTCACATTTATTCTTAGACTTAGATTCGTTACATCTTGACATAGACTTACATTCAGCATATCTAGTCAGAGACTTAAATTGGTCAAATCTTGTCTTGAACTTTGATTGATCAGATCTAGTCATAGACTAATATTTGTTGGATCTCGTCCTAAACTCAGATTGGTCACATATACTAGTACACTGGTCAGAGCTAATCTTAGATTGGTCAGATATAGTCTGAGACAAGTCAGATGTAGTCTTGGACTTGGATTGGTTAGATCTAGTATGAGACTTAAATTGGTCACATGTAGTCTTAGACATAGATTTGTCAGATCTAGTCAGACTTAGATTAGTCAAATCTTGTCTTGGACTTAGAATGGTCAGATCTCGTCACGGTAACACAGTCATAGTGACTGGCTGTCTGCGGCATCCCGTCTGGGACCAGCACCACTGGTTCTTCAAAGACAAGTCATGGGAGACACATGCGGGCCAACTGCAGCTACTGGAGGATCAGCACAACCTGAAACCAAACAAGTCAAGATGAGGTTTGTCATCTGGAATATGACCTTGGTTGTGATCATAGGGTTGACTGCTAAGTCTTGATTACTGAGCCATGGCCAGTTATGGTTAGATTGGTCACATTTAGTCTTAGACTTAGATTGGTCACATTTATTCTTAGACTTAGATGGGTCACATCTAGACATAGACTTACATTCAGCAGATCTAGTCAGAGACTTAAATTGGTCAAATCTTGTCTTGAACTTTGATTGATCAGATCTTGTCATAGACTAAGATTAGTTGGATCTAGTCTTAGACAGAGTCACATATAGTAGTACACTGGTCAGAGCTAGTCTTAGATTGGTCAGATATAGTCTGAGACAGGTCAGATATAGTCTTGGACTTGGATTGGTTAGATCTAGTATGAGACTTAAATTGGTCACATGTAGTCTTAGACTTAGATTTGTCAGATCTAGTCAGACTTAGATTAGTCAAATCTTGTCTTGGACTTAGAATGGTCAGATCTCGTCACGCTAACACAGTCATAGTGACTGGCTGTCTGCGGCATCCCGTCTGGGACCAGCACCACTGGTTCTTCAAAGACAAGTCATGGGAGACACATGCGGGCCAACTGCAGCTACTGGAGGATCAGCACAACCTGAAACCAAACAAGTCAAGATGAGGTTTGTCATCTGGAATATGACCTTGGTTGTGATGATAGGGTTGACTGCTAACTAAGTCTTGATTACTGAGCTATGGCCAACTATGGTTAGATTGGTCAGATCTAGAATGAAACTTAGATTGGTCACATCTCGTCTTAGACTTAGATTGGTCAGATCTAGCCATAGACTTAGATTGGTAAAATCTAGTATGAGACTTAGATTGGTCACATCTAGTCAACAACTTAGATTGGTCAAATCTAGTATGAGACTTAGATTGGTCACATTTAGTCTTAGACTTTGATTGGTCACATTTATTCTTAGACTTAGATTCGTTACATCTAGACATAGACTTACATTCAGCATATCTAGTCAGAGACTTAAATTGGTCAAATCTTGTCTTGAACTTTGATTGATCAGATCTAGTCATAGACTAATATTTGTTGGATCTAGTCTTAAACTTGTCTTAGATTGGTCAGATATAGTCTGAGACAGGTCAGATATAGTCTTGGACTTGGATTGGTTGGATCTAGTATGAGTCTTAAATTGGTCACATCTAGTCTTAGACTTAAATTTCTCAGATCTAGCCAGACTTAGATTAGTCCAATCTTGTCTTGGACTTAGAATGGTCAGATCTCGTCACGCTAACTCAGTCATAGTGACTGGCTGTCTGCGGCATCCCGTCTGGGACCAGCACCACTGGTTCTTCAAAGACAAGTCATGGGAGACACATGCGGGCCAACTGCAGCTACTGGAGGATCAGCACAACCTGAAACCAAACAAGTCAAGATGAGGTTTGTCATCTGGAATATGACCTTGGTTGTGATCATAGGGTTGACTAGTCTTGATTACTGAGCCATGGCCAGTTATGGTTAGATTGGTCAGATCTAGCCATAGACTTAGATTGGTCAAATCTAGTATGAGATATAGATTGGTCACATTTAGTCTTAGACTTAGATTGGTCACATTTATTCTTAGATTTCTTACATCTAGACATAGACTTACATTCAGCATATCTAGTCGGAGACTCAAATTGGTCAAATCTTGTCTTGAACTTTGATTGATCCGATCTAGTCATAGACTAATATTTGTTGGATCTAGTCTTAAACTCAGATTGGTCACATATACTAGTATACTGGTCAGAGCTAGTCTTAGATTGGTCAGATATAGTCTGAGACAAGTCAGATATAGTCTTGGACTTGGATTGGTTAGATCTAGTATGAGACTTAAATTGGTCACATCTAGTCTTAGACTTAAATTTCTCAGATCTAGCCAGACTTAGATTAGTCAAATCTTGTCTTGGACTTAGAATGGTCAGATCTCGTCACGCTAACACAGTCATAGTGACTGGCTGTCTGCGGCATCCCGTCTGGGACCAGCACCACTGGTTCTTCAAAGACAAGTCATGGGAGACACATGCGGGCCAACTGCAGCTACTGGAGGATCAGCACAACCTGAAACCAAACAAGTCAAGATGAGGTTTGTCATCTGGAATATGACCTTGGTTGTGATCATAGGGTTGACTAGTCTTGATTACTGAGCCATGGCCAGTTATGGTTAGATTGGTCAGATCTAGCCATAGACTTAGATTGGTCAAATCTAGTATGAGATATAGATTGGTCACATTTAGTCTTAGACTTAGATTGGTCACATTTATTCTTAGATTTCTTACATCTAGACATAGACTTACATTCAGCATATCTAGTCGGAGACTCAAATTGGTCAAATCTTGTCTTGAACTTTGATTGATCCGATCTAGTCATAGACTAATATTTGTTGGATCTAGTCTTAAACTCAGATTGGTCACATATACTAGTATACTGGTCAGAGCTAGTCTTAGATTGGTCAGATATAGTCTGAGACAAGTCAGATATAGTCTTGGACTTGGATTGGTTAGATCTAGTATGAGACTTAAATTGGTCACATCTAGTCTTAGACTTAAATTTCTCAGATCTAGCCAGACTTAGATTAGTCAAATCTTGTCTTGGACTTAGAATGGTCAGATCTCGTCACGCTAACACAGTCATAGCGACTGGCTGTCTGCGGCAACCCGTCTGGGACCAGCACCACTGGTTCTTCAAAGACAAGTCATGGGAGACACATGCGGGCCAACTGCAGCTACTGGAGGATCAGCACAACCTGAAACCAAACAAGTCAATATGAGGTTTGTCATCTGGAATATGACCTTGGTTGTGATCATAGGGTTGACTGCTAAGTCTTGACTACTGAGCCATGGCCAGTTATGGTTAGATTGGTCAGATCTAGCCATAGACTTAGATTGGTAAAATCTAGTATGAGACATAGATTGGTCACATTTAGTCTTAGACTTAGATTGGTCACATTTATTCTTAGACTTAGATTCGTTACATCTAGACATAGACTTACATTCAGCAGATGTAGTCAGAGACTTAAATTGGTCAAATCTTGTCTTGAACTTTGATTGATCAGATCTAGTCATAGACTAATATTTGTTGGATCTCATCCTAAACTCAGATTGGTCACATATACTAGTACACTGGTCAGAGCTAGTCTTAGATTGGTCAGATATAGTCTGAGACAGGTCAGATATAGTCTTGGACTTGGATTGGTTAGATCTAGTATGAGTCTTAAATTGGTCACATCTAGTCTTAGACATAGATTTGTCAGATCTAGTCAGACTTAGATTAGTCAAATCTTGTCTTGGACTTAGAATGGTCAGATCTCGTCACGCTAACACAGTCATAGTGACTGGCTGTCTGCGGCATCCCGTCTGGGACCAGCACCACTGGTTCTTCAAAGACAAGTCATGGGAGACACATGCGGGCCAACTGCAGCTACTGGAGGATCAGCACAACCTGAAACCAAACAAGTCAAGATGGGGTTTGTCATCTGGAATATGACCTTGGTTGTGATGATAGGGTTGACTGCTAAGTCTTGATTACTGAGCCATGGCCTGTTATGGTTAGATTGGTCAGATCTAGCCATAGACTTAAATTGGTAAAATCTAGTGTGAGACTTAGAATGGTCACATTTAGTCTTAGACTTAGATTGGTCACATTTATTCTTAGACTTAGATTCGTTACATCTAGACATAGACTTACATTCAGCAGATGTAGTCAGAGACTTAAATTGGTCAAATCTTGTCTTGAACTTTGATTGATCAGATCTAGTCATAGACTAATATTTGTTGGATCTCGTCCTAAACTCAGATTAGTCACATATACTAGTACACTGGTCAGAGCTAGTCTTAGATTGGTCAGATATAGTCTGAGACAAGTCAGATATAGTCTTGGACTTGGATTGGTTAGATCTAGTATGAGACTTAAATTGGTCACATGTAGTCTTAGACTTAGATTTGTCAGATCTAGTCAGACTTAGATTAGTCAAATCTTGTCTTGGACTTAGAATGGTCAGATCTCGTCACGCTAACACAGTCATAGTGACTGGCTGTCTGCGGCATCCCGTCTGGGACCAGCACCACTGGTTCTTCAAAGACAAGTCATGGGAGACACATGCGGGCCAACTGCAGCTACTGGAGGATCAGCACAACCTGAAACCAAACAAGTCAAGATGAGGTTTGTCATCTGGAATATGACCTTGGTTGTGATCATAGGGTTGACTGCTAAGTCTTGATTACTGAGCCATGGCCAGTTATGGTTAGATTGGTCAGATCTAGCCAAAGACTTAGATTGGTCAAATCTAGTATGAGACTTAGATTGGTCACATTTAGTCTTAGACTGGTCACATTTATTCTTAGACTTAGATTCGTTACATCTTGACATAGACTTACATTCAGCATATCTAGTCACAGACTTAAATTGGTCAAATCTTGTCTTGAACTTTGATTGATCAGATCTAGTCATAGACTAATATTTGTTGGATCTAGTCTTAAACTCAGATTGGTCACATATACTAGTATACTGGTCAGAGCTAGTCTTAGATTGGTCAGATATAGTCTGAGACAGGTCAGATATAGTCTTGGACTTGGATTGGTTAGATCTAGTATGAGTCTTAAATTGGTCACATCTAGTCTTAGACATAGATTTGTCAGATCTAGTCAGACTTAGATTGGTCAAATCTTGTCTTGGATTTAGAATGGTCAGATCTTGTCATAGACTAAGATTAGTTGGATCTAGTCTTAGACAGATTGGACACATCTATTTGATTTTTTTTTCCATTCTACATGTGAATTATTTTCATTCTATATTTGATTTTTTTTCCATTCAAAATGTGAATGATTTGCATTCTACACTAGATTTTTTTTTCCATTATATGTTTGAATTATTTCCATTCCACATGTGATTTTTTTCCATTCCACATGTGAATTATTTTCATTCTATATTAGATTTTTTTTTCTCCATTCTACATGTAAATTATTTCCATTCTACGTTAGATTTTTTTTCCATCATATGTTTGAATTATTTCCATTCCACATGAGAATTATTTCCATTCCTCATGTGAATTTTTTCCATTCCACATGTGAGTTATTTTCATTCTATATTATATTTTTTTTCCCATTCCACATGTGAATTATTTTCATTCTATATTTGATTTTTTTTTTTCCATTCTACATGTGAATTATTTCCATTTTACGTTAGATTTTTTTTCCCATTATATGTTTGAATTTTTTCCATTCCACGTGTGAATTATTTTCATTCTATATTTGATTTTTTTTTCCATTCCACATGTGAATTTTTTCCATTCTACATGTGAATTATTTCCATTCCACATGTGAAATGGGTTGGGTCGCATGTGCACATACAAACGTGCACACGCATTCAACATGTGAATTTTTTCCATTGCACATGTGAATTATTTTCATTCTATATTTGATTTTTTTCCATTCCACATGTGAATTTTTTCCATTCCACATGTGAATTATTTCCATTCCACATGTGAAATGGGTTGGGTCGCATGTGCACATACAAACGTGCACACGCATTCAACATGTGAATTATTTTCATTCTATATTTGATTTTTTTCCATTCCACATGTGAATTATTTGCTTTCTATATTTGATTTTTTTTTCCATTCCACATGTGAATTATTTGAATTCTACATTAGATTTTGTTTCCATTATATGTTTTAATTATTTCCATTCCACATGTGAATTATTTTCATTCTACATGTGAATTATTTCCATTCCACATGTGAATTTTTTGCATTCTAGATGTGAATTATTTCCATTCTACATTTGATTTTTTTCCCCATTATATGTTTGAATTATTTCCAAGCCACTTGTGAATGATTTGCATTCTACATGTGAATTATTTTCATTCTACGTTAGATTTTTTTTTTTTACATTATATGTTTGAACTATTTCCATTCAACATGTGAATTTTTTCCATTCTACATGTGAATTATTTTCATGCTATATTTGATTTTTTTCCCATTCCACACGTGAATTTTCTCCATTTCACATGTGAATTATTTGCATTCTACATGTGAATTCTTTTCATTCTGTATTTGATTTTTTTTCCCATTCCACATGTGAATTATTTGCATTCTACATGTGAATTATTTTCATTCTATATTTCATTTTGCCCCATTCCACATGTGAATTATTTGCATTCCACATGTGAATTATTTGCATTCTATATTTGATTTTTTTCCCCCATTTCACATGTGAATTATTTGCATTCTACATGTGAATTATTTCCATTCTACGTTAGATTTTTTTTCCATTACATGTTTGAATTATTTCCATTCCACATGTGAATTCTTTTCATATCATATTTGATTTTTTTTCCATTCCCCATGTGATTTTTTTGCATCCTAGATGTGAATTATTTCCATTCTACATCTGATTTCTTTTCCCATTATATGTTAGAATTATTTCCAAGCCACATGTTATTGATTTGCATTCTACATTAGATTTTTTTTCCATCATATGTTAGATTTTTTTACCATTATACGTTTGAATTTTTTCCATTCCACATGTGAATTCTTTCCATTCCACATGTGAATTTTTTCCATTCCACATGTGAATTATTTTCATTCTATATTAGATATTTTTTTCCATTCCACATGTGAATTATTTTCATTCTATATTTGATTTTTTTTCTCCATTCTACATGTAAATTATTTCCATTCTACATTAGATTTTTTTTTCCATCATATGTTTGAATTATTTCCATTCCACATGAGAATTATTTCCATTCCTCATGTGAATTTTTTCCATTCCACATGTGAATTATTTTCATTCTTCGTTAGATTTTTTTACCATTATACGTTTGAATTATTTCCATTCCACATGTGAATTATTTCCATTCCACATGTGAATTTTTTCCATTCCACATGTGAATTTTTTCCATTCCACATGTGAATTATTTTCATTCTATATTAGATTTTTTTTACATTCCACATGTGAATTATTTTCATTCTATATTTGATTTTTTTTTCCCATTCTACATGTGAATTATTTCCATTCTACGTTAGATTTTTTTTCCCATTATATGTTTGAATTATTTCCATTCCATATGTGAATTATTTTCATTCTACATGTGAATTATTTGCATTCTACATGTGTATTATTTCCATTCCACATGTGAATTTTTTGCATTCTAGATGTGAATTATTTCCATTCTATATTTGATTTTTTTCCCCATTATATGTTTGAATTATTTCCAAGCCACTTGTGAATTATTTGCATTCTACATGTGAATTATTTCCATTCTACGTTAGATTTTTTTTCCATTACATGTTTGAATTATTTCCATTCCACATGTGAATTCTTTTCATATCATATTTGATTTTTTTTCCATTCCCCATGTGAATTTTTTGCATCCTAGATGTGAATTATTTCCATTCTACATCTGATTTCTTTTCCCATTATATGTTAGAATTATTTCCAAGCCACATGTGAATGATTTGCATTCTACATTAGATTTTTTTTCCCATCATATGTTAGATTTTTTTACCATTATACGTTTGAATTTTTTCCATTCCACATGTGAATTTTTTCCATTCCACATGTGAATTATTTTCATTCTATATTAGATCTTTTTTTCCATTCCACATGTGAATTATTTTTCATTCTATATTTGATTTTTTCTCTCCATTCTACATGTAAATTATTTCCATTCTACATTAGATTTTTTTCCCATCATGTTTGAATTATTTCCATTCTACATTAGATTTTTTTTCCATCATGTTTGAATTATTTCCATTCCACATGAGAATTATTTCCATTCCTCATGTGAATTTTTTCCATTCCACATGTGAATTATTTTCATTCTTCGTTAGATTTTTTTACCATTATACGTTTGAATTTTTTCCATTCCACATGTGAATTATTTCCATTCCACATGTGAATTTTTTCCATTCCACATGTGAATTATTTTCATTCTATATTTGATTTTTTTCCCCATTCCACGTGTGAATTATTTGCATTCTACATTAGATTTTGTTTCCATTATATGTTTTAATTATTTCCATTCCACATGTGAATTATTTTCATTCTACATGTGAATTATTTGCATTCTACATGTGAATTATTTCCATTCCACATGTGAATTTTTTGCATTCTAGATGTGAATTATTTCCATTCTACATTTGATTTTTTTTCCCATTATATGTTTGAATTATTTCCAAACCACTTGTGAATTATTTGCATTCTACATGTGAATTATTTCCATTCTACGTTAGATTTTTTTTCCATTACATGTTTGAATTATTTCCATTCCACATGTGAATTCTTTTCATATCATATTTGATTTTTTTTCCATTCCCCATGTGAATTTTTTGCATCCTAGATGTGAATTATTTCCATTCTACATCTGATTTCTTTTCCCATTATATGTTAGAATTATTTCCATTCCCCATGTGAATTTTTTGCATCCTAGATGTGAATTATTTCCATTCTACATCTGATTTCTTTTCCCATTATATGTTAGAATTATTTCCAAGCCACATGTGAATGATTTGCATTCTACATTAGATTTTTTTTTCCATCATATGTTAGATTTTTTTACCATTATACGTTTGAATTTTTTCCATTCCACATGTGAATTATTTTCATTCTATATTAGATCTTTTTTTCCATTCCACATGTGAATTATTTTTCATTCTATATTTGATTTTTTTTCTCTCCATTCTACATGTAAATTATTTCCATTCTACATTAGATTTTTTTTTCCATCATGTTTGAATTATTTCCATTCCACATGAGAATTATTTCCATTCCTCATGTGAATTTTTTCCATTCCACATGTGAATTATTTTCATTCTTCGTTAGATTTTTTTACCATTATACGTTTGAATTTTTTCCATTCCACATGTGAATTATTTCCATTCCACATGTGAATTATTTCCATTTCACATGTGAATTATTTTCATTCTATATTAGATTTTTTTTCCATTCCACATGTGAATTATTTTCATTCTATATTTGATTTTTTTTTCCATTCTACATGTGAATTATTTCCATTCTACGTTAGATTTTTTTTCCCATTATATGTTTGAATTATTTCCATTCCACATGTGAATTATTTTCATTCTACATGTGAATTATTTTCATTCTACATGTGAATTATTTCCATTCCACATGTGAATTTTTTGCATTCTAGATGTGAATTATTTCCATTCTTCATTTGATTTGTTTCCCCATTATATGTTTGAATTATTTCCAAGCCACTTGTGAATGATTTGCATTCTACGTTAGATTTTTTTTTTTACATTATATGTTTGAACTATTTCCATTCAACATGTGAATTTTTTCCATTCTACATGTGAATTATTTTCATGCTATATTTGATTTTTTTCCCATTCCACACGTGAATTTTTTCCATTCCACATGTGAATTATTTGCATTCTACATGTGAATTCTTTTCATTCTGTATTTGATTTTTTTTCCCATTCCACATGTGAATTATTTGCATTCTACATGTGAATTATTTTCATTCTATATTTGATTTTTTTTCCATTATTTTCATTCTACGTTAGATTTTTTTCCATTAGATGTTTGAATTATTTCCATTCCGCATGTGAATTATTTGCATTCCACATGTGAATTATTTGCATTCAATATTTGATTTTTTTCCCATTTCACATGTGAATTATTTGCATTCCACATGTGAATTATTTGCATTCTACGTTAGATTTTTTTTCCATTACATGTTTGAATTATTTCCATTCCACATGTGAATTCTTTTCATATCATATTTGATTTTTTTTCCATTCCCCATGTGAATTTTTTGCATCCTAGATGTGAATTATTTCCATTCTACATCTGATTTCTTTTCCCATTATATGTTAGAATTATTTCCAAGCCACATGTTATTGATTTGCATTCTACATTAGATTTTTTTTCCCATCATATGTTAGATTTTTTTACCATTATACGTTTGAATTTTTTCCATTCCACATGTGAATTTTTTCCATTCCACATGTGAATTATTTTCATTCTATATTAGATATTTTTTTCCATTCCACATGTGAATTATTTTCATTCTATATTTGATTTTTTTTCTCCATTCTACATGTAAATTATTTCCATTCTACATTAGATTTTTTTTTCCATCATATGTTTGAATTATTTCCATTCCACATGAGAATTATTTCCATTCCTCATGTGAATTTTTTCCATTCCACATGTGAATTATTTTCATTCTTCGTTAGATTTTTTTTTACCAATATACGTTTGAATTTTTTCCATTCCACATGTGAATTTTTTCCATTCCACATGTGAATTATTTTCATTCTATATTTGATTTTTTTTCCATTCTACATGTGAATTATTTCCATTCTACATTAGATTTTTTTTCCATCATATGTTTGAATTTTTTTCATTCCACATGTGAATTATTTTCATTCTTCGTTAGATTTTTTTTACCATTATACGTTTGAATTTTTTCTATTCCACATGTGAATTATTTCCATTCCACATGTGAATTTTTTCCATTCCACATGTGAATTATTTTCATTCTATATTAGATTTTTTTTCCATTCCACATGTGAATTATTTTCATTCTATATTTGATTTTTTTTCCATTCTACATGTGAATTATTTCCATTCTACGTTAGATTTTTTTTCCCCATTATATGTTTGAATTATTTCCATTCCACATGTGAATTATTTTCATTCTACATGTGAATTATTTGCATTCTACATGTGAATTATTTCCATTCCACGTGTGAATGATTTGCATTCTACATGTGAATTATTTTCATTCTACATTAGATTTTTTTTTCATTATATGTTTGAACTATTTCCATTCAACATGTGAATTTTTTCCATTCTACATGTGAATTATTTTCATTCTATATTTGATTTTTTTCCCATTCCACACGTGAATTTTTCCATTCCACATGTGAATTATTTGCATTCTACATGAATTATATTCATTCTATATTTGATTTTTTTTCCATTATTGTCATTGTACGTTAGATTTTTTTTCCATTAGATGTTTGAATTATTTCCATTCCGCATGTGAATTATTTTCATTCTACATGAGAATTATTTGCATTCTATATTTCATTTTTTTCCCCATTCCACATGTGAATTATTTGCATTCCACATGTGAATTATTTGCATTCAATATTTGATTTTTTTCCCATTTCACATGTGAATTATTTCCATTCTACATGTGAATTATTTCCATTCTACGTTAGATTTTTTTTCCATTACATGTTTGAATTATTTCCATTCCACATGTAAATTATTTTCATTTTATATTAGATTTTTTTTTCTATTCCACATGTGAATTTTTTGCACTCTACATGTGAATTATTTCCATTCTACATCTGATTTCTTTTCCCATTATATGTTAGAATTATTTCCAAGCCACATGTTATTGATTTGCATTCTACATTAGATTTTTTTTTCCATCATATGTTAGATTTTTTTTACCATTATACGTTTGAATTTTTTCCATTCCACATGTGAATTTTTTCCATTCCACATGTGAATTATTTTCATTCTATATTAGATCTTTTTTTCCATTCCACATGTGAATTATTTTCATTCTATATTTGATTTTTTTTTCTCCATTCTACATGTAAATTATTTCCATTCTACATTAGATTTTTTTTTCCATCATATGTTTGAATTATTTCCATTCCACATGAGAATTATTTCCATTCCTCATGTGAATTTTTTCCATTCCACATGTGAATTATTTTCATTCTTCGTTAGATTTTTTTTACCATTATACGTTTGAATTTTTTCCATTCCACATGTGAATTATTTCCATTCCACATGTGAATTATTTCCATTTTACATGTGAATTATTTTCATTCTATATTAGATTTTTTTTCCATTCCACATGTGAATTATTTTCATTCTATATTTGATTTTTTTTCCATTCTACATGTGAATTATTTCCATTCTACGTTAGAGTTTTTTTTCCATTATATGTTTGAATTATTTCCATTCCACATGTGAATTATTTTCATTCTACATGTGAATTATTTGCATTCTACATGTGAATTATTTCCATTCCACATGTGAATTTTTTGCATTCTATATGTGAATTATTTCCATTCTACATTTTATTTTTTTCCCCATTATATGTTTGAATTATTTCCAAGCCACTTGTGAATGATTTGCATTCTACATGTGAATTATTTTCATTCTACATTAGATTTTTTTTTACATTATATGTTTGAACTATTTCCATTCAACATGTGAATTTTTTCCATTCTACATGTGAATTATTTTCATTCTATATTTGATTTTTTTCCCATTCCACACGTGAATTTTTTCCATTCCACATGTGAATTTTTTCCATTCCACATGTGAATTATTTTCATTCTATATTAGATCTTTTTTTCCATTCCACATGTGAATTATTTTCATTCTATATTTGATTTTTTTTTCTCCATTCTACATGTAAATTATTTCCATTCTACATTAGATTTTTTTTTCCATCATATGTTTGAATTATTTCCATTCCACATGAGAATTATTTCCATTCCTCATGTGAATTTTTTCCATTCCACATGTGAATTATTTTCATTCTTCGTTAGATTTTTTTTACCATTATACGTTTGAATTTTTTCCATTCCACATGTGAATTATTTCCATTCCACATGTGAATTATTTCCATTTTACATGTGAATTATTTTCATTCTATATTAGATTTTTTTTCCATTCCACATGTGAATTATTTTCATTCTATATTTGATTTTTTTTCCATTCTACATGTAAATTATTTCCATTCTACGTTAGAGTTTTTTTTCCATTATATGTTTGAATTATTTCCATTCCACATGTGAATTATTTTCATTCTACATGTGAATTATTTGCATTCTACATGTGAATTATTTCCATTCCACATGTGAATTTTTTGCATTCTATATGTGAATTATTTCCATTCTACATTTTATTTTTTTCCCCATTATATGTTTGAATTATTTCCAAGCCACTTGTGAATGATTTGCATTCTACATGTGAATTATTTTCATTCTACATTAGATTTTTTTTTACATTATATGTTTGAACTATTTCCATTCAACATGTGAATTTTTTCCATTCTACATGTGAATTATTTTCATTCTATATTTGATTTTTTTCCCATTCCACACGTGAATTTTTTCCATTTCACATGTGAATTATTTGCATTCTACATGTGAATTCTTTTCATTCTGTATTTGATTTTTTTCCCCATTCCACATGTGAATTATTTGCATTCTACATTAGATTTTGTTGTTTGAATTATTTCCATTCCACATGTGAATTATTTTCATTCTACATGTGAATTATTTGCATTCTACATGTGAATTATTTGCATTCTACATGTGAATTATTTGCATTCTACATGTGAATTATTTCCATTCCACATGTGAATTTTTTGCATTCTAGATGTGAATTATTTCCATTCTACATTTGATTTTTTTTTCCCATTATGTTTGAATTATTTCCAAGCCACTTGTGAATTATTTGCATTCCACATGTGAATTATTTGCATTCTACATTAGATTTTGTTTCCATTATATGTTTTAATTATTTTCATTCTACATGTGAATTATTTTCATTCTGTATTTGATTTTTTCCCCCATTCCACATGTGAATTATTTGCATTCTACATGAATTATTTTCATTCTGTATTTGATTTTTTTTCCATTATTTTCATTCTGTTAGATTTTTTTTCCATTAGATGTTTGAATTATTTCCATTCTGCATGTGAATTATTTGCATTCTACATGAGAATTATTTGCATTCTATATTTCATTTTTTTCTCCCATTCCACATGTGAATTATTTGCATTCCACATGTGAATTATTTGCATTCAATATTTGATTTTTTTCCCATTTCACATGTGAATTATTTCCATTCAAAGTTAGATTTTTTTTCCATTACATGTTTGAATTATTTCCATTCAAAGTTAGATTTTTTTTCCATTACATGTTTGAATTATTTCCATTCCACATGTAAATTCTTTAAATTTTATATTTGATTTTTTTTTTCTATTCCACATGTGAATTTTTTGCACTCTACATGTGAATTATTTCCATTCTACATTTGATTTCTTTTCCCATTATATGTTAGAATTATTTCCAAGCCACATGTTATTGATTTGCATTCTACATGTGAATTATTTCCATTCTACGTTAGATTTCCCCCCCCCCCCCATTATATGTTTAAATTATTTCCATTCCACATGTGAATTATTTGCATTCTACATGTGAATTATTTCCATTCCACATGTGAATTTTTTGCATTCTAGATGTGAATTATTTCCATTCTACATTTGATTTCTTTTCCCATTATATGTTAGAATTATTTCCAAGCCACATGTGAATGATTTGCATTCTACATGTGAATTATTTCCATTCTACGTTAGATTTCCCCCCCATTATATGTTTGAATTATTTCCATTCCACATGTGAATTATTTTCATTCTACATGTGAATTATTTTCATTCTACATGTGAATTATTTCCATTCCACATGTGAATTTTTTGCATTCTAGATGTGAATTATTTCCATTCTACATTTGATTTTTTCCCCCATTATATGTTTGAATTATTTCCAAGCCACTCGTGAATGATTTGCATTCTACATGTGAATTATTTTCATTCTACATTAGATTTTTTTTTACATTATATGTTTGAACTATTTCCATTCTACATGTGAATTATTTTCATTCTATATTTGATTTTTTTCCCATTCCACACGTGAATTTTTTCCATTCCACATGTGAATTATTTTCATTCTACATGAATTATTTTCATTCTATATTTGATTTTTTTCCCATTATTGTCATTGTACGTTAGATTTTTTTTCCATTAGATGTTTGAATTATTTCCATTCCGCATGTGAATTATTTTCATTCTACATGAGAATTCTTTGCATTCTATATTTCATTTTTTTCCCCATTCCACATGTGAATTATTTGCATTCAATATTTGATTTTTTTCCCCATTTCACATGTGAATTATTTGCATTCTACATGTGAATTATTTCCATTCTACGTTAGATTTTTTTCTCCATTACATGTTTGAATTATTTCCATTCCACATGTGAATTCTTTTCATTTTATATTAGATTTTTTTTTCTATTCCACATGTGAATTTTTTGCACTCTACATGTGAATTATTTCCATTCTACATTTGATTTCTTTTCCCATTATATGTTAGAATTATTTCCAAGCCACATGTTATTGATTTGTATTCTACATTAGATTTTTTTTTCCATCATATGTTAGATTTTTTTACCATTATACGTTTGAATTTTTTCCATTCCACATGTGAATTTTTTCCATTCCACATGTGAATTTTTTCCATTCCACATGTGAATTATTTTCATTCTATATTTGATTTTTTTTCTCCATTCTACATGTAAATTATTTCCATTCTACATTAGATTTTTTTTCCATCATGTTTGAATTATTTCCATTCCACATGAGAATGATTTCCATTCCTCATGTGAATTTTTTTCATTCTTCGTTAGATTTTTTTTACCATTATACGTTTGAATTTTTTCCATTCCACATGTGAATTATTTCCATTCCACATGTGAATTATTTTCATTCTATATTTGATTTTTTTCCCCATTATATGTTTGAATTATTTCCATTCCACATGTGAATTATTTTCATTCTACATGTGAATTATTTCCATTCCACATGTGAATTTTTTGCATTCTAGATGTGAATTATTTCCATTCTAAATTTTATTTTTTTCCCCATTATATGTTTGAATTATTTCCAAGCCACTTGTGAATGATTTGCATTCTACATGTGAATTATTTTCATTCTACATTAGATTTTTTTTTACATTATATGTTTGAACTATTTCCATTCAACATGTGAATTTTTTCCATTCTACATGTGAATTATTTTCATTCTATATTTGATTTTTTTCCCATTCCACACGTGAATTTTTTCCATTTCACATGTGAATTATTTGCATTCTACATGTGAATTCTTTTCATTCTGTATTTGATTTTTTTCCCCATTCCACATGTGAATTATTTGCATTCTACATTAGATTTTGTTGTTTGAATTATTTCCATTCCACATGTGAATTATTTTCATTCTACATGTGAATTATTTGCATTCTACATGTGAATTATTTGCATTCTACATGTGAATTATTTGCATTCTACATGTGAATTATTTCCATTCCACATGTGAATTTTTTGCATTCTAGATGTGAATTATTTCCATTCTACATTTGATTTTTTTTTCCCATTATGTTTGAATTATTTCCAAGCCACTTGTGAATTATTTGCATTCCACATGTGAATTATTTGCATTCTACATTAGATTTTGTTTCCATTATATGTTTTAATTATTTTCATTCTACATGTGAATTATTTTCATTCTGTATTTGATTTTTTCCCCCATTCCACATGTGAATTATTTGCATTCTACATGAATTATTTTCATTCTGTATTTGATTTTTTTTCCATTATTTTCATTCTGTTAGATTTTTTTTCCATTAGATGTTTGAATTATTTCCATTCTGCATGTGAATTATTTGCATTCTACATGAGAATTATTTGCATTCTATATTTCATTTTTTTCTCCCATTCCACATGTGAATTATTTGCATTCCACATGTGAATTATTTGCATTCAATATTTGATTTTTTTCCCATTTCACATGTGAATTATTTCCATTCAAAGTTAGATTTTTTTTCCATTACATGTTTGAATTATTTCCATTCAAAGTTAGATTTTTTTTCCATTACATGTTTGAATTATTTCCATTCCACATGTAAATTCTTTAAATTTTATATTTGATTTTTTTTTTCTATTCCACATGTGAATTTTTTGCACTCTACATGTGAATTATTTCCATTCTACATTTGATTTCTTTTCCCATTATATGTTAGAATTATTTCCAAGCCACATGTTATTGATTTGCATTCTACATGTGAATTATTTCCATTCTACGTTAGATTTCCCCCCCCCCCCCATTATATGTTTAAATTATTTCCATTCCACATGTGAATTATTTGCATTCTACATGTGAATTATTTCCATTCCACATGTGAATTTTTTGCATTCTAGATGTGAATTATTTCCATTCTACATTTGATTTCTTTTCCCATTATATGTTAGAATTATTTCCAAGCCACATGTGAATGATTTGCATTCTACATGTGAATTATTTCCATTCTACGTTAGATTTCCCCCCCATTATATGTTTGAATTATTTCCATTCCACATGTGAATTATTTTCATTCTACATGTGAATTATTTTCATTCTACATGTGAATTATTTCCATTCCACATGTGAATTTTTTGCATTCTAGATGTGAATTATTTCCATTCTACATTTGATTTTTTCCCCCATTATATGTTTGAATTATTTCCAAGCCACTCGTGAATGATTTGCATTCTACATGTGAATTATTTTCATTCTACATTAGATTTTTTTTTACATTATATGTTTGAACTATTTCCATTCTACATGTGAATTATTTTCATTCTATATTTGATTTTTTTCCCATTCCACACGTGAATTTTTTCCATTCCACATGTGAATTATTTTCATTCTACATGAATTATTTTCATTCTATATTTGATTTTTTTCCCATTATTGTCATTGTACGTTAGATTTTTTTTCCATTAGATGTTTGAATTATTTCCATTCCGCATGTGAATTATTTTCATTCTACATGAGAATTCTTTGCATTCTATATTTCATTTTTTTCCCCATTCCACATGTGAATTATTTGCATTCAATATTTGATTTTTTTCCCCATTTCACATGTGAATTATTTGCATTCTACATGTGAATTATTTCCATTCTACGTTAGATTTTTTTCTCCATTACATGTTTGAATTATTTCCATTCCACATGTGAATTCTTTTCATTTTATATTAGATTTTTTTTTCTATTCCACATGTGAATTTTTTGCACTCTACATGTGAATTATTTCCATTCTACATTTGATTTCTTTTCCCATTATATGTTAGAATTATTTCCAAGCCACATGTTATTGATTTGTATTCTACATTAGATTTTTTTTTCCATCATATGTTAGATTTTTTTACCATTATACGTTTGAATTTTTTCCATTCCACATGTGAATTTTTTCCATTCCACATGTGAATTTTTTCCATTCCACATGTGAATTATTTTCATTCTATATTTGATTTTTTTTCTCCATTCTACATGTAAATTATTTCCATTCTACATTAGATTTTTTTTCCATCATGTTTGAATTATTTCCATTCCACATGAGAATGATTTCCATTCCTCATGTGAATTTTTTTCATTCTTCGTTAGATTTTTTTTACCATTATACGTTTGAATTTTTTCCATTCCACATGTGAATTATTTCCATTCCACATGTGAATTATTTTCATTCTATATTTGATTTTTTTCCCCATTATATGTTTGAATTATTTCCATTCCACATGTGAATTATTTTCATTCTACATGTGAATTATTTCCATTCCACATGTGAATTTTTTGCATTCTAGATGTGAATTATTTCCATTCTAAATTTTATTTTTTTCCCCATTATATGTTTGAATTATTTCCAAGCCACTTGTGAATGATTTGCATTCTACATGTGAATTATTTTCATTCTACATTAGATTATTTTTTACATTATATGTTTGAACTATTTCCATTCAACATGTGAATTTTTTCCATTCTACATGTGAATTATTTTCATTCTATATTTGATTTTTTTCCCATTCCACACGTGAATTCTTTCCATTTCACATGTGAATTATTTGCATTCTACATGTGAATTCTTTTCATTCTGTATTTGATTTTTTCCCCCATTCCACATGTGAATTATTTGCATTCTACATGAATTTTTTCCATTCCACATGTGAATTATTTTCATTCTATATTTGATTTTTTTTCTCCATTCTACATGTAAATTATTTCCATTCTACATTAGATTTTTTTTCCATCATGTTTGAATTATTTCCATTCCACATGAGAATTATTTCCATTCCTCATGTGAATTTTTTCCATTCCACATGTGAATTATTTTCATTCTTCGTTAGATTTTTTTACCATTATACGTTTGAATTTTTTCCATTCCACATGTGAATTTTTTCCATTCCACATGTGAATTATTTTCATTCTATATTAGATTTTTTTTCCATTCCACATGTGAATTATTTTCATTCTATATTTGATTTTTTTTTCCATTCTACATGTGAATTATTTCCATTCTACGTTAGATTTTTTTTCCATTATATGTTTTAATTATTTCCATTCCACATGTGAATTATTTTCATTCTACATGTGAATTATTTGCATTCAACATGTGAATTATTTCCATTCCACATGTGAATTTTTTGCATTCTAGATGTGAATTATTTCCATTCTACATTTGATTTTTTTTTCCATTATATGTTTGAATTATTTCCAAGCCACTTGTGAATTATTTGCATTCTACATGTGAATTATTTTCATTCTGTATTTGATTTTTTTCCCCATTCCACATGTGAATTATTTGCATTCTACATGAATTATTTTCATTCTGTATTTGATTTTTTTTCCATTATTTTTCATTCTACGTTAGATTTTTTTTCCATTAGATGTTTGAATTATTTCCATTCCGCATGTGAATTATTTTCATTCTACATGAGAATTATTTGCATTCTATATTAGATTTTGTTTCCATTATATGTTTTAATTATTTGCATTCTACATGTGAATTCTTTTCATTCTGTATTTGATTTTTTCCCCCATTCCACATGTGAATTATTTGCATTCTACATGAATTTTTTCCATTCCACATGTGAATTATTTTCATTCTATATTTGATTTTTTTTCTCCATTCTACATGTAAATTATTTCCATTCTACATTAGATTTTTTTTCCATCATGTTTGAATTATTTCCATTCCACATGAGAATTATTTCCATTCCTCATGTGAATTTTTTCCATTCCACATGTGAATTATTTTCATTCTTCGTTAGATTTTTTTACCATTATACGTTTGAATTTTTTCCATTCCACATGTGAATTTTTTCCATTCCACATGTGAATTATTTTCATTCTATATTAGATTTTTTTTCCATTCCACATGTGAATTATTTTCATTCTATATTTGATTTTTTTTTCCATTCTACATGTGAATTATTTCCATTCTACGTTAGATTTTTTTTCCATTATATGTTTTAATTATTTCCATTCCACATGTGAATTATTTTCATTCTACATGTGAATTATTTGCATTCAACATGTGAATTATTTCCATTCCACATGTGAATTTTTTGCATTCTAGATGTGAATTATTTCCATTCTACATTTGATTTTTTTTTCCATTATATGTTTGAATTATTTCCAAGCCACTTGTGAATTATTTGCATTCTACATGTGAATTATTTTCATTCTGTATTTGATTTTTTTCCCCATTCCACATGTGAATTATTTGCATTCTACATGAATTATTTTCATTCTGTATTTGATTTTTTTTCCATTATTTTTCATTCTACGTTAGATTTTTTTTCCATTAGATGTTTGAATTATTTCCATTCCGCATGTGAATTATTTTCATTCTACATGAGAATTATTTGCATTCTATATTTCATTTTTTTCCCCATTCCACATGTGAATTATTTGCATTCCACATGTGAATTATTTGCATTCAATATTTGATTTTTTTCCCATTTCACATGTGAATTATTTCCATTCTACATGTGAATTATTTCCATTCTACGTTAGATTTTTTTTCCATTACATGTTTGAATTATTTCCATTCCACATGTAAATTATTTTCATTTTATATTAGATTTTTTTTTCTATTCCACATGTGAATTTTTTGCACTCTACATGTGAATTATTTCCATTCTACATTTGATTTCTTTGGCCATTATATGTTAGAATTATTTCCAAGCCACATGTTATTGATTTGTATTCTACATTAGATTTTTTTTTCCATCATATGTTAGATTTTTTTACCATTATACGTTTGAATTTTTTCCATTCCACATGTGAATTTTTTCCATTCCACATGTGAATTTTTTCCATTCCACATGTGAATTATTTTCATTCTATATTTGATTTTTTTTCTCCATTCTACATGTAAATTATTTCCATTCTACATTAGATTTTTTTTCCATCATGTTTGAATTATTTCCATTCCACATGAGAATGATTTCCATTCCTCATGTGAATTTTTTTCATTCTTCGTTAGATTTTTTTTACCATTATACGTTTGAATTTTTTCCATTCCACATGTGAATTATTTCCATTCCACATGTGAATTATTTTCATTCTATATTTGATTTTTTTTTCCATTATATGTTTGAATTATTTCCATTCCACATGTGAATTATTTTCATTCTACATGTGAATTATTTCCATTCCACATGTGAATTTTTTGCATTCTAGATGTGAATTATTTCCATTCTAAATTTTATTTTTTTCCCCATTATATGTTTGAATTATTTCCAAGCCACTTGTGAATGATTTGCATTCTACATGTGAATTATTTTCATTCTACATTAGATTATTTTTTACATTATATGTTTGAACTATTTCCATTCAACATGTGAATTTTTTCCATTCTACATGTGAATTATTTTCATTCTATATTTGATTTTTTTCCCATTCCACACGTGAATTCTTTCCATTTCACATGTGAATTATTTGCATTCTACATGTGAATTCTTTTCATTCTGTATTTGATTTTTTCCCCCATTCCACATGTGAATTATTTGCATTCTACATGAATTTTTTCCATTCCACATGTGAATTATTTTCATTCTATATTTGATTTTTTTTCTCCATTCTACATGTAAATTATTTCCATTCTACATTAGATTTTTTTTCCATCATGTTTGAATTATTTCCATTCCACATGAGAATTATTTCCATTCCTCATGTGAATTTTTTCCATTCCACATGTGAATTATTTTCATTCTTCGTTAGATTTTTTTACCATTATACGTTTGAATTTTTTCCATTCCACATGTGAATTTTTTCCATTCCACATGTGAATTATTTTCATTCTATATTAGATTTTTTTTCCATTCCACATGTGAATTATTTTCATTCTATATTTGATTTTTTTTTCCATTCTACATGTGAATTATTTCCATTCTACGTTAGATTTTTTTTCCATTATATGTTTTAATTATTTCCATTCCACATGTGAATTATTTTCATTCTACATGTGAATTATTTGCATTCAACATGTGAATTATTTCCATTCCACATGTGAATTTTTTGCATTCTAGATGTGAATTATTTCCATTCTACATTTGATTTTTTTTCCATTATATGTTTGAATTATTTCCAAGCCACTTGTGAATTATTTGCATTCTACATGTGAATTATTTTCATTCTGTATTTGATTTTTTTTCCATTATTTTTCATTCTACGTTAGATTTTTTTTCCATTAGATGTTTGAATTATTTCCATTCCGCATGTGAATTATTTTCATTCTACATGAGAATTATTTGCATTCTATATTTCATTTTTTTCCCCATTCCACATGTGAATTATTTGCATTCCACATGTGAATTATTTGCATTCAATATTTGATTATTTTCCCATTTCACATGTGAATTATTTGCATTCTACATGTGAATTATTTCCATTCTACGTTAGATTTTTTTTCCATTACATGTTTGAATTATTTCCATTCCACATGTAAATTATTTTCATTTTATATTAGATTTTTTTTTCTATTCCACATGTGAATTTTTTGCACTCTACATGTGAATTATTTCCATTCTACATTTGATTTCTTTTCCCATTATATGTTAGAATTATTTCCAAGCCACATGTGAATGATTTGCATTCTACATTAGATTTTTTTGTCCATCATATGTTAGATTTTTTTACCATTATACGTTTGAATTTTTTCCATTGCACATTTGAATTATTTTCATTCTATATTAGATCTTTTTTTCCATTCCACATGTGAATTATTTTCATTCTATATTTGATTTTTTTTCTCCATTCTACATGTAAATTATTTCCATTCTACATTTGATTTTTTTTTCCATCATATGTTTGAATTATTTCCATTCCACATGAGAATTATTTCCATTCCTCATGTGAATTTTTTCCATTCCACATGTGAATTATTTTCATTCTTCGTTAGATTTTTTTCACCATTATACGTTTGAATTTTTTTCCATTCCACATGTGAATTATTTCCATTTCACATGTGATTTTTTTCCATTCCACATGTGAATTATTTTCATTCTATATTAGATCTTTTTTCCATTCCACATGTGAATTATTTTCATTCTATATTTGATTTTTTTTCCATTCTACATGTGAATTATTTCCATTCTACGTTAGATTTTTTTTTCCATTATATGTTTGAATTATTTCCATTCCACATGTGAATTATTTTCATTCTATATTAGATTTTTTTTCCATTCCACATGTGAATTTTTTCCATTCCACATGTGAATTATTTCTATTCCACATGTGAAATGGGTTGGGTCGCATGTGCACATACAAACGTGCACACGCATTCAACATGTGAATTTTTTCCATTGCACATGTGAATTATTTTCATTCTATATTAGATTTTTTTTCCATTCCACATGTGAATTATTTGCATTCTAAATTTGATTTTTTTTTCCATTCCACATGTGAATTATTTGCATTCTACATGTGAACTATTTTCATTCTATATTTGATTTTTTTTCCCATTCCACATGTGAATTATTTCCATTCTACATTAGATTTTGTTTCCATTATATGTTTTAATTATTTCCATTCCACATGTGAATTATTTTCATTCTACATGTGAATTATTTGCATTCTACATGTGAATTATTTCCATTCCACATGTGAATTTTTTGCATTCTAGATGTGAATTATTTCCATTCCACATGTGAATTTTTTGCATTCTAGATGTGAATTATTTCCATTCTACATTTGATTTTTTTCCCCATTATATGTTTGAATTATTTCCAAGCCACTTGTGAATGATTTGCATTCTACATGTGAATTATTTTCATTCTGTATTTGATTTTTTTCCCCATTCCACATGTGAATTATTTTCATTCTGTATTTGATTTTTTTTCCATTATTTTTCATTCTACGTTAGAGTTTTTTTCCATTAGATGTTTGAATTATTTCCATTCCGCATGTGAATTATTTGCATTCTACATTGCCGTAGATTTTGTTTCCATTATATGTTTTAATTATTTCCATTCCACATGTGAATTATTTTCATTCTACATGTGAATTATTTTCATTCCACATGTGAATTTTTTGCATTCTAGATGTGAATTATTTCCATTCTACATTTGATTTTTTTCCCCATTATATGTTTGAATTATTTCCAAGCCACTTGTGAATGATTTGCATTCTACATGTGAATTATTTTCATTCTACATTAGATTTTTTTTACATGATATGTTTGAACTATTTCCATTCAACATGTGAATTTTTTCCATTCTACATGTGAATTATTTTCATGCTATATTTGATTTTTTTCCCATTCCACACGTGAATTTTTTCCATTCCACATGTGAATTTTTTCCATTCTACATGTGAATTATTTGCATTCTACATGAATTATTTTCATTCTATATTTGATTTTTTTCCATTATTGTCATTGTACGTTAGATTTTTTTTCCATTAGATGTTTGAATTATTTCCATTCCGCATGTGAATTATTTTCATTCTACATGAGAATTATTTGCATTCTATATTTCATTTTTTTCCCATTCCACATGTGAATTATTTGCATTCAATATTTGATTTTTTTCCCATTTCACATGTGAATTATTTGCATTCTACATGTGAATTATTTCCATTCTACGTTAGATTTTTTTTCCATTACATGTTTGAATTATTTCCATTCCACATGTAAATTCTTTTCAGTTTATATTTGATTATTTTTTCTATTCCACATGTGAATTTTTTGCATTCTACATGTGAATTATTTCCATTCTACATGTGAATTTTTTCCATTCCACATGTGAATTATTTCCATTCTATATTTGATTTTTTTTTCCATTCTACATGTGAATTATTTCCATTCTACGTTAGATTTTTTTTTTCCATTAGATGTTTGAATTATTTCCATTCCGCATGTGAATTATTTTCATTCTACATGAGAATTATTTGCATTCTATATTTCATTTTTTTCCCCATTCCACATGTGAATTATTTGCATTCCACATGTGAATTATTTGCATTCAATATTTGATTTTTTTCCCATTTCACATGTGAATTATTTGCATTCTACATGTGAATTATTTCCATTCTACGTTAGATTTTTTTTCCATTACATGTTTGAATTATTTCCATTCCACATGTGAATTCTTTTCATTTTATATTAGATTTTTTTTTCTATTCCACATGTGAATTTTTTGCATTCTACATGTGAATTATTTCCATTCTACATTTGATTTATTTTCCCATTATATGTTTGAATTATTTCCAAGCCACATGTTATTGATTTGCATTCTACATTAGATTTTTTTTTTCCATCATATGTTAGATTTTTTTTACCATTATACGTTTTGAATTTTTTCCATTCCACATGTGAATTTTTTCCATTCCACATGTGAATTATTTTCATTCTATATTAGATCTTTTTTTCCATTCCACATGTGAATTATTTTCATTCTATATTAGATCTTTTTTTCCATTCCACATGTGAATTATTTTCATTCTATATTTGATTTTTTTTCTCCATTCTACATGTAAATTATTTCCATTCTACATTAGATTTTTTTTTCCATCATATGTTTGAATTATTTCCATTCCACATGAGAATTATTTCCATTCCTCATGTGAATTTTTTCCATTCCACATGTGAATTATTTTCATTCTTCGTTAGATTTTTTTTACCATTATACGTTTGAATTTTTTCCATTCCACATGTGAATTATTTCCATTCCACATGTGAATTTTTTCCATTCCACATGTGAATTATTTTCATTCTATATTAGATTTTTTTTCCATTCCACATGTGAATTATTTTCATTCTATATTTAATTTTTTCCCCCCATTCTACATGTGAATTATTTCCATTCTACGTTAGATTTTTTTTTTCCATTATGTTTGAATTATTTCCATTCCACATGTGAATTATTTTCATTCTACATGTGAATTATTTGCATTCTACATGTGAATTATTTGCATTCAACATGTGAATTATTTCCATTCCACATGTGAATTTTTTGCATTCTAGATGTGAATTATTTCCATTCTACATTTGATTTTTTTCCCCATTATATGTTTGAATTATTTCCAAGCCACTTGTGAATGATTTGCATTCTACATGTGAATTATTTTCATTCTACATTAGATTTTTTTTCACATTATATGTTTGAACTATTTCCATTCAACATGTGAATTTTTTCCATTCTACATGTGAATTATTTCCATTCTATATTTGATTTTTTTCCCATTCCACACGTGAATTTTTTCCAATCCACATGTGAATTATTTGCATTCTACATGAATTATATTCATTCTATATTTGATTTTTTTTCCATTATTGTCATTGTACGTTACATTTTTTTTTCCATTAGATGTTTGAATTATTTCCATTCCGCATGTGAATTATTTTCATTCTACATGAGAATTATTTGCATTCTATATTTCATTTTTTTCCCCATTCCACATGTGAATTATTTGCATTCCACATGTGAATTATTTGCATTCTACATGTGAATTATTTCCATTCTACGTTAGATTTTTTTTCCATTACATGTTTGAATTATTTCCATTCCACATGTAAATTCTTTTCATTTTATATTTGATTTTTTTTTCTATTCCACATGTGAATTTTTTTGCATTCTACATGTGAATTATTTCCATTCTACATTTGATTTCTTTTCCCATTATATGTTTGAGTTATTTCCAAGCCACATGTGAATGATTTGCATTCTACATGTGAATTATTTCCATTCTACGTTAGATTTATTCCCCCCATTATATGTTTGAATTATTTTCCATTCCACATGTGAAACGGGTTGGGTCGCACGTGCACATACAGACGTGCACGCGCATTAACGCAAACACTGAACGACGTTTTTTTGATTGCTTGGGTTTGCTCCAACATGAGAGCAGCAACAACAACATGCGTCATGTGTGAAGAAGAGCTCACCTGCAAACATCACGTGACCGAAGACACCTGCAGCGTCCTCCTCCTGCTCCATCTTCACATGCCTATATTTGATTCATGTTCCACATCATATCGGAATACAACACGTTTCCAACTACGGACCACAAGCGCGCGTCAAGCCCGCAGCCGGCAAAACGCGCAGCACTTCCGTTTCCGCTTTGGACTTTTCGCTATAAAACAACTATTTGTACTCCACGTCAAAATCATGGCGGGTAAAATACTAATAATTGATGTGAAAGATCGATCATATGTGTTATTTTTCTGTGGTACTTCAAATGAAATGACAGATCTTCCGTATATAATCGTATATATTGATACTGTATATGGATGTTAAAGAAATGTATTATTTGTCAATATTGCTGGCCGACACTTGATAAAAGGAATATTATATTTCTAACTAATACACAAACATTGTTTTCCTACACTGCAGGTCCATTTGGATTTATTTAATTAAACATAAAAAAGCACCTGAGCCTGGACAACTTATCCAGGATAAGTTTGAAGATTAGGTCCAGATATGCCTTACTTTTACTTAAGTCACTTTTTTTTACTTCTACTTCAAAACTTTTTTGGATAAATTGTACTTGTCCGAGTAGTTTAAATGCAACATCTTTTTTTTAATTTCACTAGAGTATTTTTGTGAAGAACAATTTCTTTGTTACTTTCATTTGAGGGGAACACGTGCACATGCGGTAGTCAAAAAGTGAAGTGTACATACAGTACATATTTGAAAAAAAAAGTGTAATTTTATTTCTTTTGAACATTGATGCGATTGATTATGTGAATCTGTATTAATTATTAGTTCATATGTCTGTATAATTGATTAGTGATCAGTTTTTAGGGTGGACCCAAAGTCAGCTGGGATAGACTCCAGCTCACCCTGATGATGATAATCACTTCACAATTCATTCCCCGTAACACACACACGCATATATATATATATATATATATATATATATATATATATATATATATATATATATATAGTACATATAATTGCTGTTAAATTATAATTGCTAATTGCTGTTAAATAATTTATTTATCAGATTAATCACACTTGGATTACCGATAATCATAATTAATTACTCGCTTGCATTGTTGAAATGACCTTAAAAAAAATGTGTTATATTTTTCCAAGTGTTTTACTTGATGGCATTTAGTATATATATATATATATATACACTGTATATATGTATATATATATATATATATATATATATATATATATATATATATATACACATACATACATATATACTGTATGTATATATATATATATATATGTATATATATATACACAGTATATATATATATATGTATATACATAAATATGTATACATACACACACACATATATATATATATATATATATATCTGTGTGTATGTATACATATTTATGTATATACATATATATATATATACTGTGTATATATATATACATATATATATATACAGTATATATGTATGTATGTGTATATATATATATATACAGTGTATATATATATATATATACACCAAATGCCATCATGTATACATACACACACACATATATATATATATATATATATATATATATATATATATATATATATATATCTGTGTGTATGTATACATATTTATGTATGTACATACATATATATATATATATATATATATATATATATATATATATATATATATATATATATATATATATATAAAGTGCTTATATATACACACACACACATATATATATATATATATATATATATATATATATATATATATATACACATTCATCAACAAACAAACGCACGCGCGCTGGTAATGGGTACATTCGCACCCACCTGCATAAATGTACTTCAAAATGTAACAATCAAAATAAATATGACTTTTTTTTTGTTTACTAGGGCATGCATGTACAGGTAAAAGCCAGTAAATTAGAATATTTGGAAAAACTTGATTTATTTCAGTAATTGCATTCAAAAGGTGTAACTTGTACATTATATTTATTCATTGCACACAGACTGATGCATTCAAATGTTTATTTCATTTAATTTTGATGATTTGAAGTGGCAACAAATGAAAATCCAAAATTCCGTGTGTCACAAAATTAGAATATTGTGTAAGGGTTAAATTTTGAAGACACCTGGTGCCACAAACTAATCAGCTGATTAACTCAAAACACCTGCAAAGGGCTTTAAATGGTCTCTCAGTCCAGTTCTGAAGCCTACACAAACATGGGGAAGACTTCAGATTTGACAGCTGTCCAAAAGGCAACCATCGACACATTGCACAAGGAGGGAAAGACACAAAAGGTTATTGCTGAAGAGGCTGGCTGTTCTCAGAGCTCTGTGTCCAAACACATTAATGGAGAGGCAAAGGGAAGGAAAAACTGTGGTCAGAAAAAGTGTACAAGCGATAGGGATCACCGCGCCCTGGTCAAGATTGTGAAAAAAAACCCATTCAAAAATGTGGGGGAGATTCAGAAGGAGTGGACAGCTGCTGGAGTCAGTGCTTCAAGATCCACCACCAAGAGACGCTTGAAAGACATGGGTTTCAACTGCCGCATACCTCGTGTCAAGCCACTGTTGACCAAGAAACAGCGCGAAAAGCGTCTCACCTGGGCTAAGGAAAAAAAGAGCTGGACTGCTGCTGAGTGGTCCAAAGTCATGTTTTCTGACGAAAGCAAATTTTGCATTTCCTTTGGAAATCGAGGTCCCAGAGTCTGGAGGAAGACAGGAGAGGCACAGGATCCACGTTGCCTGAAGTCTAGTGTAAAGTTTCCACCATCAGTGATGGTTTGGGGTGCCATGTCATCTGCTGGTGTCGGTCCACTCTGTTTCCTGAGATCCAGGGTCAACGCAGCCGTCTACCAGCAAGTTTTAGAGCACTTCATGCTTCCTGCTGCTGACCTGCTCTATGGAGATGGAGATTTCAAGTTCCAACAGGACTTGGCGCCTGCACACAGCGCAAAATCTACCCGTGCCTGGTTTACGGACCATGGTATTTCTGTTCTAAATTGGCCCGCCAACTCCCCTGACCTTAGCCCCATAGAAAATCTGTGGGGTATTGTGAAAAGGAAGATGCAGAATGCCAGACCCAAAAACGCAGAAGAGTTGAAGGCCACTATCAGAGCAACCTGGGCTCTCATAACACCTGAGCAGTGCCAGAAACTCATCGACTCCATGCCACGCCGCATTAACGCAGTAATTGAGGCAAAAGGAGCTCCAACCAAGTATTGAGTATTGTACGTGCTCATATTTTTCATTTTCATACTTTTCAGTTGGCCAACATTTCTAAAAATCCCTTTTTTGTATTAGCCTTAAGTAATATTCTAATTTTGTGACACACGGAATTTGGGATTTTCATTTGTTGCCACTTCAAATCATCAAAATTAAATGAAATAAACATTTGAATGCATCAGTCTGTGTGCAATGAATAAATATAATGTACAAGTTACACCTTTTGAATGCAATTACTGAAATAAATCAAGTTTTTCAAAATATTCTAATTTACTGGCTTTTACCTGTATTTGAGGTCATTTAGTTTCCTTTAAGTCCTCTTAATTCCATGACACACTATCTGTATGTAATATGGCTTTTAATTTTTTGCGGCTCCAGACAGATTTGTTTTTGTAGTTTTGGTCCAATATGGCTCTTTCAACATTTTGGGTTGCCGACCCCTGACCTAGACCAATACATTCATACCGGCTTCCTAAGTTGTTCTGGCATTCCAAGGGAAAAGGCAACTCATATCACACAAAGAAAGCCCCCCCCCCCAACACTGATAAGAAGAGAGACGTGGTTGTTGTCTTCACATTCCGATGGTTTACGACCCTGTCTAAAGAAACTGGTAGAATACACAGAGGAATAGTACTAGCTTCTCTGAACATGGCTATGTAAAGAGAAAGAACTCTTAATCATATCTGCATACTTTCCACAAAAGTCATACATTTTACTTTTTCAAACCGATACCGATAATTTCCGATATCGCATTTTAAGGCATTTTAGAGTGTCCGCCCTGAGATGGGTAGGTCGTGAGTTCAAACCCCGGCCGAGTCATACCAAAGACTATAAAAATGGGAGCCGTTACCTCCCTGCTTGGCACTCACATACCTGCCAACTACTCCGGTTTTCCCGTAATTCGTACGGTTTTCATCAACCTATTCCGGGTTATGGTTGCAGTGATAAAAAATACGGTTTTTCATTAATTAAAAAAAAAAAAAAGGGTGAAAACTACGCGAATTGCACCTTGTGCAGACAAGATTTTTCGATCGGACACGGAGGAATTAGCGATGTAAAAGACCACGTTGGGACAAAAAAAACACAAGTCTAATGCCGTTGCTAGCGATACAAGTGGAAAACTTTCAACGTTTTTCGTCGCCCAAACAGATTCTTTGGATGTGATAAATGCCGAAGTTTTATAATTGAGCATGGACTTCCAATCGCACTGGCTGATCACATGGGACAGTTAAATGTTTGTAATGCAACCTTTAAAAATCATTACGCAGTGATCGCGGTCCCAAAAATAAACTTTTCTTGCATGATAATGTCCAGAAAAACTCACTTTATATTACTATAGAGTCCTTTTAACGAATGAGTTTGATGGTTTATCACAAACCTTAAATGAAAGAAGTCCTTTGTTCTCCTGCACCATGCATATGCGCTTTGGCCTTGCTTCGTGTTTGGTGCGCAATCCTGTCGGCTGTATTTCACAGCACGACATACTGTTAAAAGTGTTTATACTATTTATGCTTTCAAGTCCAAGTTGAAGAAATCTTGTTAAATGTTGACAGCATAACTACCAAAATACAGAAGTATGTCCTTAATATTTTTGCAGTGCTATTTCTGTTGAAAAGTTAAAATGATTACATTTAAGGCTGAAACGACGCGTCGACGTAGTCGACGTCATCGGTTACGTAAATACGTCGACGCCGTTTTTGTGCGTCGCATATTTACGTCACACTACTTTACTGTCATGGCGGAGCGCAAAGCAGACGATGCGAGCGAGGGGAAAAAAGCACGCCAAAAGTCGTCAAAAGTGTGGGAGTATTTCAATAAACGGCCTAATAATGTTGTTGTATGCACACTGTGTCGAGCGGAAATGGCCTATCATAGCAGCACAACGGCTATGAACGAACATTTGAAAAGAAAACCCCCGACAGCGTTCTTGCCATCACCATCAACTAGTCAATCGTCCGCGTGCGTATACGTTGTCATTATTACACAAAAACATGAATGTGTCATTTGTATCTGCGTTGTAAATTCATAAACTAAAGCACCGTTTCGCTCTGAGAGGCGCGTTTGGCGTGCCTGTTCAGTGTTTACAAAGACGCGCTCCTCTTTAACGCTGTGGAGAGGCGGCGGCGGCGGCGGCCAGCGAGCGGGGAGGCGGGGCGCGCCGGGAGCGACGCCGCAATCGTGCCCAGGTGCGCGATCCGCGCAGTTGGAAGAGAAAAGACTTTGTGTAAAATTAAAAGATTGTAAACCTGGCAAAGCCGTCTGGCGTTCAGTCTGTCGGTCCTGAAAGAACCCCACGGCACAAGACGTGTCACAAACGCTAACGTTAATTAGTTGTGCAAATACCTTTTACAACATTAACAGTTACATATACTATGTACAAACCAACAAGTAACTTTCACTTTAATCATACTATCATTGTTGTGTTATTAAGCAAAATAAGCAATACTTTTACTTTTGTTGAAATGTTTACACTGTACACTTTTTTGTATTGGATGTTTAGCTTTATTTTTGCACATTTTAGCAAATAAGCAATACTTTTACTTTTGTTGAAATGTTTACACTTGTTACAGAATATTTCCGTTTTGCACTTTTTTGTATTGGATGTTTATCTTTATTTTTGCACATTTTAAAGCAAAATAAGCAATACTTTTACTTTTGGAATGCTTATACTATTCCAGAATATTAAGATTTGCACTGGATGTTTACTTTTATATTTGCACATTAAAAAGCAAATTAGCTACTTTTAATTTTGTTAAATGTTAAAAGTTTTAAATGTTTACATTGTTACAGAATATTTTGTCATGTTGTTGTCAATGTTGACTGAGTGGCCATACTTTTTTTTTTGTAAATAAAAGCCATGCCTTTTGAAAAAACTGGCCTACATTTATTTTTTCCTCTTCATTTTAAATAAATAAAAAAATCGGTAAAAGGAAACATAATCTATAGATTAATCGAAAAAATAATCTATAGATTAACCGATTAATCGAAAAAAATAATCTATAGATTAATCGATAGAAAAATAATCGTTAGCTGCAGCCCTAATTACATTAGAGATGTGATGTGCCACTTTTCAAGTGTCTGATGGCTTAAATTAATTTTCATTAATTTTTCATATTTTGAATTCTTTTGAAAGGCTTACAAAAAAACTACATTTGAATTGTAATTCCATGCTATTGACAGGACTATTCATTTTAATGAAGTTAGCTTACCATGTTTACAGTATGATAATTGTGATAGAAATGTGTATTTTAGGCACAGAATATTTTTTACAATTGAACAAGGCAGTAGATTATACAAGCTTGGACAGAAAGTTAATAATGACACCAATTTTTTTTTTAATGGAATTGTTTAGTACTGTTTTACCATTTGTTTACTGTAAAAAGTGTTTATACTTTCAATGAACAAATTGAAGTCTTGTGAAAGGTTGACAGGATAACTGGCATTAACTGTCAAAATAATTTCAAACTATTGAAGTCAGCTTACAGAATAAACATGTCAATCAACCCATATGATTTTTGCTGTAATATTTTTGTTTTGAAAAGTCACTGTGACTGATAGAAAAGTGATGCTTTTAGCAACATTTTAACCTGTCTGAATGCTAATAATCATTTTGCGTCGGGGGGCGAAGCCCTGAACCCTCCACCAGGACTTTGTCCTGGACCTACCGGGGCCTGCGGCCCTTGGACCCTGGCTACTAGGTTTTTCTGATTTCAAAAGTTGGCAGGTATGCACTCAGCATCAAGGGTTGGAATTGGGGGTTAAATCACGCAAAAATGATTCCCGGGCGCGACCACCGCTGCTGCTCACTACTCCCCTCACCTCCCGGGGGGGTGATCAAGGGTGATGGACCAGGTTACACGCTGGCAAGACACAGAGTGGCGTTTGTCCCTCCAAATCCAAAAGAGTTAGAGAGCGCGACACGTCTGCCCGAAGCCTGCCAGGTCTGTGCCGTGCAGGGAACGTAGTTGAGGTTGAAGTCCGGGTGGGTGTGGTCCAGGTTGAGCGTGGGAGGCAGGACGCCGTAGTAACAGGCCAGAGCGGTGAAGGCGGCCTCCAGGGCTCCCGCCGCCCCCAGCAGATGTCCCGTGGCCCCCTTGGTGGACGACACGGCCAGACGTGCCGCGTGTGGGCCGAACAGCCTCTTGATGGCGGCGTTTTCGGCGGCGTCGCCCAATGGTGTGGAGGTGGCGTGGGCGTTCACGTACGTCACGTCCTCGGGTGAAACGCCCGCGTCTTTGATGGCTGCTGACATGCACCTGTCGACAAAAGGTACATGCTACTTAGTGCCAGGGTTTCTGCAAGGATAGTGTAGTGGGGGTGGTGAATTATATTTATATAGCGCTTTTCTCTAGTGACTCAAAGCACTTTACATAGTGAAAGCCAATATCTAAGTTACATTTAAACCGGTGTGGGTGGCACTGGGAGCAGGTGGGTAACGTGTCTTGCCCAAGGACACAACAGCAGTGACTAGGATGGCGGAAGCGGGGATCGAACCCAGAACCCTCAAGTTGCTGGCACGGCCTCTCTACCAACAGAGCTATGCCGCCCCTCATCTATCTGTGCTAGAAGATGGATGGATGGATGGAGTCTAAGGCTGCAGCTAACGATTATTTTTCTATCGATTAATCTATAGATTATTTTTTCGATTAATCGGTTAATCTATAGATTATTTTTTCGATTAATCTATAGATTATTTTTCCTTTTACCGATTATTTTTTTTATTTAAAATGAAGATGAAAAAATAAATGTAGGCCAGTTTTTTCAAAAGGCATGGCTTTTATTTACAAAAAAAAAAAAGTATGGCCACTCAGTCAACATTGACAACAACATGACAAAATATTCTGTAACAATGTAAACATTTAAAACTTTTAACATTTAACAAAATTAAAAGTAGGTTATTTGCTTTTTAATGTGCAAATATAAAAGTAAACATCCAGTGCAATCTTAATATTCTGCAATAGTATAAGCATTTCTAAAGTAAAAGTATTGCCTATTTGCTAAAATGTGCAAAAATAAAGATAAACATCCAATACAAAAAAGTGCAAAACGAAATATTCTGTAACAAGTGTAAACATTTCAACAAAAGTAAAAGTATTGCTTATTTTGCTTAATAACACAACAATGATAGTATGATTAAAGTGAAAGTTAATTGTTGGTTTGTACATAGTATATGTAACTGTTAATGTTGTAAAAGGTATTTGCACAACTAATTAACGTTAGCGTTAAAGAGGAGCGCATCTTTGTAAACACTGAACAGGCACGCCAAACGCGCCTCTCAGAGCGAAACAGTGTTTTAGTTTATGAATTTACAACGCAGATACAAATTACACATTCATGTTTTTGTGTAATGATGACAACGTATACAACGTATACTCACGCGGACGATTGACTAGTTGATGGTGATGGCAAGAACGCTGTCGGGTGTTTTCTTTTCAAATGTTCGTTTATAGCCGTTGTGCATACAACAACATTATTAGCAGAGGTGGGTAGAGTAGCCAGAAATTGTACTCAAGTAAGAGTACTGTTACTTTAGAGATTTATTACTCAAGAAAAAGTAAGGAGTAGTCACCCAAATATTTACTTGAGTAAAAGTAAAAAGTATGTTGTGAAAAAACTACTCAAGTACTGAGTAACTGATGAGTAACATACACACATATATATATATATATATATATATATATGTACCGTATGTGTGGGGAAAAAAATCACAAGACTATTTCATCTCTATGACGATTGAGGGTACCCCCCTCATGAAACAGGCCTGTAGAGATGAAATAGTCTTGTGATTTTTTTCCCCACACATACATATATTGCGCTCTACTACGGTATCGAGCACTATTTTTTGGATAACCTTATTAAGACATATATATATATATATATATATATATATATATATATATATATATATATATATATATATATATATACACACACACACACACACACACATATATCTACATACATACATACATACATACATACATATATATATATATATATATATATATATATATATATATATATATATATATATATATATATATATATATATATATATATATATATATATATATATACACACACACATATATATATATATACACATATATATACATACATTGATATATACAGTATATAATTTATATTTATTTATTTTGCCATTTTTGTTTACATGTTAAAGGTGTTTTAATGAATATACATGCATGTTTAACACATATAGATTCCTTTCTTTCATGAAGACAAGAATATAAGTTGGTGTATTACCTGATTCTGATGACTTGCATTGATTGTAATCAGACAGTATTGCTTATAACGTCCACGTTTTCAAATGGAGGAGAAAAAAAGTTCCTCCTTTCTGTCTAATACCACATGAAAGTGGTTGGTTTTTGGCATCTTATTTGTCCATCTTCCATATTCGTTTTTATACACTTTACAAGAAATAAATTGGCGGCAAACTCCGTAGCTTGCTAGCTTGTTTGCGCTGGCTTTCGGAGACTCTTATTTTGAAAGCGCGGCGCGATGGAGCGGCACTTTTATTGTGAAGACAGGAACTGTGCAGTCAGTCTTTAGGCTTTTGACGGGATGTACGGTTGAAATAAAAAGTAGTCTTTTTTCCTTCACACTTTTGATTGATTGATTGGAACTTTTATTAGTAGATTGCACAGTACAGTACATATTCCGTACAATTGACCACTAAATGGTAACACCCCAATACGTTTTTCAACTTGTTTAAGTCAGGTCATGTGACCACCTGGCTCTGTTTGATTGGTCCAACGTCACCAGTGACTGCATCTGATTGGTGGAACGGAGTGAAACGTCACCAGTAAGGCAGGCACTATGAAGGTCTGTCTGACAGACCAAAACAAACAAAGCGTGCATTAACAGATCGATCAAAATTAGTAGCGAGTAGCGAGCTGAATGTAGATAAAAGTAGCGGAGTAAAAGTAGCGTTTCTTCTTAGGCCGTTTATTGAAATATTCCCACACTTTTGACGACTTTTGGCGTGCTTTTTTCCCCTCGCTCGCACCGCTCGCATCGTCTGCTTTGCGCTCAGCCATGACGGTAGTGTGACGTAAATATGCGACGCGTCGAAGCACAAAAACGGCGTCGACGTATTTACGTAACCGATGACGTCGACTACGTCGACGCGTCGTTTCAGCCCTAATGGAGTCAAAAGCTTACAATTGTGCGCGCACACACACACACACACACACACACACGCGCGCGCGCAAAGACAAGATATTTAACGTTCCAACTGGTAAACTTTGTTATTTTTTTGCAAATATTAGCTCATTTGGAGTTTGAAGCCTGCCTAAATGTTTCAAAAAAAGCTGGCACAAGTGACAAAAAAGAGTGAGAAAGTTGAGGAATGCTCATCAAAGACTTATTTGGAACACCCCACGCGGTGAACAGGCTCATTGGGAACAGGTGGGTGCCATGATTGGGTATAAAAGCACGCTTCCATGAAATGCTCAGTCATTCACAAACAAGGACGGGGGCGAGGGTCACCGCTTTGTCAACAAATGCCTGAGCAAATTGTTTAAGGACAACATTTCTCAACCAGCTATTGCAAGGAATTTAGGGATCTCACCATCTACGCTCCGTAATATCATCAAAAGGTTCAGGGAACCTGGAGAAATCACTGCACGTAAGCCATGATATTATGGACCTTCGATCCCTGCATCAAAAAGCGACATCGGTGTGTAAAGGATATCACCACATGGGCTCAGGAACACTTCAGAAAAACCACTGTCAGTAACTACAGTTGGTCGCGACATCTGTAAGTGCAAGTTAAAACTCTACTATGCAAAGCCAAAGGCATTTATCAACAACACCCAGAAACGCCGCCGGCTTCGATGGGCCTGAGATCATCTAAAATGGACTGATGCATCTAATGCCTCAATCAAAAAGGGCGAACGTGTCTGTTAGTGGCAGTAGTAATAATCCTGCACAGGACTATCTGCCTTTAATTTAAAAAAATGGTGATATTAATCGAGTTCAGATATGAAGAAAATATTGTGATAATTTTTTTTTGTACCATACCACCCAGCCCTAGTACCAGTACTTATTTCACAGTCACACTGCTTTATTATACTATTCTTTTTCCATCCATCTTCTTCCGCTTATCCGAGGTCGGGTCGCGGGGGCAGCAGCCTAAGCAGGGAAGCCCAGACTTATTTTTTTTAAATAAAAATAATAGTAAAGTTACGGCACCCCTAAAGGGACATGGGGGAAAAAAAAATATTTTTTATTTTTTTTATTTTTTTTTACACATATATCTCGTGCGCACGAGATGTCTAAAAAAAAAATTTTTTTTAATTTTTTTATAACTTTATAAAATGTTTCTCGTGCGCACAAGATACATGTCTAAAAAAAATATTTTTAAAAATAATTTTTAATTTTTTTATAACTTTATAAAAAAAAATTATTTATACATTTTTTTATTTATTTTTTTAGACATATATCTCGTGCGCATGAGATACATGTCTAAAAAAAATATTTTTAAAAATAATTTTTTAATTTTTTTATAACTTTATAAAAAGTTTCTCGTGCGCACAAGATACATGTCTAAAAAATATATTTTTAAAAATAATTTTTAATTTTTTTATAACTTTATAAAAAAAAAATATTTATACATTTTTGTATTTTTTTTTTAGACATATATCTCATGCGCATGAGATACATGTCTAAAAAAAATATTTTTAAAAATAATTTTTAATTTTTTTATAACTTTATAAAAAGTTTCTCGTGCGCACAAGATACGTGTCTAAAAAAAATATTTTTTAAAATAATTATTTATTTTTTTATAACTTTATAAAAAAAAATTATTTATACATTTTTTTTATTTTATTTTTAGACATATATCTCGTGCGCATGAGATACATGTCTAAAAAAAATATTTTTAAAAATAATTTTTTATTTTTTTATAACTTTATAAAAAGTTTCTCGTGCGCACAAGATACATGTATAAAAAAAATATTTTTAAAAAGAATTTTTAATTTTTTTATAACTTTATAAAAAAAAATTATTTATACATTTTTTTATTTTTGTTTTAGACATATCTCGTGCGCATGAGATACATGTCTAAAAAAAAATATTTTTAAAAATTATTTTTAATTTTTTTATAACTTTATAAAAAGTTTTTCGTGCGCACAAGATACATGTCTAAAAAATATATTTTTAAAAATAATTTTTAATTTTTTTATAACTTTATAAAAAAAATTATTTATACATTTTTTTTTTTAGACATATATCTCGTGCGCATGAGATACATGTCTAAAAAAAATATTTAAAAAAAATATTTTTAATTTTTTTATAACTTTATAAAAAGTTTCTCGTGCGCACAAGATACATGTCTAAAAAAATATTTTTTTAAATAATTGTCTATTTTTTTATAACTTTATAAAAAGTTTCTCGTGCGCACGAGATACATGTCTAAAAAAATATTTTTAAAAAGGAATTTTAATTTTTTTATAACTTTATAAAAAAAAATTATTTATACATTTTTTTTTTAAACATATATCTCGTGCGCATGAGATAAATGTCTAAAAAAATATTTTTTTAAATATTTTTTTATTTTTTTATAACTTCATAAAAAGTTTCTCGTGCGCACAAGATACATGTCTAAAAAAAATATTTAAAAAAATAATTTTTAATTTTTTTATAACTTTATAAAAAAAAATGTATACATTTTTTTTTTAGACATATATCTCGTGCGCATGAGATACATGTCTAAAAAAAATATTTTTAAAAATAATTTTTTTATAACTTTATAAAAAAAAATTATTTATATATTTTTTTATTAGACATATATCTCGTGCGCATGAGATACATGTCTAAAAAAAATATTTTTTTAAATAATTTTTAATTTTTTTATAACTTTGTAAAACGTTTCTCGTGCGCACAAGATACATGTCTAAAAAATTTTTTTTTTTTAATAATTGTTTATTTTTTTATAACTTTATAAAAAGTTTCTCGTGCGCACGAGATACATGTCTAAAAAAATATTTTTAAAAATAATTTATTTTTTTATAACTTTATAAAAAGTTTCTCGTGCGCACAAGATACATGTCTAAAAAAAATATTTAAAAAAATATTTTTTTATTTTTTTTATAATTTTATAAAACGTTTCTCGTGCGCACAAGATACATGTCTAAAAAATATATTTTTAAAAATAATTTTTAATTTTTTTTATAACTTTATAAAACGTTTCTTGTGCGCACAAGATACATGTCTAAAAAAATATTTTTAAAAATAATTGTTTATTTTTTTATAACTTTATAAAAATTTCTCGTGCGCACAAGATACATGTCTAAAAAAATATCTTTAAAAATTATTTTTAATTTTTTTATAACTTTATAAAAAGTTTCTCGTGCGCACAAGATACATGTCTAAAAAAAATATTTTTAAAAATAATTTTTTATTTTTTTATAACTTTATAAAAAGTTTCTCGTGCGCACGAGATACATGTCTAAAAAAATATAAATAAAAATTATTTCCAAAAAAATGTCCCTTTAGGGGCTTTGTATAAAGCAGATTTCAACTCACTGAATATTTTCAAATTGCTATGTTGTAAAAAAAAAAACCATAAATTGTGAATTGAATCATTGTTAACACAAACGGCTACAATGTAAGCATCCATCCATCCATCCATTTCCTACCGCTTGTCCCTTTCGGGGCATGTAGAGAGACAAATGAAGGGTTACCTAAAAGCCCCGTCTCCGTCGGCGGTGGGGGTGGTAATGTGGCTGGCGTCCCCCGACAGTCCATACCCCAAGACCTCTGCATAGATCCGGGCCCCCCTGTTCACCGCGTGGCCCCTCTCCTCCAGCAGGAGCACGGCCGCTCCCTCGCCCATCACGAACCCCTCTCTCTCGGGATGGAAGGGCCTGGAAGCCAGTCTGGGATCCCGGTTCCATTTGGTGGCGAGGGCCCGCGCCCTGGCAAAGCCGGCCATCGCCAGGGGCCCCACGCAGGATTCGGTGCCCCCCGTAACCATGGCGACCGCATCACCGTGGGCGATGAACCTGGCCGCGTCGCCAATGGCGTGCGCGCCCGTGGTGCACGCCGTGGACACGGCGTGGTTGGGGCCCTTGAGTTTGTGTTTGATGCTTATGTGCCCGGCGGGCATGTTCACCAGGATCCCTAGTACCAGTACTTATTTCACAGTCACACTGCTTTATTATACTATTCTTTTTCCTTCCATCTTCTTCCGCTTATCCGAAGTCAGGTCGCGGGGGCAGCAGCCTAAGCAGGGAAGCCCAAACTTTTTTTTTTTTTAAATAAAAATGATAGTAAAGTTACGGCGCCCCTAAAGGGACATGGGGGAAAAAAATTATTTATACATTTTTTTATTTTTTTTTTAGACATATATCTCGTGCGCATGAGATACATGTCTAAAAAAATATTTTTAAAAATAATTTTTTAATTTTTTTATAACTTTATAAAAAGTTTCTCGTGCGCACAAGATACATGTCTAAAAAATATATTTTTAAAAATAATTTTTAATTTTTTTATAACTTTATAAAAAAAAAATATTTATACATTTTTGTATTTTTTTTTAGACATATATCTCGTGCGCATGAGATACATGTCTAAAAAAAATATTTTTAAAAATAATTTTTAATTTTTTTATAACTTTATAAAAAGTTTCTCGTGCGCACAAGATACGTGTCTAAAAAAAATATTTTTTAAAATAATTATTTATTTTTTTATAACTTTATAAAAAAAAATTATTTATACATTTTTTTATTTTTTTTTAGACATATATCTCGTGCGCATGAGATACATGTCTAAAAAAAATATTTTTAAAAATAATTTTTTATTTTTTTATAACTTTATAAAAAGTTTCTCGTGCGCACAAGATACATGTATAAAAAAAATATTTTTAAAAATAATTTTTAATTTTTTTATAACTTTATAAAAAAAAATTATTTATACATTTTTTTATTTTTGTTTTAGACATATCTCGTGCGCATGAGATACATGTCTAAAAAAAAATATTTTTAAAAATTATTTTTAATTTTTTTATAACTTTATAAAAAGTTTCTCGTGCGCACAAGATACATGTCTAAAAAATATATTTTTAAAAATAATTTTTAATTTTTTTATAACTTTATAAAAAAAAATTATTTATACATTTTTTTTTTTAGACATATATCTCGTGCGCATGAGATACATGTCTAAAAAAAATATTTAAAAAAAATATTTTTAATTTTTTTATAACTTTATAAAAAGTTTCTCGTGCGCACAAGATACATGTCTAAAAAAATATTTTTTTAAATAATTGTTTATTTTTTTATAACTTTATAAAAAGTTTCTCGTGCGCACGAGATACATGTCTAAAAAAATATTTTTAAAAAGGAATTTTAATTTTTTTATAACTTTATAAAAAAAATTGTTTATACATTTTTTTTTAAACATATATCTCGTGCGCATGAGATAAATGTCTAAAAAAATATTTTTTTAAATATTTTTTTATTTTTTTATAACTTCATAAAAAGTTTCTCGTGCGCACAAGATACATGTCTAAAAAAAATATTTAAAAAAATAATTTTTAATTTTTTTATAACTTTATAAAAAAAAATGTATACATTTTTTTTTAGACATATATCTCGTGCGCATGAGATACATGTCTAAAAAAAATATTTTTAAAAATAATTTTTTTATAACTTTATAAAAAAAAATTATTTATATATTTTTTTATTAGACATATATCTCGTGCGCATGAGATACATGTCTAAAAAAATATTTTTTTAAATAATTTTTAATTTTTTTATAACTTTATAAAACGTTTCTCGTGCGCACAAGATACATGTCTAAAAAATTTTTTTTTTTTAATAATTGTTTATTTTTTTATAACTTTATAAAAAGTTTCTCGTGCGCACGAGATACATGTCTAAAAAAATATTTTTAAAAATAATTTATTTTTTTATAACTTTATAAAAAGTTTCTCGTGCGCACAAGATACATGTCTAAAAAAAATATTTAAAAAAATAATTGTTTATTTTTTTATAACTTTATAAAAAGTTTCTCGTGCGCACGAGATACATGTCTAAAAAATATATTTTTTTAAATAATTTTTAATTTTTTTATAACTTTATAAAACGTTTCTCGTGCGCACAAGATACATGTCTAAAAAAAATATTTAAAAAAATAATTTTTAATTTTTTTATAACTTTATAAAAAGTTTCTCGTGTGCACGAGATACATGTCTAAAAAAAATATTTTTAAAAATAATTTTTAATTTTTTTCTAACTTTATAAAAAAAAAATATTTATAAATTTTTATTTTTTTTTAGACATATATCTCGTGCGCATGAGATACATGTCTAAAAAAATATTTTTAAAAATAATTTTGTATTTTTTTATAACTTTATAAAAAGTTTCTCGTGCGCACAAGATACATGTCTAAAAAAATATCTTTAAAAATAATTTTTAATTTTTTTATAACTTTATAAAAAGTTTCTCGTGCGCACGAGATACATGTCTAAAAAAAATATTTTTAAAAATAATTTTTTATTTTTTTATAACTTTATAAAAAGTTTCTCGTGCGCACGAGATACATGTCTAAAAAATATATTTTTAAAAATACATTTTAATTTTTTTATAACTTTATAAAACGTTTCTCGTGCGCACGAGATACATGTCTAAAAAATATATTTTTAAAAATAATTTTTAATTTTTTTATAACTTTATAAAAAGTTTCTCGTGCGCACAAGATACATGTCTAAAAAAAATATTTTTAAAAATAATTATTTATTTTTTTATAATTTTATAAAACGTTTCTCGTGCGCACAAGATACATGTCTAAAAAATATATTTTTAAAAATAATTTTTAATTTTTTTATAACTTTATAAAACGTTTCTCGTGCGCACAAGATACATGTCTAAAAAAAATATTTTAATTTTTTTTAATTTTTTTTATAACTTTATAAAGTTTCTCGTGCGCACGAGATACATGTCTAAAAAAAATATTTAAAAAAATAATTTTTTATTTTTTTATAACTTTATAAAAAGTTTCTCATGCGCACAAGATACATGTCTGAAAAAAATATCTTTAAAAATAATTTTTAATTTTTTTATAACTTTATAAAAAGTTTCTCGTGCACACAAGATACATGTCTAAAAAAAATATCTTTAAAAATAATTTTTAATTTTTTTATAACTTTATAAAACGTTTCTCGTGCGCACGAGATACATGTCTAAAAAAATATTTAAAAAAATAATTTTTAATTTTTTTATAACTTTATAAAAAGTTTCTCGTGCGCACAAGATACATGTCTAAAAAAAATATAAATACATTTTTTTTTTTTTTTAAATGTCCCTTTAGGGGCTTTGTATAAAGCAGATTTCAACTCACTGAATATTTTCAAATTGCTATGTTGTAAAAAAAATATATATATATATTGTCCCTGCATCGTATCGGCAACCATAAATTGTGAATTGAATCATCCATCCATCCATCCATTTTCTACCGCTTGTCCCTTTCGGGGCATGTAGAGAGAAAAATGAAGGGTTACCTAAAAGCCCCGTCTCCGTCGGCAGTGGGGGTGGTAATGTGGCTGGCGTCCCCCGACAGTCCATACCCCAAGACCTCTGCGTAGATCCGGGCCCCCCTGTTCACCGCGTGGCCCCTCTCCTCCAGCAGGAGCACGGCCGCTCCCTCGCCCATCACGAACCCCTCTCTCTCGGGATGGAAGGGCCTGGAAGCCAGTCTGGGATCCCGGTTCCATTTGGTGGCGAGGGCCCGCGCCCTGGCAAAGCCGGCCATCGCCAGGGGCCCCACGCAGGATTCGGTGCCCCCCGTAACCATGGCGACCGCATCACCGTGGGCGATGAACCTGGCCGCGTCGCCTATGGCGTGCGCGCCCGTGGTGCACGCCGTGGACACGGCGTGGTTGGGGCCCTTGAGTTTGTGTTTGATGCTTATGTGCCCGGCGGGCATGTTCACCAGGATGCGGGGCACGAAGAAGGGGCTCACCTTTTTGTAGCCCTTTTCTCGCAGGGCCACAGAGGCGGACGCGATTTCATCCAGCGACACCATGCCCATGCCCACGGCCACGCCGCTGGCTAGTTGCTCCTCCGTGGTCGTGGGGTGCCATGCTGCGTCCTGCAGGGCCAGGTGAGCAGCTCCAAGGGCCATCACGGTGGCCCCTGTCATGCTCCTCATCTCCCCAGGTGTGGCGAATAGACCCTCGTCAAAAAGACCTTCTCCGCGTCCTCTGGGCACCAAGGCTGCGACTTTGCAGGGGATATCTTTGTAGTCCTCCGAGTCCAGAGCGACAATGCCGCTGTTGCCAAGAACGAGGCGGTTCCAGGGCAGGATAGTCCCCGTGCCTAGAGGACTGACTAGACCGATGCCGGTGATGACAACCCTTCTTCCGCCCGGCCCGGTGCTCCGCCATCTTGGACACGTCAACTTCTTCTTTTCGTACAGAAGCCTGCCGCTGCGTCGTAGTTGCAACTTACCCCAGTAAAACACCATGTTGTATTGTAACACTATGTTGATTGTTGCTTCAATTCTGCCGGATTATGTCACTTAACCACATAGGTTGCCCAAAGTGTGGAGAGTTTAACTGGCAGTTGGCTTTTTAGGCACACGTTGTAAATGCCTGTCGTAAATAATTATTGACGTAATTAACCCAAACTCACATACTACAGAAAATAATGAATGGATTATATATTTGTTCAATATTTATGTATAAATGTACCCTTGTATGTGTATAATTTTTAAAATGTCGATATTCGTAAATATTCAGGCATAGGCTCAAGACCTTCTTCTTCTTCTTCTTTTTTGTTTTTATGGCGGTTGGCAAGCAACCTTGTGGTGTGCATTACCGCCACCTACTGTAATGGAGTGTGGATCGAGGTGGATCCCTACTCTATATTCTTTTATTTAACCCAGTATTTTTTAAATATGTGCATATTGCTTTATAACCTATGTGTTCTGAGTGCATTCCTAATATATCTTCCACTGCTAACCTAATATTCTCCTTCGCTAACTTACTTTCCAGTATTTCCCTTTCTCTATTATATTTCCTACAATATATTAAAACATGTCCTACACTTTCCAGCTGTTGGCAAGAATCACACAGTCCTGTAGTATGTTTCCCTATCAATTTTAATGAACTATTTAGATATGTATGTCCTAATCTCATTCTAGTAATAATGTCTTCTTCCTTCCTATTTCTATTGCCTCCTCTCATTACACCTACTCTCCTCTGGACTTTGTAATACTCTCTACCTTTTGTTTCCTTATTCCAATTATCCTGCCACTTTTTATTGTGTTCCATCTTAATGATGTTCTTCACCTCCTCTTTACTGTGCTTAATCTCCATGTTTTACTTCTGTTTTAGTGGTTGCTTGTTTTACGTACTTATCCGCTAATTCGTTCCCCTCAACTCCTACATGAGCAGGAACCCAAAGAAATGTTACCACACCTCCCGCTTTATTTATTCTGTAATTTGCCTGAACTATTTCATAAACTAAATCTTGTCTTGTTTCTGATGCTATGTTTTTTATGCTCATCAATGCACTGCTGGAGTCCGAGCACACGACTGCTTTTCTTGCTTTATTTTCTTCTATCCAATGAATTGCCATATAAATTGCTACCAATTCTCCCGTAAAAACAGATAACTTATCACTAATTCTTTTATTTAATACTATATTTCCTTGTGGGATAACAGCTGCTGCTCCTACCTTATTATTTATAGTTTTTGATGCATCTGTGTACACCATGATGGTGTCTAAAAACGTTTCCTCAATCCATTGTTCTATCTGGTAACTATTTAAATTTCTATTCTTTAGTAATTGCATGTTTACATTTGGGTTTTCATACATCCACGGTGGTATTGCAGGGATTGGTACTGTAGGGCTAACTTTAATATTATCAATTTGAGCTTTATTACATATGTCTCCTATTATCCACCCGAAACTATTCATTTTTTTCTTCTCTTTTTCTTGGCAGTTTAATAACACTTGATGGGTTGGATGTCCTTGCTTGGACCCTTTTAAGTCTGCCCAATAAACTGCTGACAATTGATCTCTCCTCATATCTAAAGGTTTTTCATTCATCTCTACTTGTAATGCTGCAACTGGGGTTGATTTTGTAGCTCCACAACATAACCTTAAAGCCTGTGATTGGATCCTGTCTATTTTCCCAAGTAATGTTTTTGAAGCAGATTGATAAATAATGCATCCATAATCAATAACAGATCGAATTAAAGTCATATATATTGCTTTCAATGTCTGCCTATCAGCCCCCCAATCTTTACCCCTCAAAGCCCTCATTATATTTAACACCTTTTTACTTTTCTCCACTATTTTGCTGATGTGGGTTGACCAGTTAATATTTTTATCAAACCATATACCCAAATATTTAAATACTTGTACCTCTTCTATATTTTCTCCATAGAGTTTAATTTGGAGCTTGTTTTGTACTTTCCTCTTTGTAAAATTTATGACTTTTGTCTTTCCAACAGAGAATCTTAAACCCCAAGCCGTTCCCCATTCTTGAACATTATTTACCGCTTTTTGAATCTTCTTTTCTATATAATTAGTATTTCTACCTCTCTTCCACATCACACCATCATCAGCAAACAGTGCCACATCCACTAACCCTTCTACTTCACTAAAAACTTCATTTATCATTATTGAAAATAATACTGGACTTATTATACTTCCTTGCGGGGTCCCATTTTCCACTTCATATACTCTGCTGTATTCATTCTCTATTTTTACTAATATTTTTCTACTTGTTAAGAAGTCTTTTATCCATCTATACATTTTCCCTCGAATCCCAATTTTATTTAGTTTTATCAGCAACCCCTGTTTCCACAACATATCATAAGCTTTCTCTATATCAAAAAATACTGCAATTATACTTTATTTATTTATTTGTCCCTTTCTAATTTCCTCTTCCAGCTGCACTGCTGGGTCGTTTGTGTTTCTTGCTTTGCGAAATCCACTTTGGTAGTTTTTTATTATTTCTTTTGACTCTAAATAATATACTAGTCTTTCATTAATCATTTTTTCCATTACTTTGCCCAAATTTGAGGTCAATGCTATCGGCCTATAATTACCTGCCTCTTCCGGATCTTTCCCTGGTTTGCATATTGGAATTATTACAGCTTCTTTCCACTCTGCTGGTAATTTTCCTTCTTCATATATCCTATTATATAATTCCAAGACCACTTCTTTGCCAATACTACTTAAATTCTTGATCATCTGATAACTCACCTGGTCTTTTCCTGGTGTTGTATTTTTAACCTTTTTCAATATTCGAACCATTTCATTCAAAGAAAATTTCATATCTATAGTGTTGGTTACTCTATTATCGTTGTCTTCCATCATTTCCCCAATATTTAAACTAATTGTTTCTTCTCTCTTTTGTATTTCTACATTTCTCAAATTATCATTACTGTGCACTTTAACAAATGTTTTTGCTAAAAGTTCTGCTTTTTCTTTATTTTCTACCACACACCGTGTCCCATCTTTCATCACATGATTTTTATGTTCATTTCTGATCCCTGACATTTTCTTGATCATTCCCCACACTTGGCCTAAAGGAGTAGTTCTATTTAATGATTCACAAAACTTTCTCCAGTAGTGTTTTCTTGTCTTTTTAATAACGTACCTTACTTTAGCTTGGTGCCTTTTATATTGGATCATATCTTGGAAATTATGTGTTCTTCTCAATATTCTAAATGCTCTATTCCGTTCTTTTATTGCGTCTGTGCACGCTTGTGTCCACCACGGCACTATCTTCCTTCTTTTCCCTATACTACTCCTTGGTATACTCTTTTTGGCTGCTTCCATTATGCACTTTGTAATATCTGTATTCAGTTGTTCAATATCTTGATTTATATCCACTTCCTTTAATGTCATGTCGGTACTTTCCCTATATTGTCCCCAGTCACCGTGATTATACTTCCATCTTCCTTCTATTTTAGTGCTTTCTGTCCTTTGATTTATGTTTATGTGAATGAATATTGGGTAGTGATCACTTCCTATAGTGCTGTCTTTATTTACTTCCCACTCTACCTTTCCTGCTAACCCTTGTGACACTATTGTTAAATCTATTGCTGTTTCTTTACCCGTAACTACATCTAACCTTGTTCCCGATCCATCATTCACACACACCAGTTCTTTTTCCTCCAAAAATGCTTCCAATGTTTCCCCATTCCAGTCATCCCTTTCACCCCACATTGTGCTATGTGCATTAAAGTCACCACACCAAATGATATTGCCACTCCAGTGCTCGACTATTGTTTCTAGTTGATGATTTTGTAATTTCTTGCATGGATTATAGAAGTTTAGCACTTTGTATCTTTCTTTATTATTCCATACTTCTACCCCTACTATTTCTAGTTCTTGTTTTTCTTTTAATATTGTATATTGCATGTCTTCTTTAATAAATATGGCACACCCTCCTCCTTGCCCATCATTCCTATCTGTACGTATTGTTATGTATCCTTTTATTATAAAGCTCAATTTTGGCTTCAGCCAGGTTTCTTGAATACATAGTATATGTGGTTTATTTTTCATATTATTAATATAACCCTTTAGTTCCTGTCCGTTTGCTATTAAACTTCTGGCATTCCACTGAACAATTAACATGGCGTTGGATTGTGGTAACATGACTCGGTCTCGTCTACTCTCTGTAGTTCACCTTGTACCTGTTCCCAAGATAGTTCTTTTGAATTTAAGAACTTTGCTGCTGCTTTGACAATTATTTTGATCTTCTCAGTTTTATTTCTTGCCTGTTCTGTGCAGTTTATTACATATGCCAGGAACACAACTAGCTTGTCCATGGAAAGTCCTGTATTTGCTGCCTCTTGTTTTTTATTACTTGAACTATTGTCACATGTGTCTTGTTCTGATCTATTCTCACTTCTATCTTGTTCCGCACTTTCTTTATTTCTTACTTTAACTGCCTCTGCGTATGTAATATTTCTTTCTACTCTGATTTGCTGTACTTCTGTTGCCTGTTTCCTAATGACACATCCTCCATACGCTGCTGTGTGATTCCCGCCACAGTTACAACACTTGACCAGTATATTGTCTCCACATTGTCCGTATTCATGCTCTCCTCCACACCTTCCACATCTCAACTTAGCATGGCACACACTGGCTATGTGCCCATAGCGTTGGCACTTGAAACAGCGTACTGGGGGTGGGACGTAGGCTCTGACGTAAAAGCTTAAAAACCCAATCATAATTCTTTGCGGTAGGACTTCCTCGACAAACTGTTCTAATACAGATTCGCTCTCCATTTCTAAATGCCATCATTCTTGTCATCATCTTGACAGTACCCCCTTTTATTTGTCTTTTCAATTCTTCTAAATTTTCACCCCTTGGGATTCCTGTCACTACTCCTCTTGCCCCCTTTCATTCCCCCACTTCCATTTTTTCCTTTATTATCTTATTGCACAGTTTTTGCAACCGCATTGCTTTGTTCTTTTGCTCTCCATTTTTGCATTTAATCAAAAGTCGTCCGTCCCTGAGCACCTTCGCTATCTCCACCTCTCCAATGTCCTTCTTTAACCCCTTAACCAGTGTCATCAAACTTATGTCATTCATGACCTGATTTAAATGTATATATGATCCTGTAATTATCTTCCATAGTCTTTTTCCTCTTTTCTACTTCATCTTCTTCGTGTACTCTTTTAGCACTCGATTTTCCTTCATGCCCTCCACTCCCCTTCTTTCCTTTCTCCCCTCTAGTCCTATCCACGTCCATACTTTCCTCATAAATCCCGTCACTATCCCCTTCCATCTCGATCCAGTCACAATACAGCTTATGCACAACCGCCAAGGAGATTTAGATACGCTCACTCGTTAGCCACCACTCCTTGTTTTACCTCGAAAATCCTCGAAAAAATTGTCGCACAGCAGCTAAATGAACACTTAGTGTCTAACAATCTCTGTGAACCTTTTCAATCCGGTTTCAGGGCAAATCACTCTACGGAGACAGCCCTCGCAAAAATGACTAATGATCTACTGCTGACGATGGATTCTGATGCGTCATCTATGTTGCTGCTTCTTGATCTTAGCGCTGCTTTCCATACCGTCGATCATAATATTTTATTAGAGCGTATCAAAACACGTATTGGTATGTCAGACTTAGCTTTGTCGTGGTTTAACTCTTATCTTACTGACAGGATGCAATGCGTCTCCCATAATAATGTGACCTCGGACTATGTTAAGGTAACGTGCGGAGTTCCTCAGGGTTCGGTTCTTGGCCCTGCACTCTTTAGTATTTACATGCTGCCGCTAGGCGACATCATACGCAAATACGGTGTTAGCTTTCATTGTTATGCTGATGACAGCCAACTCTACATGCCCCTAAAGCTGACCAACACGCCGGATTGTAGTCAGCTGGAGGCGTGTCTTAATGAAATTAAACAATGGATGTCCGCTAACTTCTTGCAACTCAACGCCAAGAAAACGGAAATGCTGATTATCGGTCCTGCTAAACACCGACATTTATTTAATAATACCACCTTAACATTTGACAACCAAACAATTACACAAGGCGAATCAGTAAAGAATCTGGGTATTATCTTCCACCCAACTCTCTCCTTTGAGTCACACATTAAGAGTGTTACTAAAACGGCCTTCTTTCATCTCCGTAATATCGCAAAAATTCGTTCTATTTTATCCACTAGCGACGCTGAGATCATTATTCATGCGTTCGTTACGTCTCGTCTCGACTACTGTAACGTATTATTTTCGGGGCTCCCTATGTCTAGCATTAAAAAATTACAGTTGGTACAAAATGCGGCTGCTAGACTTTTGACAAGAACAAGAAAGTTTGATCATATTACGCCTATACTGTATATACCTTATATACATATATACATACATATATACCTATACTGGCTCACCTGCACTGGCTTCCTGTGCACTTAAGATGTGACTTTAAGGTTTTACTACTTACGTATAAAATACTGCACGGTCTAGCTCCGTCCTATCTTGTCGATTGCATTGTACCATATGTCCCGGCAAGAAATCTGCGTTCAAAGAACTCCGGCTTATTAGTGATTCCCAGAGCCCAAAAAAAGTCTGCGGGCTATAGAGCGTTTTCTATTGGGGCTCCAGTACTATGGAATGCCCTCCCGGTAACAATTAGAGATGCTACCTCAGTAGAAGCATTTAAGTCCCATCTTAAAACTCATTTGTATACTCTAGCCTTTAAATAGCCCCCCTGTTAGACCAGTTGATCTGCCGTTTCTTTTCTTTTCTCCTCTGCTCCCCTTTTCCTTGAGGGGCGGGGGTGCACAGGTCCGGTGGCCATGGATGAAGTGCTGGCTGTCCAGAGTCGGGACCCGGGGTGGACCGCTCGCCTGTGCATCGGCAGGGAACATCTCTGCGCTGCTGACCCGTCTCCGCTCGGGATGGTGTCCTGCTGGCCCCACTATGGACTGGACTCTTACTATTATGTTGGATCCACTATGGACTGGACTCTCACTATTATGTTAGATCCACTATGGACTGGACTCTCACTATTATGTTAGATCCACTATGGACTGGACTCTTACTATTATGTTAGATCCACTATGGACTGGACTCTCACAATATTATGTCAGACCCACTCGACATCCATTGCTTTCGGTCTCCCCTAGAGGGGGGGGGGTTACCCACATATGCGGTCCTCTCCAAGGTTTCTCATAGTCATTCACATCGACGTCCCACTGGGGTGAGTTTTTCCTTGCCCGTATGTGGGCTTTGTACCGAGGATGTCGTTGTGGCTTGTGCAGCCCTTTGAGACACTTGTGATTTAGGGCTATATAAATAAAGATTGATTGATTGATTGATTGACTTCCGCCTTCGTTAACACGTCACACTCCTTCAACTCCCAGCGACAAAATCCGTACGTCACATCCGGTTATTTCAAACATTTAAATGGCGTCTCCGAGCTGAACCTGACTACGAAGTTCGTATTAGTATACCAACAGCGTTCGTTTTAAAGGTAAAACTGCGCTATAACGTTAGTATAGAGTACATTTTACCCAGTAGATGGTCCTCAGTAACGTCAAACCGCGTATGTACGATAATTTCCTTCAAAATACGATCATTTTAATCTTCCTGGTGCGATAATCTGTTATTTTCCACCTGGCAACGCTCATGGAAACTAACCACTGTAGCGTCACATCCGGGTATTAAGTACCTCGTTCATTTAATTAACGTTAAACCTGCGCTGCAATATTACTATACTAAATGCTTTATTTTGCTAGCTGTAAAACCGAGTTTTACGATGATTTCCCTCGCAAGGGCGATTACTTTAAACGCTCTGGTGCGATAATTTGTCATTTCCCATCTGGCAACGTGATGAGGACCTAACCAGCCGTACGTCACATCCGGTTATTTCAAACATTCGAATGGCGTCTCCGAGCTGAACATGACTACGATCTCGGCAAAACAATCTGCTGTCATCCAACCGATGTTATGTATTTCATCACTCTGTTTACGTTCAGTAAGTATTAACTAAGGCAAGGCAGGCGATTTGTATTCGTATTTGTGTCGTAAATCGACTGTAGTTCGCGCATTGTACTTTCCTTGCTCGCAACGTCAAGAAAGCATGGCTGCCATTATTGCACATTATTTCTAAACTTTTTTGGGTTTTTTGTTCCAGATTTGTATGGCGCGACTAAAGTCAATATGAAAAGGTAAGATGTTCTACTTTACCCCAAATTCCTAGTATATTGAAGCATGCTACTTATACTTCACGTTGTACTTACTGTGAAGCGGCCATCTGTAATAATGCTGCATAATAGTGATGGGTTGATGAGGCGTCATGAAGCGTTTCGACACATTGCAAAACTGTATTGATACTGTGTCGATACTGTGTCACTAAATACTGACATCTGCTGGACATTAAAAATCCCTACAGGCAACCTATGGACCGACTCAACTGACACTGATTTTATGCCCTAGTACAGGGGTCACCAACCTTTTTGAAACCAAAAACTACTTCTTGGGTACTGATTAATGCGAAGGGCTACCAGTTTGATACACACTTAAATAAATATATTGTCATTTGTAAGTTACACGTAAGTGTGATTTAAACAAGAATAGCTAAATAAATAAATTTATATATATATATATAAAAAAATGGGTATTTCTGTCTGTCATTCCGTCGTACATTTTTTTTTTTCCCTTTTACGGAAGGTTTTTTGTAGAGAATAAATGATGAAAAAAACACTTAATTGAACGGTTTAAAAGAGGAGAAAATATGAAAAAAATGTAAATAAAATTTTGAAACATAGTTTATCTTCAATTTCGACTCTTTATAATTCAAAATTCAACCGACAAAAAGAAGAGAAAAATTAGCTTATTTGAATCTTTTTGAAAAAATTAAAAAAAGAATTTACGGAACATCATTAGTAATTTTTCCTGATTAAGATACATTTTAGAATTTTGATGACATGTTTTAAATTGGTTAAAATCCGATCTGCACTTTGTTAGAATATTTAACAAATTGGACCAAGCTATATTTCTAACAAAGACAAATCAGTATTTCTTCTAGATTTTCCAGAACAAAATTTTAAAAAGAAATTCAAAATACTTTGAAATAAGATTTAAATTTGATTCTACAGATTTTCTAGATTTGCCAGAATAATTTTTTTGAATTTTAATCATAGTAAGTTTGAAGAAATATTTCACAAATATTCTTCGTCGAAAAAACAGAAGCTAAAATATTTATTATTCTTTACAATAAAAAATAAATACATTTACTTGAACATTGATTTAAATTGTCAGGAAAGAAGAGGAAGAAATTTAAAAGGTAAAAAGGTATATTTGTTTAAAAATCCTAAAATAATTTTTAAGGTTGTATTTTTTCTCTAAAATTGTATTTCTAAAAGTAATAAGAAGCAAAGTAAAAAATAAATGAATTTATTTAAACAAGTGAAGACCCATCCATCCATCCATTTTCTACCGCTTATTCCAAGTGAAGACCAAGTCTTTAAAATATTTTCTTGGATTTTCAAATTCTATTTGAGTTTTGTCTCTTTTAAAATTAAAAATGTCGAGCAAAGCGAGACCAGCTTGCTAGTAAATAAATAACATTTAAAAAATAGAGGCAGCTCACTGGTAAGTGCTGCTCTTTGAGCTATTTTTAGAACAGGCCAGCGGGCGACTGATCTGGTCCTTACGGGCTACCTGGTGACCGCGGGCACGGCGTTGGTGACCCCTGCTCTAGTATATACAATAATATAAACCAAGTCATTGTATTTCATTTAGGATTATTTCATATCTTCTTTTAAATAAAATATATTTTTATCTTTTTTAGATACAGTCAATAAATAATGTGAACATGTATCATAACATGGAAATCTAAGAGAACGTGTTGTGGATGATTGTGGACTGGGAATTTTTTTAATTTTATTTTTTACACATTTTTATATATATATATATATATATATATATATATATATAAAAAAAAAAAAGTTTTTCCGACGTATTACATTTTAGACGATTTCTCTTCTTAGTTATTATTTCTCCGGCTGTAGAAAAGAGCCGCTCACAGGGCACAGAGGAGGCGTCAGTGCGACACAGTTGGCGTATCGGTCACGTGACCAAAACAGCTCATGATCGGTCACGTGACTTTCTAAAAGCGGTACGCGCACCGACACAGGGTTTTGCTCTATGAGCTCGACGCATGCGCCGATGCATCCCAGCACCCATCACTACTGCATAACAATAATAGCTGCAGACCTTCCAACAAGACTGAGTCTGCCCTGGCTTTGCTCTTTCCATAAGTGTCTGCTAGAGAGATGTGAGGCGGTTTGAGGCCCTGCTTTTGAATATACTTAGCAGGGTTATAGGTAAACCTCCTACAAGACCATCATACTGTACTTGGTTTTCACTCACTAAATAATGTTGTTGTTTCAAATCACCTGACCCAACTTATCAATACTTTATAGGACTGACAAAATGAAGCAAAGTCCCGATGTCTGCAGGCCTCCTGACTGACTGACTGACCCTTGAGACTTGGACAAAATGGAGAAGTCAGGTCAGTGTTATCCAAAGACATTCAGTACATTTCCATGCACTAAATTACTGTATTTTGGCGCACCGGATTATAAGGCGCACTAAAGGAGTCATATGTTTTTTTTCTAAATGTAAAACACTACCTTGTGGTCTACATAACATGTAATGGTGGTTCTTTGGTCAAAATGTTGCATAGATGTTTTACAGATCATCTTCATACCTGCCAACTACTCCGGTTTTCCCGTAATTAGTACGGTTTTCATCAACCTATTCCGGGTTACGGTTGCAGTGATAAAAAATACGGTTTTTCATTACCGTATTTTCCGAACCATAAGGCGCCCTGGGTTATAAGCCGCGCCTTCAATGAACGGCATATTTCAAAACTTTGTCCACCTATAAGCCGCCCGGTGTTGTAAGCCGCATCTAACTGCGCTAAAGGAATGTCAAAAAAACAGTCAGATAGGTCAGTCAAACTTTAATAATATATTAAAAACCAGCGTGATGTGGGCGCGCATGGAGTCGTATATCAACATGGACGGAGCTGCGTGAAAAAAGCCACCCGGCCTCTTCGCGTAAACTTACCTTAACGACTCGCTCATCTTTTCTTCATCCATTCATCCCTTCGAGTTAGCTTTTATGATGACGCCGCCTGGAAAGGTCTCTTTTGGCAAGGTCTTCCTTTTGAATATCACCATGGGTGGAAGTTTCTGGCCATTAGCATGGCAAGCTAGAACCACAGTGAAGGATGACTTCTCATTCCCTGTGGTGCGAATATTCACCGTACGTGCTCCCGTTGTATCCACAGTGCGGTTCACAGGAATATCAAAAGTCAGTGGAACCTCGTCCATGTTGATAATGTTCTCTGGCCGGATCTTTTTTTCAGCTATCTTGTTTTTACAATATGCACGGAAAGTAGCCAGCTTTTCTTGAAAGTCTTTAGGCAGTTGCTGTGAAATAGTAGTCCGTGTGCGGATGGAGAGATTGCGTCTTTTCATGAACCGGAAACCTGTCGCTTAGTAGGAGCCATTTTGTGGTCTTTACAGATGTAAACACACAAAGGAAATGAAACGTAATATCCGCGCGCTTCTTCTTCTACGGGGGCGGGTGGTTGCTTACAGTAGAAGAAGAAGCGCTTCCTCTTCTATGGGGGCGGGTGCTTACCTTGGCGGTTGCTTACCGTAGAAGAAGAAGCGCTTCCTCTTCTACGGGGAAAAAAGATGGCGGCTGTTTACCGTAGTTGCGAGACCGAAACTTTATGAAAATGAATCTTAATATTAATCCATATATAAAGCGCACCGGGTTATAAGCCGCACTGTCAGCTTTTGAGTAAATTTGTGGTTTTTAGGTGCGGCTAATAGTGCGGAAAATACGGTAATTAAAAAAAAATATTTAAAAAAAAGTTTTATTCACGAAATCGCGTAACAACAATGACATTCGACCTGCTTCCCGTAACTTCCTATCGAGCCATTCCGCGAGGCTATTTATAGCACCGCTGCCAAGCACGAGGCACCTGTTGTCATTGTTTCCAAACAAGCGAACGATCATGGAATCAGCCGGAGAAAAATCGCAAACGAGTCTTAAACCGAAAAGAAAACTGCAGTCATTCCGTGAAGAATATTCAAAAGCCTATCCGGGAATAATTATCCGTTCCAAAAAGGGTGAAAACTACGCGAATTGCACCTTGTGCAGACAAGATTTTTCGATCGGACACGAAGGAAATAGCGATGTAAAAGACCACGTTGGGACAAAAGAACACAAGTCTAATGCCGTTGCTAGCGATACAAGTGGAAAACTTTCAACGTTTTTCGGATTTTAGCCACAAAAAGGTAATGACACCAATGTTATCTATTGGAATTGTTTAGTACTGTTATACTGTTAAAAGTGTTTATACTATTTATGCTTTCAAGTCCAAGTTGAAGAAATCTTGTTAAATGTTGACAGCATAACTACCAAAATACAGAAGTATGTCCTTAATATTTTTGCAGTGCTATTTCTGTTGAAAAGTTCAAATGATTACATTAGAGATGTGATGTGCCACTTTTCAAGTGTCTGATGGCTTCAATTAATTTTCATTAATTTTTCATATTTTGAATTCTTTTGAAAGGCTTACAAAAAAACTACATTTGAATTGTAATTCCATGCTATTGACAGGACTATTAATTTTAATGAAGTTAGCTTACCGTGTTTACAGTATGACAATTGTGATAGAAATGTGAATTTTAGGCACAGAATATTTTTTACAATTGAACAAGGCAGTAGATTATACAAGCTTGGACAGAAAGTTAATAATGACAACAATTTTTTTTTTAATGGAATTGTTTAGTACTGTTTTACCATTTGTTTACTGTAAAAAGTGTTTATACTGTTTATACTTTCAATTAACAAATTGAAGTCTTGTGAAAGGTTGACAGGATAACTGGCATTAACTGTCAAAATAATTTCAAACAATTTTTTAGTTAGCTTACAGAATAAACATGTCAATCAACCCATATGATTTTTGCTGTAATGTTTTTGTTTTGAAAAGTCACTGTGACTGATAGAAAAGTGATGGTTTTAGCAACATTTTAACCTGTCTGAATGCTAATAATCATTTTGCGTCGGGGGGCGAAGCCCTGAACCCTCCACTAGGACTTTGTCCTGGACCTACCGGGGCCTGCGGCACTTGGACCCTGGCTACTAGGTTTTTCTGATTTCAAAAGTTGTCAGGTATGAGCTTGTCTACTACAGTGTCGGCATGGACTACAATTGCGGACGCGCGCACATTTTTGGGACTTATGCAGATCCCAAATACACTTCAGCAGGTACTAGACGGTAAGAAAAGTTGGTTTTGCATAATATTGCGAAACAAAACGCCAGGTAAAGTGTCTAATAGGTGCCATTTTGCGGTCCTTACACACGCACTATAATAATACTCGTATGTTTAATGCGCCGACAATCCATCAAGCGGTGCGGCTTCATAGCTTACTGAGGTCGTACTAAAAATATTTTGACAGATTTTTGAGCGCCGTGTGTAATGTTCTATATTCTCAATGGAACATTTGAAGTTTTGGTGTTTACTGCCGTCATATTGCAGTCTACATGTATCTCTTATGTATGACTGCCATCTACTGGTAACACTTGTCATTACACCATGTACCAAAAAAATTGCTTCGAGGTCAGTAAGCACAACCAGAATTATGCCGTACATTAGGCGCACCGGGTTATAAGGCGCACTGTCGATTTGTAAGAAAATGAAAGGATTTATAGTCTGAAAAATACGGTAAGTTTTAGTGCATAGAAACATACTGATTTATGATCTCTGGGCTTTTGTTTGGTTGGTTGTTGTGTAGTAGCTACCTTGTCATGTTAGTAAGATTTATGCTGCTCGAGTTTAGCACACTTACCCTCTTTTGGCATACCGTATTTTTCGGACTATAAGTCAGTTTTTTTCATAGTTTGGCCGGGGGTGCGACTTATGTGTGAAATTACTAACACATTAGCGTAAAATATCCAATAATATTATTGATCTCATTCACGTAAGAGTCTAGACGTATAAGATTTCATGGGATTTAGCGATTAGGAGTGACAGATTGTTTGGTAAACGTATAGCATGTTCTATATGTTATAGTTATTTGAATGACTCTTACCATAATATGTTACGTTAACATACCAGTTGGTTATTTATGCCTCATATAACGTACACTTATTCAGCCTGTTGTTCACTATTCTTTATTTATTTTAAATTGCCTTTCAAATGTCTATTCTTGCTGTTGGCTTTTATCAAATAAATTTCCCCCAAAAATGCGACTTATATGTTTTTTTCCTTCTTTATTATGCATTTTCGACAGGTGCGACATATACTCCGGAGCGAATCATACTCCGAAAAATACAGTAGCTGTCCTTAAGGTCGCTGGAGGATGTCATCGCTTATTTGCATAATTTATTGCAATGGACAAATAATAACAAACGCTGAGCATGATTAGAACTGCAAATTAACTTTCTTCTGTTGATTCTTAGTTGGATTTCTTTAAATATAAATCAATTTTGTTCTGCCTTGATAATTGTTAGAGCAGGGCTCTTCAATGTTTTCCAGGCCAAGGACCCCCAAACTGATGGAGAAAAGGAGCAGGGACCCCCCACCCCCCACATGTTTTGTATGAAATTATGGTTGCATTTTACATTAGATTGGTCCTAAAGGTACCTTGTTATTGTGCAATACTAAGGATATTCAAATAAGAGTATTGTGCTAATAGTTAGCTGACAGCTAGAGCGCCATTTTCTAGCTGACAATTAATGCGATTATTGTTAGCTGTAGAGATGCGCAGTTTGCGGGCACAACCGCGGAGTCCGCGGATTATCCGCGGATGAAATTAAAAAAAATTAGATTTTATCGTCGGGTCGGGCGGTTAAAATAAAAAAAAATTAGATTTTAAATAGATTCAGGCGGGTGGCAGTTAAACCAATTGGTAAATATATATACATAGTTAAATGTTGTTACCCACATACGAAAAACGAGCAGGCACCTGCAGCATATGCCACAACAGAAGAAGAAGAAAAAAAGAGATGGACACTTACGGAGCGGAGAAGGGACGCCTCGCCGGGGTCCGGGACCGAGGCCCCTTCCCCCGAGAGGGCCCCACCAGGAGCCGTAGCTGAGGCGATCCGCGAGAAGGGCCCGACGCACGTCCAGGGTCACCACCGCACCGACACCCCGCCTTCGCCGCGGCCGGCGTCACGCGCAGCAGGTAAGCAGCTTACCTGCCCGCCACCCCCGTGGCCGGGGGCTCGTAACAGGGGTCACTCCGCGCGCTCCGCCCGCGCAGCTTACCTGCCCGCCACCCCTGTTGCCGGGGGCGCGTAACAGGGGTCACTCCGCGCGCAGTGCGCTCACGAAATGGGTGGGGCTCACCCTGGTTGATATAGACAGCAGGACGGTGGCCATGGAAGTCGGAACCCGCTAAGGAGTGTGTAACAACCCACCTGCCGAATCAACTAGCCCTGAAAATGGATGGCGCTGGAGCGTCGGGCCCATGCATACCCGGCCGTCGCCGGCAGCGAGACGCGCTTGGAGGTGCGCTCAGCGCGGCTCCCATATGATTGCGCACTGGTGTGCGTCTGGGTCGTGACAGCGTGGCACGCGAATGTCTGTGCTGCATTGGATCAGTCTCCTTTCTTTAACAGGCAAAAGCTTTATAACCTCACTAATGCCTTGCATCGTCTATATTAGATATATAACAACGGGCGGGTGCGGTTCTGATCAAATGTTAGGTCGGGTGGATGGCGGATGGTTGACGACTTTCTGATGCGGTTGCGGATGAAATAATTGCCTATCCGCGCATCTCTAGTTAGCTGACAACTAGGGCGTTAATTTCGAGGTGAAAACAAGCATTCGGGATTGCTCTTTTCGAAAGTAACAAATGATTGCTGCCAACTTGCACAAAATATCTAAATAACTCAAAATTATACTGGAAATTGCAGTAACACATCAGAATAGGAGTGATGGGAAAAGGTAACGAGTGTTAAGTAGCAGGCTAATGGGGTTCAGGGGAGCGATGGGAAATTGTGCCCTGAAAGGCTTATTGTGAGCTCGCCTTTGGGTTGTTTTTGTGGTGTTAAGAATATGACTGATGGCTGCAGACCTTCCAACAAGACTGAGCCCACACTGGCTTTGCACTTCTCTGAAGTGTCTGCTAGAAAAATGTGAGGCTGTTTGAGGCCCTGCTTGTGACTCTACTTAGCAGGGTTATAGGTACGCCTCCTACAAGGTCGCCATTACTAACCCATTCATTTATTTCCATGCTTGGCTCAAGACTAATGTTGACATGACAAAATGTGTTACAGGAATGACGAGGTGAAGCAAAGGTGTGTGTCCTGCCTTCCAACTGACCTGTGGGACTCCCGTAGAACTTGGACAAAGTAGAGAATTCAGGTTAGTTTCAATAGCATAACACAAGCCACGTGTACATGGACATTTATTTAATCTGATCATCATTCGAATTACAATGTTACTTTCTACATGGACCTAAAAAAAACTATCTGTATATGGCTGGCATTTTCATGCATCACACAGTAAATCGGAATACTTTACTTTGACATGCGCAGAACATAACACAAACGGGAAGGTGTGTTATTGGCCTTGGCGCCATCTTTTGGACGAGTTTGTGCCCACTGCAGGTGCTGAAAGAACGGTTGACTTCCACTGTAAACAAACTTTGTGTGTTTCTGCTTGTCCGACGTTTTCATAGTATTTGTTTTTCTTTCTGTTCACTGCTTTTGTTTTACCTCTCTTTTTGAAATGTAGTTCTGTGCCTTTTATGTTATAAGTTGCCGCACGTCTTCATGTTATGACATTCTGCGTATGTGTCTGAGGCTAGCAGCTAGCACTTGGAGTTGCTGTAATGTCGAGAATAAAACGGCTTGTTAAACAACAACTTTTATACAAACCCCGTTTCCACATGAGTTGGGAAATTGTGTTAGATGTAAATATAAACGTAATACAATGATTTGCAAATCCTTTTCAACCCATATTCAGTTGAATGCACTACAAAGACAACATATTTGATGTTCAAACTCATAAACTTTATTTTTGTTTTGCAAATAATAATTAACTTATAATTTCATGGCTGCAACATGTGCCAAAGTAGTTGGGAAAGGGCATGTTCACCACTGTGTTACATGGCCTTTCCTTTTAACAACACTCAGTAAACGTTTGGGAACTGAGGAGACACATTTTTTAAGCTTCTCAGGTGGAATTCTTTCCCATTCTTGCTTGATGTACAGCTTAAGTTGTTCAACAGTCCGGGGGTCTCCGTTGTGCTATTTTAGGCTTCATAATGCGCCACACACAGGTCTGGACTACAGGCAGGCCAGTCTAGTACCCGCACTTTTTTACTATGAAGCCACGTTGATGTAACACGTAGCTTGGCATTGTCTGGCTGAAATAAGCAGGGGCGTCCATGGTAACGTTGCTTGGATGGCAACATATGTTGCTCCAAAACCTGTATGTACCTTTCAGCATTAATGGCGCCTTCACAGATGTGTAAGTTACCCATGTCTTGGGCACTAATACACCCCCATACCATCACAGATGCTGGCTTTTCAACTTTGCGCCTATAACAATCCGGGATAGTTCTTTTCCTCTGGTCCGGAGGACACAACGTCCACAGTTTCCAAAAACAATTTGAAATGTGGACTCGTCAGACCACAGAACACTTTTCCACTTTGTATCAGTCCATCTTACATGAGCTCAGGCCCAGCGAAGCCGACGGCGTTTCTGGGTGTTGTTGATAAACGGTTTTCGCCTTGCACAGGAGAGTTTTAACTTGCACTTACAGATGTAGTGACCAACTGTAGTTACTGACAGTGGGTTTCTGTAGTGTTCCTGAGCCCATGTGGTGATATCCTTTACACACTGATGTCACTTGTTGATGCAGTACAGCCTGAGGAATGGAAGGTCACGGGCTTAGCTGCTTACGTGCAGTGATTTCTCCAGATTCTCTGAACCCTTTGATGATATTACGTAGCGTAGATGGTGAAATCCCTAAATTTCTTGCAATAGCTGGTTGAGAAAGGGTTTTCTTAAACTGTTCAACAATTTGCTCACGCATTTGTTGACAAAATGGTGACCCTCGCCTCATCCTTGTTTGTGAATGACTGAGCATTTCATGGAATCTACTTTTATACCCAATCATGGCACCCACCTGTTCCCATTTAGCCTGCACACCTGTGGGATGTTCCAAATAAGTGTTTGATGAGCATTCCTCAACTTTATCAGTATTTATTGCCACCTTTCCCAACTTCTTTGTCACGTGTTGCTGGCCTCAAATTCTAAAGTTAATGATTATTTGCAAAAAAAAAAAGTTTATCAGTTTGAACATCAAATATGTTGTCTTTGTAGCATATTCAACTGAATATGGGTTGAAAATGATTTGCAAATCATTGTATTCCGTTTATATTTACATCTAACACAATTTCCCAACTCATATGGAAACGGGGTTTGTAGTTGACACATGACACTCCATACCATACTTTTCGTTTTGCTAGTTTGTTTAAAAGCAACAAAGTCAACAGTATATAACACTACGTCTGTACATTTTGAATAGGGAGAGACAGCATCAAGACATTTTGTTTATTCCAAGACTATTCAATTTAGTCAGCGCTGGAACCAACAAAGTATAGCTGACATCAAAGATATGCGCAGTAAATTTCGGAAGATGTGTTTTCATGTGCTACAATCCGAATGACTTGTGGCATGAACCACCTGTCTCGATCGGAATTAAGTTTTCATCCGAACGTGTGTGATCGGGTCAGAATATTCCGAATGGCTTGTGTACTTAAAGCATTTTTATTCCGGTTAGGCTCTTAATCCAGTTAAATGTGTCCATGTGCACATATCGATGGCTGCAGACTGATGTTCCCTATAATTTTTCGTGTGTGTGAGCGACGTCCGACGTGCACACCGTGGCCCCACCAGCAGAACACCTGTCCCAAACCTGACTAAATAACAAGTTACATTTCTTACTATAATTCAATCAATCAATCAATCAATCAATGTTTATTTATATAGCCCTAAATCACAAGTGTCTCAAAGGGCTGCACAAGCCACAACGACATCCTCGGTACAGAGCCCACATAAGGGCAAGGAAAAACTCACCCCAGTGGGACGTCGATGTGAATGACTATGAGAAACCTTGGAGAGGACCGCATATGTGGGTAACCCCCTTCTGTAAACCATGGGGTGCGCCTTTTAGGGGCTCTTTTTTGTTTTAGCGGTGCTATACTATCAATGGTGTCGCGCAGGGCGTCGTTAAAGTTGTTAGTGAGGTTATCAATACAGCCGACATAATTTGGGAATGGTGCCATTACCGAAGGCAGTAGGCCAGCAAGAGTCATCGTTGTGGCAGCATTAATGTTGCGGCTGCTATAGTAATTATTATTATTAGTTTGTTGACAATGAGTCAGAACTTCAAATTTTATAAGGTAATGATCGGACATTACTTTAGTATACAGGAGTATCGTAACTTTGGAGGTGGTGACACCCCTGACAAGCACTAGATCTATCGTATTACCGTTGCGATGCGTAGGTTCATTCCCCCATTATGATTATATTGTCGGCGTGCGTCACTAAATCAGCAACGAACTCTGAAAATTCACTGATGAAGTCCGAATTGGGTCCTGGGGGGGCGGTAGATAACAGCCAGGTGGAGAGGCAGCGGTGTGACAAACCTCATAATAAGCACCTCAAACGAGTTATATTTATTATTTAGGTTCGGGGTAAGGTTAAAGTTTTTGTTGTACCGTATTTTCCGCACTATAAGGCGCACCGGATTATTAGCCGCACCTTCAATGAATGGCATATTTCATAACTTTGTCCACCAATAAGCCGCCCCGGACTATAAGCCGCGCCTACGCTGCGCTAAAGGGAATGTCAAAAAAACAGTCAGATAGGTCAGTCAAACTTTAATAATATATTAAAAACCAGCGTTCTAACAACTCTGTTCACTCCCAAAATGTACGCAAATGTGCAATCACAAACATAGTAAAATTCAAAATAGTGCAGAGCAATAGCAACATAATGTTGCTCGAACGTTAATGTCACAACACACAAAATAAACATAGCGCTCACTTTCTGAAGTTATTCTTCATTCGTAAATCCTTCGTCTTCGGTGTCCGAAGTGAAAAGTTGGGCAAATGTGAGATCCAAAATGGCCGGTTCCGTCTCGTCGAAGTCATCGGAGTCAGTGTCACTGTTATCCAGCAGTTCTGTGAATCCTGCCTTCCGGAAAGCTCGGACCACAGTTGTGACCGAAATATCTGCCCAGGCATTTACGATCCACTGGCAGATGTTGGCGTCGTCTGGCGCTGCCTCCCTGTCTTAGTGAAGGTGTGTTCGCCTTCGGTCATCCATTGTTCCCACGCAGTTAGCAGTCTAGCTTCGAATGCCCTGTTGACACCAATATCTAGCGGCTGGAGGTCTTTTGTCAATCCACCCGGAATGACGGCGAGTATTGAATTAAGCGCGTAAGTGTGTCTCTTAATGTGATGTTATGAGCTAGCAAATATAACAACTACACTACCCAGCATGCAACGATAGTTACGAGCATGCGCGGTAGCCCTGAGAAGCGTTGTTGTATGCTGGCAGTTAGAATGTGGTTATGAGCACGCTGTGAGTAAACGTTGAGAACTCAGTTAACACGCCTCGTCTGCATTATTTATAATTAGACAGACAACACACTTAATAGGAGCCATTTTGGGGTCTTTACATAAACACACAAATGGAAATGAAACGTCACATATCCCAGCATGCACCGCGCGCTTCTTCTTCTTCCGGGGGCGGGTGGTTGCTTACAGTAGAAGAAGAAGCGCTTCCTGTTCTATGGGGGCGGGTGCTTACCTTGGCGGTTGCTTGCGTAGAAGAAGAAGCGCTTCCTGCTCTACCGGGAAAAAAGATGGCGGCTGTTTACCGAAGTTGCGAGAACGAAACTTTATGAAAATGAATCTTAATATTTATCCATATATAAAGCGCACCGGGTTAAAAGCCGCACTGTCAGCTTTTGAGTAAATTTGTGGTTTTTAGGTGCGGCTAATGGTGCGGAAAATACGGTATATGAGTGCGACTCCCCCACCCCTTTTAATGGGACGAGCAATATGCGTTCCCGCATAGCCAGGAGGAGACGCCTCACCCAGCGCAAAGAAATCGTCTGGTTTGAGCCAGGTCTCGGCGAGACCAATGACGTCAAGATTATTGTCTCTAATGACCTCATTATGTTCTCTAATGACCTCATGTCATTTGATGTAAATGACAGCAGTCGTCTCCATGAGATTATTTTCTAATACAAGTGTTTTGGCCCACTTACAATGACAATAACAAAAAATATTGTTTTTCATGAGCTATGTACCGTATTTTTCGGACTATAAGTCGCAGTTTTTTTCATAGTTTGGCCGAGCTCCAGTGCAACTTATATGTTTTTTTCCTTCTTTATTATGCATTTTCGGCAGGTGCGTGGATAAATATTAAGATTCATTTTCATAAAGTTTAGGTCTCGCAACTACGGTAAACAGCCGCCATCTTTTTTCCCCGTAGAAGAAGCACGCGGTGCATGCTGGGATATGTGACGTTTCATTTCCATTTGTGTGTTTATGTAAAGACCCCAAAATGGCTCCTATTAAGTGTGTTGTCTGTCTAATTATAAATAATGCAGACGAGGCGTGTTAACTGAGTTCTCAACGTTTACTCACAGCGTGCTCATAACCACATTCTAACTGCCAGCATACAACAACGCTTCTCAGGGCTACCGCGCATGCTCGTCACTATCGTTGCATGCTGGGTAGTGTAGTTGTTATATTTGCTAGCTCATAACATCACATTAAGAGACACGCTTACGCGCTTAATTCAATACTCGCCGTCATTCCGGGTGGATTGACAAAAGACCTCCAGCCGCTGGATATTGGTGTCAACAGGGCATTCAAATCACGACTGCGAACGGCATGGGAACAATGGATGACCGAAGGCGAACACACCTTCACTAAGACAGGCAGACAGCGCCAGACGACGCCAACATCACCTTCACTAAGACAGGCAGACAGCGCCAGACGGCGCCAACATCACCTTCACTAAGACAGGCAGACAGCGCCAGACGGCGCCATCATCTGCCAGTGGATCGTAAATGCCTGGGCAGATATTTCAATCACAACTGTGGTCCGAGCTTTCCGGAAGGCAGGATTCACAGAACTGCTGGACAACAGCGACACTGACTCCGATGACTTCGACGAGACGGAACCGGCCATTTTGGATCCCACATTTGCCCAACTTTTCAATTCGGACACCGAAGACGAAGAATTCGAAGGATTTACGAATGAAGAATAACTTCAGAAAGTGAGCGCTATGTTTATTTTGTGTGTTGTGACATTAACGTTCGAGCAACATTATGTTGCTATTGCTCTGCACTATTTTGAATTTTACTATGTTTGTGATTGCACATTTGCGTACATTTTGGGACAGAGTTGTTAGAACGCTGGTTTTTAATATATTATTAAAGTTTGACTGACCTATCTGACTGTTTTTTTGACATTCCCTTTAGCGCAGCGTAGGCGCGGCTTATAGTCCGGGGCGGCTTATAGGTGGACAAAGTTTTGAAATATGCCATTCATTGAAGGTGCGGCTAATAACCCGGGGCGGCTTATAGTGCGGAAAATACGGTACTCCGGTGCAACTTATACTCCGAAAAATACGGTATTAGTATTGTATGTTTGGTTGGGGGGGTCCTGCTTTGGAAACAATTAGTACCCCTTTCAGATATCGCATTTAGTTCCCATTAAAACATTCACATGTTGCACAATGAGATGTAAGCATGGGATCATGTGTACATTCCTGTAACTTTGTTTGTACAATATATTTTTACTAGTATTTCTTTAACATAACATAATTTCCTGATTAATATTTATAAATGAAGATTCTTAAAAAATGACAGTAGAATAAGCACGCATTTGATTAATAAATCATAGTGTAACGACCTGGAATTACACGTCGTGTGTGATGTCAGAGGTGTCTGACTTTTTGTGTGGCTGTAAACGCATCACTGGCTAAGTGCCTTAAGTGCATGCATCTTCTCTGACTTTCTTTGCTTAAGTGTCTGCTAGAGGTCGATGGAGGCCATGCACGGTCCCTTTTTATAGCAGGGTTATAGGAAAAATAGTAAATATTGATCATTGTTTACCATCTTCCTTGATGTTGATTCTACATGTAGGAACTATAATAACAAATGCATTTCTTCTCTACACAGTAAAGGGGCAAACATTCAGTAAAGTGGGCGTTTTTATTTGTAGTATGGTGCCATCTAGTGGCAGGTAGATCACTTAACAATACATTCATAGCTTGCATTTAGTCATATTTAATAATAATGGACAATACTCCAAATACTGTCTCCAGATGTTAGTGTGTTGATTTGATGAATATGTTTTGTGAAATAAAGCATTTTCGTGATCTTCTTTTTTAAAGGGTTGTCGACTGGCTGGACAGAAAAGGGTGCTGCGGATTTTCATACCCGGACCATGAAAAGGGTTCACTGCATGATACCTCCTTGAAGTAGCCTGAATGTCAAAGGTGCCTTTGAGGCCAATTGTGGATGAACTTAAGCCACAGAAGGAATCTACATTGCAAGACTCTTTACTTGTAGGTAGGCAGTTAAATTCATGTCCAGTCGTTTATTGCTGTTAATTGGTTCCGGGCCCGCTTGTGGTAAGTTATTTTCCGTGAAGATATATATATACAGTATTACAGATGCACATATTTCCATAGCCAGAGCATAAACAACTTTATGACCTTCTCAACACAGTTTTTAACATGAAAGCCCCAGCACCCACATGTTCACCATTGGACTTGTTAAGTCCATATTGTAAACATAATAGAAAATACATATCCATCCATCCATTTTCTACCGCTTGTCCCTTTTGGGGTCGCGGGGGATGCTGGAGCCTATCTCAGCTGCATTCGGGCGAAAGGCAGGGTACACCCTGGACAAGTCGCCACCTCATCACATGGCCAACACAGATAGACAGACACATTAAAAAATAAAATACTATTTGAGAGTAGTTCATTAATGGTGCTCACAAATATGGAAGACTCGACAAAGCAGGCTTTGTACGACAGCAAGTTTTGATTGGGACTTTGCCAGTAAAATATGCCAACGCAGACTTATTTTACGGTCCTGAATTTTTCCTGATTCTTTAGTTCTTTTGGCCATTTTTATGCTTAATAAACGCTAATTTTGGGCCACAATGACCAAAATATGCGATGCAGTAAAACTGCAAAGTTTGAAGCACGATGTGACGAGAGACAAGATGCATACCTGCCAACTACTCCGGTTTTCCCGTAATTAGTACGGTTTTCATCAACCTATGCAGTGATAAAAAATACGGTTTTTCATTAATTAAAAAAAATATTTTTTTAAAAGTTTTATTCACGAAATCGCGTAACAACAATGACAATCGACACTGCTTCCCGTAACTTCCTATCGAGCCATTCCGAATGCCATGCGCGAGGCTATTTATAGCACCGCTGCCAAGCACGAGGCACCAGTTGCCATTGTTTCCAAACGAGCGAACGATCATGGAATCAGCCGGAGAAAAATCGCAAACGAGTCTTAAACCGAAAAGAAAACTGCAGTCATTCCGTGAAGAATATTCAAAAGCCTATCCGGGAATAATTATCCGTTCCAAAAAGGGTGAAAACTACGCGAATTGCACCTTGTGCAGACAAGATTTTTTGATCGGACACGGAGGAATGAGCGATGTAAAAGACCACGTTGGGACAAAAGAACACAAGTCTAATGCCGTTGCTAGCGATACAAGTGGAAAACTTTCAACGTTTTTCGGATTTTAGCCACTAAAAGGTAATGACACCAATGTTATCTATTGGAATTGTTTAGTACTGTTATACTGTTAAAAGTGTTTATACTATTTATGCTTTCAAGTCCAAGTTGAAGAAATCTTGTTAAATGTTGACAGCATAACTACCAAAATACAGAAGTATGTCCTTAATATTTTTGCAGTGCTATTTCTGTTGAAAAGTTAAAATGATTACATTAGAGATGTGATGTGCCACTTTTCAAGTGTCTGATGGCTTAAATTAATTTTCATTAATTTTTCATATTTTGAATTCTTTTGAAAGGCTTCCAAAAAAACTACATTTGAATTGTAATTCCATGCTATTGACAGGACTATTAATTTTAATGAAGTTAGCTTACCATGTTTACAGTATGATAATTGTGATAGAAATGTGAATTTTAGGCACAGAATATTTTTTACAATTGAACAAGGCAGTAGATTATACAAGCTTGGACAGAAAGTTAATAATGACACCAATTTGTTTTTAATTGGAATTGTTTAGTACTGTTTTACCATTTGTTTACTGTAAAAAGTGTTTATACTGTTTATACTTTCAATGAACAAATTGAAGTCTTGTGAAAGGTTGACAGGATAACTGGCATTAACTGTCAAAATAATTTCAAACTATTGAAGTTAGCTTACAGAATAAACATGTCAATCAACCCATATGATTTTTGCTGTAATATTTTTGTTTTGAAAAGTCACTGTGACTGATAGAAAAGTGATGCTTTTAGCAACATTTTAACCTGTCTGAATGCTAATAATCATTTTGCGTCGGGGGGCGAACCTGAACCCCCCACCAGGACTTTGTCCTGGACCTACCGGGGTCTGCGGCCCCTGGACCCTGGCTGCTAGGTTTTTCTGATTTCAAAAGTTGGCAGGTATGAAGATGTATGAATATCAGAATCATCCAATGTTTGCTTGTAAGAAATAAAAGTTTTTTTTTTTACATTGAATTGGGGTCTCTTTTTGTTGGTACTGTATCCCTTAATTCTGTTTCACTACATATAGGATCAACTTGGAGGTAAGTAAATGGAAAATAAATATCTTTACATGCTTGCTTTGTTACAGTTGTGAGGAAGTTATCGTACACTCAAGATAAGATGTTCCTTGCAAAGTTTGACAGGTGATCTAGAAGCTGTTTCTCCCAACACCAACATTTAAAACCGACCATATAAAATACATTTGGTCTCTGAGAGAAAGGCACTTAAGCACATGAAGCTGCAGAGGAGGATGCAGAAAGTGTTCTTCCCCGGTAGCCATCCGCTTTCCCGCACACGCTGACTGGCAGGATGACACGCTGCTACTTGCAGACCACAACTGCATGAGTGAGAATCCACCTCAGCGCTCGCCACGCCTCCGTCACTGGCCTCTGAAGTCAGTCATACTTCTCTTTTTTTTTTTTTTTTCAGTCACTTTCTGTTCCTTCTAAGTCTTGCCTGTCTTGGATCCAGACCAAAGGATGGCAGAGATGGAGGGCCTTGAGTTTGGGAAGTCGGACTTTGTGCTCCTGGATGAGGTGACCATGGAGCAGTTCATGGAGAATCTCAAATTGAGGTAAGACCGCTTTTTATTTGAAGGGCTACGCCATGTGACACTTCCTGTTTAGTTGCCGGTAAGAAAAACTAGCAAGTCCCACACCCTTAAACCAAAATTTAAATCAGTTTAAAATTGCACCCAATCAATTGTCCAAAGAAACAGCCTAGGTTAAGTAGGAGGTGGTCTACACCAACTGCATCTTGTTTTATTTCAAGTATGTAATGGTTTTGTATACATATGTAATTGTACCAGATTTTAGACATTAGACCAAACTAGAAATGTGTCCTGAATGCATTTAAAATTCCCTCTACCTACTATCATTATTATAACCACACAATTTTTTTTTAGAGGGACTCGCATAGGCAATTAAAGAACCATGCATTTGGTGCAGATCTGGATAGAGGTGTGGCTCCATGCTGGCTTGAAGATTTTCAGCTTTGTTCTATTTAATTGTGGCCAGGTTTACATATATTGACTTATCTCAAGCAAGTATTTTCAAACTCTTCCCCATTCAAAATCTTCCATAGTTTTTTGTTGTTGTACAAAATACACAGCAAATTAGTGATGATCAACTAACTCACTGTTAGTTAGGCTGCTAACACACTAACTTGCATTTCATTTACTATCGCGAGTTGTCGTTTCCTCCACTGTCACCTTGACTAACCCACCAGGAGATGGAACCGAGTTTCATTTCCGGCTTTCAGTATGCGTGCACTCTTGTGCCATTTCCTGGCTGCTAGACACGGGTGGGTGAAATGTTGAAGTTCAGCTTTAATGTTAAAATGACAAGGAACATGAGGCCAAGCTGCTCTTTCGGCACACATATCAAAAGTCTGGCACTTCATTCAGTTTTATCAAATGCCAGACTTAAATTCTGTTAATCACATCTTCAATGATTCTTTAAAAGAAGAATTATGTGCACAATTTTGAATTCATTTGGGATTTGGTGAAATTGACATAGGGTCGTGATTATACAGACTCAAATATACCCTAATGAGAACCAGCCTCCTCTGGAGTGAACATTTATTTTTTTTAGTCTATTTTTTATCACATAATTACATAATTAGGGCCCGCATGGCCCATTGTATAAGGTTTGGGAGTCCTTATGCAATGGGACATAAGGACCTATTGTATTTGTAAGGTTTTATTCTTTATTCTTTTTTTTCCGCCGCCTCTTTGAGCACTAATTTGACCCACTTAACATGCTTCAAAACTCACCATATTTGACCCACACATCAGGACCTGCGAAAATTGTCTTTTAATAAAAAAAAACGAACCGCAAAAATCAAAATTGCGCTCTAGCGCCCCCTAGGGAAAAAAAAAACTAGACTGCCTGTAACTCCCACTAGGAAGGTCGGAGAGACATGAAACAAAAACCTCTATGTAGGTCTGACTCAGATCTAGATTTCATAATAGTACATTCTCGGGCTAAAATCAACAGGAAGTTGGCAATTCCCCCTTCAAGACAAAAAAGTACTAAAAACAGTCACTTTTGCCTCTTTGAGCTGTAATTTGACCCCTTAACATGCTTCAAAACTCACCAAACTGAACGCACACATCAGGACTGGCAAACATTGCGATCTAAAAAAAAACCTAACCCCAAATCTCAAAATTGCGCTCTACTGCAATTTTTTAATAAACCGCAAACAAAAATGCTCCTCGGAAGAAAAAAATGACAACTGCCTGTAACTCCCACTGGGAAGGTCGGAGAGACATGAAACAAAAACTTCTATGTAGGTCTCACTTAGACCTACCGTACATTTCATACATTGACAACCCCCAGCAAAAATCAACAGGAAGTTTGCTATTCCCCCTTCAAAACAATTTTTTTGTAAAAACCGGTCACCTTCCTTCAAAAACGAACTCCTCTGAGCGCGTTTGTCGTTTCGCCTTCAAACTAACACAGGAGAGAGATTGAACCCTTGTGATTACAATGACAGAAGCGCTTTTTTTCTAACTGCTCCGGTTTTGATTTTATGACCCTTCAAAGACCCGCTGCGCTGATGCTGCTGCGCTGCTGTTTTTTTAAGATGGCTGCTTAAAAGCAGGAAGCACCAGCGTGCCCACACAATGCAGACAAGGTAGGTACACTAGACAAAAGTCTTGGGACACTTCAGACTAAAAGTACACAAAAGTATTGGGACACTTAGGACTAGCACCTGCCAAATACGCGGGCCCGACCAATGCTGCTTGCAGCTTTAATTATTATTATTATTGAGGTTTATTTGAAATAGGGACATATAGAAAAACATAGACATCTGCAACAGTTATCCAATGTATGCATCATAGTGTTTGTAGCCAAAGCTAATTTACAACACTTGTCAACAACCAGAGGTGGGTAGAGTAGCCAGAAATTGTACTCAAGTAAGAGTACTGTTACTTTAGAGATTTATTACTCAAGTAAAAGTAAGGAGTGGTCACCCAAATATTTACTTGAGTAAAAGTAAAAAGTATGTTGTGAAAAAACTACTCAAGTACTGAGTAACTTTAAAGTTAAAGTACCAATGATTGTCACACACACTGGGTGTGGTGAAATGTGTCCTCTGCATTTGACCCATTCCCTTTGATCACCCCCTGGGAGGTGAGGGGAGCAGTGGGCAGCAGCTGTGCCGCGCCCGGGAATCATTTTTGGTGATTTAACCCCCAATTCCAACCCTTGATGCTGAGTGCCAAGCAGGGAGGTAATGGGTCCCATTTTTATAGTCTTTGGTATGACTCGGCCGGGGTTTGAACTCACAACCTACCGATCTCAGGGCGGACACTCTAACCACTAGGCCACTGAGTAACATACACACACACATCGTGTATATATATATATATATATATACCGTGTATATATATATATATATATATATATATATATATATATATATATATATTAGAGATGCGTGGATAGGCAATTATTTCATCCGCAACCGCATCAGAAAGTCGTCAACCATCCGCCATCCACCCGATGTAACATTTGATCAGAACCGCACCCGCCCGCCATCCGCCCGCACCCGCCCGTTGTTATATATCTAATATAGACGATGCAAGGCATTAGTGAGGTTATAAAGCTTTTGCCTGTTAAAGAAAGGAGACTGATCCAATGCAGCACAGACATTCGCGTGCCACGCTGTCACGGCCCAGACGCACACCAGTGCGCAATCATATGGGAGCCGCGCTGAGCGCACCTCCAAGCGCGTCTCGCTGCCGGCGACGGCCGGGTATGGGCCCGACGCTCCAGCGCCATCCATTTTCAGGGCTAGTTGATTCGGCAGGTGGGTTGTTACACACTCCTTAGCGGGTTCCGACGTCCATGGCCACCGTCCTGCTGTCTATATCAACCAGGGTGAGCCCCACCCCTTTCGTGAGCGCACTGCACGCGGAGTGACCCCTGTTACGCGCCCCCGGCAACAGGGGTGGCGGGCAGGTAAGCTGCGCGGGCGGAGCGCGCGGAGTGACCCCTGTTACGAGCCCCCGGCCACGGGGGTGGCGGGCAGGTAAGCTGCTTACCTGCTGCGCGTGACGCCAGCCGCGGCGAAGGCGGACGAGGCGGGGTGTCGGTGCGGTGGGCGCGGTGGTGACCCTGGACGTGCGTCGGGCCCTTCTCGCGGATCGCCTCAGCTACGGCTTCCGGTGGGGCCCTCTCGGGGGAAGGGGCCTCGGTCCCGGACCCCGGCGAGGCGTCGGGGGCCTTCTCCGCTCCGTAAAAGTGTCCATCTCTTCTTTTTTTTTCTTCTGTTGTGGCATATGCAGCAGGTGCCTGCTCGTTTTTTGTATGTGAGTAACAACATTTAACTATGTATATATATTTCCGAATTGGTTTAACTGCCACCCGCCTGAATCTATTTAAAATCTAATTTTTTTTTATTTCAACTTCCCGACCCGACCCGACCCGCGGATAAAATCTAATTTTTTTAAATTTCATCCGCCCGATCCGCGGATGATCCGCGGACTCCGCGGTTGTGCCCGCAAACCGCGCATCTCTAATATATATATTTGGTGTATTACCTGATTGTGATGACTTGCATTGATTGTAATCAGACAGTAGTGCTGATAACGTCCACATTTTCAAATGGAGGAGAAAAAAAAGTTCCTCCTTTCTAATACCACATCAAAGTGGTTGGTTTTTAGCATCTTATTTGTCCAGCTTCCATATTCGTTTTTATACACTTTACAAGAAATACATTGGCGGCAAACTCCGTAGCTTGTTTGCGCTGGCTTTCGGAGACTCTTATTTTGAAAGCGCAGGCGCAATGGAGCGGCACTTTTATTGTGAAGACAGGAACTGTGCAGTCAGTCTTTAGGCTTTTGACAAGATGTACGGTTGAAATAAAAAAATGGTCTTTTTTCCTTCACAGTTTTGATTGATTGGAACTTTTATTAGTAGATTGCACAGTACAGTACATATTCCGAACAATTGACCACTAAATGGTAACACCCCAATACGTTTTTCAACTTGTTTAAGTCAGGTCATGTGACCCCTGGCTCTGTTTGATTGGTCCAACGTCACCAGTGACTGCATCTGATTGGTGGAACGGAGTGAACGTCACCAGTGACTGCATTTGGTGAAACGCAGGCACTATGAAGGTCTGTCTGACAGACCGAAACAAACAAAGCGTGCATTAACAGATCGATAAAAATTAGTAGCGAGTAGCGAGCTGAATGTAGATAAAAGTAGCGAAGTAAAAGTAGCGTTTCTTCTCTATAAATATACTCAAGTAAAAGTAAGAGTATGTTGCATTAAAACTACTCTTAGAAGTACAATTTATCCCAAAAGTTACTCAAGTAGATGTAACGGAGTAAATGTAGCGCGTTACTACCCACCTCTGTCAACAACACAGATCCAACATTAAAATAGGAAAATAAAAAATAGAGTAAGGCAAAGATGAGTCGATAATAGAAATAATACAAAGTGCAAACTAGATAAAAGCCAATAATAATAATAACACAGACAAAGTGCAGACTAGATAAAAAACAATTACCGGTAGTAAAAACTAAAAATGGGAACACGATTATTGCTCAACTCGCCATAATTTTGTTTGTTTTTTGAAAGTGCCAAGTGCAGGTATACTTTTCAAAGTGTCAGGTAAAGAGTTCCATAGTTGTGGTCCTTTTAATTGAAAAGGCAGTCTGGGCAAAAGATGTTCTACGGAATGGAACGCAACAGTTGCCTTTTGACATTGCTCGGGTGGTAGATCTGGGGCCGTATTTATCAAGCGTCTTAGAATTACTCCTAAGAAGTCTGCTAAGAGTTGACTTATGAGCAGTGTTGGGACTAACGCGTTACAAAGTAACGCGGTTAGTTTCGGCGGTAACTAGTAATCTAACGCGTTATTTTTTATATTCAGTAACTCAGTTACCGTTACTACACGATGCGTTACTGCGTTATTTTACGTTATTTTTTATGTAGTATCGGATAGAAACAGAAGATCTGAGTGTGTTTTATTGCAGCGGTGGAAAAGAAAAGGCTTGCTTTGTGTGGGTGGGGGCGGGGGGGACTCCCATACCGCAGTTGAGGAGCGCAAGGGAGACGTTCCTCCAGGGCCTATGTACGTCTTCGGGGCTAACAACCTTCACTTTACCCGGCAGTGGGTCTTTACAGCTGAGGGTGAATGACAAGACGGGCGGTTTGTTGCAACTTTGTGACTTTATTGGACGCAGCCATCCACCAAGCTAGAGCACCTGCACGCACTCACTGTCGCCGCTCGCTCACCTCTCTTGCCCGCTCACCCACTGACGTCACTCACCTCACATGCTGTCATATCTTAAAGGGACACACACACACACACACACACACACACACACACACACACACACACACACACACACACACACACACACACACACACACACAGGGGCGCCGCTAGGGATTTTGGACCCCATGAAAAGAATCTTTACAGGGCCCCCAACACAGTGTCATTATTTTTTCTGTATTATAATTTCATCATCATTAGGGGCCTCTCTGGGCTCCCCTCCATCATGGGCCCCTAGAATCCGTCTCCTTTACCCCCCCTTTTCGGCGCCCCTGCACACACACACACACACACACACATACGCGACTCTCATAACAACTAACAAGACATCATGGCGAAGCCAGAAGTCGAGTTTTTTTTAACATGGAGACATTCTCAATACTTTTCTTTTGTCGAGCACAAAGAAAATAACATTTTAGTTAAATGTAAGTTGTGTCTTGGATCAAAGATCCTATCTACTTAAAGTTAAAGTTAAAGTGCCATTATGTTGCAGCTATTTAAAATAGTTTTGTCCATTTGTTCTGGCCTGAAATAAATTGGCCCTTTGAAACATATTTTTGTCTTTGTGTGTTGTATGTAGACCACATTGCTTTCTGAGTTCAGTGATGCAAATGCACGTCAAGTTGATCAACAGATTGTATTATTCTCCAGTGCAATAACAGTACTGAAATGAAGGCTAAAAGAGCATTAATGGGAGCTTAAAAAAAAAAGTAGAAGAAGTAACTAAATAGTTACTTTTCACAGTAACGCATTACTTTTTGGTGTAAGTAACTGAGTTACTTTTGAAATAAAGTAACTAGTAACTGTAACTAGTTACTGTTTTTCAGTAATTAACCCAACACTGCTTATGAGTAAAGAAATTATTCGCTGAAAGCTGCACTTAAAAGTTAGTTATCAAGTGTCTTACTCACACTTTCAGCGAAGTGTAGGACTGAATCTTAAGTGTCACACTCGGAGCTGAATTACGACATTACTATGTGCCGTAAATGGAATTTTAGGTGACGTCATTTCTGTGTCCATAGAAATGACCAATCACGGAAGGGAATCCCTTGTCTAAGAATAAAGAAATATCTTAGAAATATTTAAGTGGACAATGGGAGTGTATATTTTGACAATAAACTACAAAATACTACAAAACAAACACACAATATTGGCAATGAATAAAAAAATAATGTTTCCTTTTCTTTCCAATTCATTTTCCCAGTGGCGATATATCGAAGCATTGTGATGACCTTTAGTTCTGCTGCGTGATGTTGCTGATGAGATGACGCCCCTTATTAAATCTGTGACAAAAATAATACCCGCTCTGTCTAAATCAGGGGTGCTCATTACGTCGATCGCGAGCTACCGGTCGATCTCGGAGGGTGTGTCAGTCGATCACCAGCCAGGCATTAAAAAAATAGTCCTAAAAATGAGCGATCATAAATCTTCACTATGACGTCACTTGATTGACATTCACGGCACCCGAGGGTCTTCTGAGATGACGCTGGCTGCTGCCAGCTCGTTAAAATTACCGACTGGAAGGCGAGAAACACTTTATTTCAACAGACTCTGGCGCCGTACCTGTCGTCAAAACTCCAAAGACCGACTGCACAGTTGCGCTAACAAAACGAGTCTCAGAAAGCTGGCAAGCTACGGAGTTTGCCGACAATGTATTTCTTGTAAAGTGTATACAAAGGAGTACGGAAGCTGGACAAATAAGATGCCAAAAACCAACTACTTTCATGTGGTATTGGACAGAAAGGACGACTTTTTTTCTCCTCCATTCGAAAATGCGGACGTTTTTAGCACTACTGTCTGATTCTAATCAATGCAAAAGTAATCAGAATCAGGTAATACACCAACTTATATTCTTGTCTTCATGAAAGAAAGGAAGGTTAAACATGCTTGTATTATCTTTAAAACACCTTAACTTGTTAACAATATTAACTATATGTGTTAAACATGCTTGCATTATCTTTAAACACCTTTAACTTATTAACAATATTAACTATATGTGTTAAACATGCTTGTATTATCATTAAACAGCTTTAACTTGTTAACAATATTAACTATATGTGTTAAACATGCTTGTATTATCTTTAAACACCTTTAACTTATTAATAACATTAACTATATGTATTAAACATGCTTGTATTATCATTAAACAGCTTTAACTTGTTAACAATATTAACTATATGTATTAAACATACTTGTATTATCATTAAACACCTTTAATTTATTAACAATATTAACTATATGTATTAAACATTCTTTTATTATCATTAAACACCTTTAATGTATTAACAATATTAACTATGTGTTAAACATGATTGCATTATCTTTAAACACCTTTAACTTATTAACAATATTAACTATATGTGTTAAACATGCTTGTATTATCATTAAACAGCTTTAACTTGTTAACAATATTAACTATGTGTTGAACATGCTTGCATTATCTTTAAACACCTTTAACTTATTAACAATATTAACTATATGTGTTAAACATGCTTGTATTATCATTAAACAGCTTTAACTTGTTAACAATATTAACTATATGTGTTAAACATGCTTGCATTATCATTAAACACCTTTAATTTATTAACAATATTAACTATATGTGTTAAACATGCTTGTATTATCATTAAACAGCTTTAACTTGTTAACAATATTAACTATATGTGTTAAACATGCTTGTATTATCTTTAAACACCTTTAACTTATTAATAACATTAACTATATGTATTAAACATGCTTGTATTATCATTAAACACCTTTAACTTGTTAACAATATTAACTATATGTATTAAACATGCTTGCATTATCTTTAAACAACTTTAACTTGTTAACAATATTAACTATATGTATTAAACATACTTGTATTATCATTAAACACCTTTAATTTATTAACTATATGTATTAAACATTCTTGTATTATCATTAAACACCTTTAATTTATTAACAATATTAACTATATGTGTTAAACATGCTTGCATTATCATTAAACACCTTTTAATTTATTAACAATATTAACTATATGTGTTAAACATGCTTGCATTATCATTAAACACCTGTAAATTATTAACAAAAACATATATTTCATAAATAAGTAAATATAAATTATATATATGAATGAGGTAGATCCCCACGACTTGATCAATTGAAAAGTAGCTCGCCTGCAGAAAAAGTGTGAGCACCCCTGGTCTAAATGATACCGTTTGATCAGCTGCTCGTCATCAAACAAAGCCAGGACATCCTTCCGCTCCCTGAACGTTCGCGCACGTCTCTCTCGCCTCAGTGCCATCCCCCGCTGGCAACTCCTAACCACTTAGGACACCTATGAAGGGCTCTTAAATATCGTGGAGAGTAGGAGTGATTCTTAGACTTAAGAAAGTTGATAAATAGCTTTTATTCTTAAGTTTGAGAGGAGGACTACATTTCGCAAATTCTCAGGACTTAAGTGTAAAATGGCACTCTAAGACACTTGATAAATACGGCCCCTGGTACCACTTTGCATAAATAATTACATAATGTTGGATATAGAGAACATTCAAACCCTTTATTTATTGAATCAAAAATACTGAAATTCCCCAACATAGTGCATTTGCAAGCAGCTAAAATTATGCACAAAGCAAACTACAATCTGCTACCCAAGAATATACAACAATTCTTCTAAAAAAAATAAATAAAAAGAAATATAATATTATAGAAAAATGTAATTTAAAACATTTGTATGCATGTACAACACTTAAGACCTTCTCCTGTATGTGGAATTCAATGATGTAATGCATTAAGCAAAGAAATCAATGTACTAATATGATCCACTTCAAGAAACTCTTCCAACTTAAAAGTGTTTACAAAGTACAAAGAAGAACAAACATGATAAACATTCTGAATTTATTTCATCCATCCATTCATTTTCTAGATAATCTTACTCATCTCACCATATGAAATATAACTTACATGGGGCGGCATGGCGTAGTGGGTAGAGCAACCGTGCCAGAAACCTGAGGGTTGCAGGTTCGCTCCCCGCCTCTTACCATCCAAAAATCGCTGCCGTTGTGTCCTTGGGCGGGACACTTCACCCTTTGCCCCCGGTGCCACTCACACCGGTGAATTGAATGATGAATGATAGGTGGTGGTCGGAGGGGCCGTTGGCGCAAATTGCAGCCACGCTTCCGTCAGTCTACCCCAGGGCAGCTGTGGCTATGAAAGTAGCTTACCACCACCGGGTGTGAATGAATGATGGGTTCTACATGTAAAGCGACTTTGGGTACTTAGAAAAGCGCTATATAAATCCCAGTTATTATTATTATTATTATTATTATTATTATTATTACTTCACTAATTATTATTTATGTATGTATTTATTTTTATTTTTACTTATGGAGTATATTGTGAATAAATTGAGAACAAGAAGTGAACAAAAGTTTTAGCAACTGCTATGTAAAGGAAAAGGGGTAGGATTAAATAAGCTCTGCTTCTTCCTACTCCTTTTCGAACATGTTTGATAGAGGAACTGGAAATTGTGATGTTATAGTTATTTGAATGAGTCTTACCATAAAATGTCACGTTAACATACCAGGCACGTTCTCAGTTGGTTATTTATGCCTCAAATAACGTACACTTATTCAGCCTGTTCACTATTCTTTATTTATTTTAAATTACCTTTCAAATGTCTATTCTTGGTGTTGGGTTTTATCAAATACATTTCCCCCCAAAAATGCGACTTATGTTTTTTTTTTTTCCTTCTTTATTATGCATTTTCGGCAGGTGCGACTTATACTCCAAAAAATACGGTATATTTAAAGGGGAACATTATCACCAGACTAGAGATGCGCGGTTTGCGGGCATAACCGCGGAGTCCGCGGATTATCCGCGGATCGGGCGGATGAAATTTAAAAAAATTAGATTTTATCCGCGGGTCGGGTCGGGTGGTTGAAATTAAAAAAAAATTAGATTTTAAATAGATTCAGGCGGGTGGCAGTTAAACCAATTGGGAAATATATATACATAGTTAAATGTTGTTACCCACATACGAAAAACCAGCAGGCACCTGCAGCATATGCCACAACAGAAGAAAAAAAGAAAAAGAGATGGACACTTTTACGGAGTGGAGAAGGGACGCCTCGCCGGGGTCCGGGACCGAGGCCCCTTCCCCCGAGAGGGCCCCACCGGGAGCCGTAGCTGAGGCGATCCGCGAGAAGGGCCCGACGCACGTCCAGGGTCACCACCGCGCCCACCGCACCGACACCCCGCCTCGTCCGCCTTCGCCGCGGCCGGCGTCACGCGCAGCAGGTAAGCAGCTTACCTGCCCGCCACCCCCGTGGCCGGGGGCTCGTAACAGGGGTCACTCCGCGCGCTCCGCCCGCGCAGCTTACCTGCCCGCCACCCCTGTTGCCGGGGGCGCGTAACAGGGGTCACTCCGCGCGCAGTGCGCTCACGAAAGGGGTGGGGCTCACCCTGGTTGATATAGACAGCAGCTAGGACGGTGGCCATGGAAGTTGGAACCCGCTAAGGAGTGTGTAACAACCCACCTGCCGAATCAACTAGCCCTGAAAATGGATGGCGCTGGAGCGTCGGGCCCATATACCCGGCCGTCGCCGGCAGCGAGATGCGCTTGGAGGTGCGCTCAGCGTGGCTCCCATATGATTGCGCACTGGTGTGCGTCTGGGTCGTGACAGCGTGGCACGCGAATGTCTGTGCTGCATTGGATCAGTCTCCTTTCTTTAACAGGCAAAAGCTTTATAACCTCACTAATGCCTTGCATCGTCTATATTAGATATATAACAACGGGCGGGTGCGGGCGGATGCGGTTCTGATCAAATGTTAGATCGGGTGGATTGCGGATGGTTGACGACTTTCTGATGCGGTTGCGGATGAAATAATTGCCTATCCGCGCATCTCTACACCAGACCTATGTAAGCGTCAATATATACCTTGATGTTGCAGAAAAAAGACCATAAATTTTTTTAACCGATTTCCGAGCTCTAAATGGGTGAATTTTGGCGAATTAAACGCCTTTCTATTATTCGCTCTCGGAGCGATGACGTCACATCGGGAAGCAATCCGCCATTTTCTCAATCACCCAGTCAAATCAGCTCTGTTATTTTCCCGTTTTTTCAACTGTTTTCCGTGCCTTGGAGACATCATGCCTCGTCGGTGTGTTGTCGGAGGGTGTAACAACACCAACAGGGACGGATTCAAGTTGCACCAGTGGCCCAAAGATGCGAAAGTGGCAAGAAATTGGACGTTTGTTCCGCACACTTTACAGACGAAAGCTATGCTACGACAGAGATGGCAAGAATGTGTGGATATCCTGCGACACTCAAAGCAGATGCATTTCCAACCATAAAGTCAAAGAAATCTGCTGCCAGACCCCCATTGAATCTGCCGGAGTGTGTGAGCAATTCAGGGACAAAGGACCTCGGTAGCACGGCAAGCAATGGCGGCAGTTTGTTCCCGCAGACGAGCGAGCTAAACCCCCTGGATGTCTTGGCTCACACCGTCCCTTATGCCACCGAAGATGATCAAGAGAAGAATATCGACCCTAGCTTCCCTGGCCTGCTGACATCAACTCCAAAACTGGACAGATCAGCTTTCAGGAAAAGAGAGCGGATGAGGGTATGTCTACAGAATATATTAATTGATGAAAATTGGGCTGTCTGCACTCTCAAAGTGCATGTTGTTGCCAAATGTATTTCATATGCTGTAAACTTTGTTCATAGTTGTTAGTTTCCTTTAATGCCAAACAAACACATACCAATCGTTGGTTAGAAAGCGATCGCCGAATTCGTCCTCGCTTTCTCCCGTGTCGCTGGCTGTCTTGTCGGTTTCTCTTGCATACGGTTCAAACCGATATGGCTCAATAGCTTCAGTTTCTTCTTCAATTTGGTTTTCGCTACCTGCCTCCACACTACAACCATCCGTTTCAATACATGCCTAATCTGTTGAATCGCTTAAGCCGCTGAAATCCGAGTCTGAATCCGAGCTAATGTCGCTATAGCTTGCTGTTCTATGCGCCATGTTTGTTTGTGTTCGCATCACTATGTGACGTCACAGGAAAATGGACGGGTGTATACAGGTAAAAGCCAGTAAATTAGAATATTTTGAAAAACTTGATTTATTTCAGTAATTGTATTCAAAAGGTGTAACTTGTACATTATATTTATTCATTGCACACAGATTGATGCATTCAAATGTTTATTTCATTTAATTTTGATGATTTGAAGTGGCAACAAATGAAAATCCAAAATTCCGTGTGTCACAAAATTAGAATATTGTGTAAGGCTAATACAAAAAAGGGATTTTTAGAAATGTTGGCCAACTGAAAAGTATGAAAATGAAAAATATGAGCATGTACAATACTCAATACTTGGTTGGAGCTCCTTTTGCCTCAATTACTGCGTTAATGCGGCGTGGCATGGAGTCGATGAGTTTCTGGCACTGCTCAGGTGTTATGAGAGCCCAGGTTGCTCTGATAGTGGCCTTCAACTCTTCTGCGTTTTTGGGTCTGGCATTCTGCATCTTCCTTTTCACAATACCCCACAGATTTTCTATGGGGCTAAGGTCAGGGGAGTTGGCGGGCCAATTTAGAACAGAAATACCATGGTCCGTAAACCAGGCACGGGTAGATTTTGCGCTGTGTGCAGGCGCCAAGTCCTGTTGGAACTTGAAATCTCCATCTCCATAGAGCAGGTCAGCAGCAGGAAGCATGAAGTGCTCTAAAACTTGCTGGTAGACGGCTGCGTTGACCCTGGATCTCAGGAAACAGAGTGGACCGACACCAGCAGATGACATGGCACCCCAAACCATCACCCAACCATGCAAATTTTGCATTTCCTTTGGAAATCGAGGTCCCAGTCTGGAGGAAGACAGGAGAGGCACAGGATCCACGTTGCCTGAAGTCTAGTGTAAAGTTTCCACGATCAGGTGTCGGTTTTACCTGTATAACGATGGTTAAAATCAGGCACTTTGAAGCTTTTTTTAGGGATATTGCATGATGGGTAAAAATTTGAAAAAACTTCGAAAAATAAAATAAGCCACTGGGAACTGATTTTTAATGGTTTTAACCCTTCTGAAATTGTGATAATGTTCCCCTTTAAAGCTACAGACTTTAATTTTGACCCTTGTAATTTAGAGATTCAAACTTGTTCAGTCAATTCTTGTTTTTAGAACGCATATCCCAACATTGATGTGACGATAATTCTCCTGATGAGCGTATGCGGAGAGAAAAAGCCATCAATGTAATCTTTTGTTGTTGCTGTTGTTGTTGCCAGGTTTGAGAAAGGTCGGATCTACACTTACATCGGAGAAGTGGTGGTGTCCGTGAACCCGTATCAACAGATGGACATTTACGGGAAAGATAGGATCGACGCGTATCGTGGTCGCGAGCTGTACGAAAACCCACCTCACCTCTTTGCGGTGGCTGATGCTGCCTACAAGGCCATGAAGAGACGAGCCAAAGACACCTGCATTGTCATATCAGGTCGGTCCTCTTACTTCATTTTGATTGACACGTGTTTTATTCTGATTGTTTTGCTGTATGTTATTGCACAACCATTGTGTGTTTTTAGGTGAAAGTGGCGCTGGGAAAACAGAAGCCAGTAAATACATCATGCAGTACATTGCAGCCATCACAAACCCCAGTCAGAGGGCGGAGGTGGAAAGGTAAAGCGTTTTTTTTAAACTCTTTTCTACATCACTTACTGTCGACGTATTAAAGTGACTTGTATGCGGTGTAGACCAGTGGTTCTCAAATGGGGGTACGCGTACCCCTGGGGGTACTTGAAGGTATGCCAAGGGGTACGTGAGATTTTTTTTAAACATTCTAAAAATAGCATACCTGCCAACTACTCCGGTTTTCCCGTAATTAGTACGGTTTTCATCAACCTATTCCGGGTTACGGTTGCAGTGATAAAAAATACGGTTTTTCATTAATTAAAAAAATTAAAAAAAAAAAAAAGTTTTATTCACGAAATCGCGTAACAACAATGACATTCGACCTGCTTCCCGTAACTTCCTACCGAGCCATTCCGCGAGGCTATTTATAGCACCGCTGCCAAGCACGAGGCACCAGTTGCCATTGTTTCCAAACGAGCGAACGATCATGGAATCAGCCGGAGAAAAATCGCATACGAGTCTTAAACCGAAAAGAAAACTGCAGTCATTCCGTGAAGAATATTCAAAAGCCTATCCGGGAATAATTATCCGTTCCAAAAAGGGTGAAAACTACGCGAATTGCACCTTGTGCAGACAAGATTTTTCGATCGGACACGGAGGAATTAGCGATGTAAAAGACCACGTTGGGACAAAAAAACACAAGTCTAATGCCGTTGCTAGCGATACAAGTGGAAAACTTTCAACGTTTTTCGGATTTTAGCCACAAAAAGGTAATGACACCAATGTTATCTATTGGAATTGTTTAGTACTGTTATACTGTTAAAAGTGTTTATACTATTTATGCTTTCAAGTCCAAGTTGAAGAAATCTTGTTAAATGTTGACAGCATAACTGTCAACATTTATTTTTGCAGTGCTATTTCTGTTGAAAAGTTAAAATGATTACATTAGAGATGTGATGTGCCACTTTTCAAGTGTCTGATGGCTTCAATTAATTTTCATTAATTTTTCATATTTTGAATTCTTTTGAAAGGCTTACAAAAAAACGACATTTGAATTGTAATTCCATGCTATTGACAGGACTATTAATTTTAATGAAGTTAGCTTACCATGTTTACAGTATGATAATTGTGATAGAAATGTGAATTTTAGGCACAGAATATTTTTTACAATTGAACAAGGCAGTAGATTATACAAGCTTGGACAGAAAGTTAATAATGACACCAATTTTTTTTTTAATGGAATTGTTTAGTACTGTTTTACCATTTGTTTACTGTAAAAAGTGTTTATACTGTTTATACTTTCAATGAACAAATTGAAGTCTTGTGAAAGGTTGACAGGATAACTGGCATTAACTGTCAAAATAATTTCAAACTATTGAAGTTAGCTTACAGAATAAACATGTCAATCAACCCATATGATTTTTGCTGTAATATTTTTGTTTTGAAAAGTCACTGTGACTGATAGAAAAGTGATGGTTTTAGCAACATTTTAACCTGTCTGAATGCAATCAATCATTTTGCGTCGGGGGGCGAAGCCTGAACCCCCCACCAGGACTTTGTCCTGGACCTACCGGGGCCTGCGGCCCCTGGACCCTGGCTACTAGGTTTTTCTGATTTCAAAAGTTGGCAGATATGTGAATGCACAAAGGTGAGCTTTGTTGATTTTATTGATTTGCTGGAGTGCTTATCAGGCATATTTGTTCAATCTACAAACAAACAAGTAAACAATAATAATTAATGTTATTTCTTGTAAGGAATGATGTATACATGAATAATGACGATACAAGTAAACAACGTTTGCAAACACCAATGACATTGAATAGTCGACAGAAACACTGCTTCATTTTCTATGCCCCATTCAGTTAATAACTGCTGGTTCAATGTTAGCTTAGGTTTTAGCAGTATTTTTTCCTACAGACATTTGGTGACCTCAAACAAGTATATGGATTGATTCACACTGGGTTTCGCCTTTTGAAGGGTACTGGAAAAACTGGAAAATTGATCTTGAAAGTCCTTTAAAAAGTGCTTGAATTTGGCCATGGAAAAGGTGTACGAAGCCTGAATAAGGAGAAGTTGGCGTGGGTATTCATTTCAAATGCATAATAAATCTACACTGCTCTAACAAGCTGTACACTGACTTCTCTTACATACAGGTAAAAGCCAGTAAATTAGAATATTTTGAAAAACTTGATTTATTTCAGTAATTGCATTCAAAAGGTGTAACTTGTACATTATATTTATTCATTGCACACAGACTGATGCATTCAAATGTTTATTTCATTTAATTTTGATGATTTGAAGTGGCAACAAATGAAAATCCAAAATTCCGTGTGTCACAAAATTAGAATATTCCTTAAGGCTAATACAAAAAAGGGATTTTTAGAAATGTTGGCCAACTGAAGAGTATGAAAATGAAAAATATGAGCATGTACAATACTCAATACTTGGTTGGAGCTCCTTTTGCCTCAATTACTGCGTTAATGCGGCGTGGCATGGAGTCGATGAGTTTCTGGCACTGCTCAGGTGTTATGAGAGCCCAGGTTGCTCTGATAGTGGCCTTCAACTCTTCTGCGTTTTTGGGTCTGGCATTCTGCATCTTCCTTTTCACAATACCCCACAGATTTTCTATGGGGCTAAGGTCAGGGGAGTTGGCGGGCCAATTTAGAACAGAAATACCATGGTCCGTAAACCAGGCACGGGTAGATTTTGCGCTGTGTGCAGGCGCCAAGTCCTGTTGGAACTTGAAATCTCCATCTCCATAGAGCAGGTCAGCAGCAGGAAGCATGAAGTGCTCTAAAACTTGCTGGTAGACGGCTGCGTTGACCCTGGATCTCAGGAAACAGAGTGGACCGACACCAGCAGATGACATGGCACCCCAAACCATCACTGATGGTGGAAACTTTACACTAGACTTCAGGCAACGTGGATCCTGTGCCTCTCCTGTCTTCCTCCAGACTCTGGGACCTCGATTTCCAAAGGAAATGCAAAATTTGCTTTCGTCAGAAAACATGACTTTGGACCACTCAGCAGCAGTCCAGCTCTTTTTTTTCCTTAGCCCAGGTGAGACGCTTTTCGCGCTGTTTCTTGGTCAACAGTGGCTTGACACGAGGTATGCGGCAGTTGAAACCCATGTCTTTCAAGCGTCTCTTGGTGGTGGATCTTGAAGCACTGACTCCAGCAGCTGTCCACTCCTTCTGAATCTCCCCCACATTTTTGAATGGTTTTTTTTTTCACAATCTTGACCAGGGCGCGGTGATCCCTATCGCTTGTACACTTTTTCTGACCACAGTTTTTCCTTCCCTTTGCCTCTCCATTAATGTGTTTGGACACAGAGCTCTGAGAACAGCCAGCCTCTTCAGCAATAACCTTTTGTGTCTTTCCCTCCTTGTGCAATGTGTCGATGGTTGCCTTTTGGACAGCTGTCAAATCTGAAGTCTTCCCCATGTTTGTGTAGGCTTCAGAACTGGACTGAGAGACCATTTAAAGCCCTTTGCAGGTGTTTTGAGTTAATCAGCTGATCAGTTTGTGGCACCAGGTGTCTTCAAAATGTAACCCTTACACAATATTCTAATTTTGTGACACACGGAATTTTGGATTTTCATTTGTTGCCACTTCAAATCATCAAAATTAAATGAAATAAACATTTGAATGCATCAGTCTGTGTGCAATGAATAAATATAATGTACAAGTTACACCTTTTGAATGCAATTACTGAAATAAATCAAGTTTTTCAAAATATTCTAATTTACTGGCTTTTACCTGTATACCCAAGTCCAAAATTGCATGGTTGCGGAAGGGCGAGGGGAGTTTTCTCACTTTTGTGCCTCTTGTATGTTTTCATTTCCATGCACGGTTGCGACCGACGTGGGATACGTCAGTGTGAAGAATGTGCTCCTGAAGTCCAACTGCGTGCTGGAGGCTTTTGGGAACGCCAAGACGAATCGCAACGACAACTCCAGCCGCTTCGGCAAGTACATGGACATCAACTTCAACTTCAACGGCGACCCCACGGGGGGACACATCAACAACTACCTGCTGGAGAAGGTATGAACAGTAGGGGATGCATTTTGTACTTGTGGTCATGAATGTTTCATGAGGAGATGAAAAAGGTGTAAAGGGAACATCCATGAATAGAAAATGTGTGCCGCAGGTTAATAAATGGCTCACTTGGGGGTTTCTTAATGCTGCTTTATTTATCAGCTCCGGGAATGATGGCGCTCTTGTTGTTCCTGGAAAGTACATTTCTCAAAAGTCACACTCTTTGTTTATTGCAGGGTGTTGATGTGCTTATTATCGAGCGACAAGAATAGATTTAAATACATTAGAAGAGATCTGGTTTTGTCGTGCATTTCGGGTGAGAAAAGCTTTAGTATTTGTCAGCAATTATCCTTTTTGCATGGAAAATCTTCACACATAATGATATTTTTTAACAAAATTGTTTTCACCCCTACAATCCTTTGAATCAATTTTAGTGCTTACCTCCATATTTAACCTTAATATGGTTAATTTGACAAAAAGACATTTCAAAGACTATGCACAGAGGAAGGAATGATTTCCTTCAGGAAGGATCTGAGGAAACAAATTTGGGACAACGTATATAATGAAGATGATGTAGATGATGCATATGGGAATTTTGTTAACACCTTTCTTACACTCTATGATAAACATTGCCCATGGAAAGAACGTAGTAAGAAGCAAAAGAAAAACAACCAACCATGGATGACAAAAGGACTGAAAAATGCTTGTCACAAAAAAAACACATTGTATCGAATATTTATAACACAGAGATCTATAGAGGCAGAAAATAAGTATAAGAAATATAAAAACAAACTAATTGGTATACTACGAACATGTAAGAAGGAATACTACAGTCAATTATTAAACAAGAACAAAAACAACATGAGAGCAACATGGGGCATCCTAAATAGCATCATTAAAAATGGTGCTAAGAAAGATTACCCCCAGTACTTTCTAGATGGAAATACAAAAAATGACAATATGAACCAAATAGCTGAACGTTTCAATGATTATTTTGTTAATATCGGAAAAAATCTGGATTGGGTAAGAAGTTATTTAACCAACAGGAAGCAATATGTAAAGATGGGTGAAAATATGTCAACACGGCTAGATATATCCTGTGGTGTACCCCAGGGGTCAATACTGGGACCAAGATTGTTCAATCTTTATATAAACGACATTTGTAAGGTTACGAAGGACTTAAAGTTGGTTTTATTTGCAGACGACACAACTGCTTTCTGTTCAGGAGAGAACACACAGAAGATAATACAAATAATAACAGAAGAAATGAACAAATTAAAAAGATGGTTTGACAAAAACAGACTATCTTTGAAAATAATGCTATTTGGTAATAGTAGAAAAGAGCATCATACACAAATACAAATAGACGAAGTAGACATAGAAAGGGTAAAAGAAACTAGATTTTTGGGAGTATTAATAGATGATCAAATGAACTGGAAATCTCATATACAAAACATACAACATAAGGTGGCAAAAAACATTTCAATAATGAATAAAGCAAAATATGTCCTGGGCCAAAAATCACTACATATTCTCTACTGCTCGCTAGTGTTACCATATCTGAGTTATTGTGCAGAAATATGGGGAAATAACTACAAATGTGCGCTACATTCGCTAACCGTGTTACAAAAAAGATCAGTTAGAATAATACATAATGTTGGATATAGAGAACATTTATTTATTAAGTCAGAAATATTAAAGTTTGGTGATTTGGTAAAATTGCAAACAGCTAAAATGATGTACAAAGCAAACTATAACCTGCTACCAAAGAATGTACAACAATTCTTCTCAACTAAAGAGGAGAAATATAACCTTAGAGGAAAACATAATTTAAAACATTTATATGCACGTACAACACTTAGAACTTTTAGCATATCAGTATGTGGAATTAAATTATAGAATGGATTAAGTAAAGAAGTTAAAAATTGTACTGATATGATCCACTTTAAGAGGTTGTTCAAAATAATAGTGCTTACAGAGTACAAAAAAGAATTATGAGAAATACTTTCAACCTTATTGAAAATAAGATATTCTTCATCTCAGTATGTTAATGACTGAATTAATTAATTAATTACATATTACAAAACTGTTGTATACTAATTCATAGATGTTATTTTATTATATAAAAAGGTCAGTAAATGATTCTATATATTTGTAAACGCTTGAAGTGGGAAAGGGGTAGGATTAAATAAGCTTTGCTTCTTCCTACTCCTTTTCGGGCATGATGTAAAATGAAATGATATGAAATTGTGTGACGTGTTATGATGTAAGTGTGTTCATGTTCGAAATAAACTAAAGAAAGAAAGAAAGAATTTAATTTCCTTTTTATTTTGACACATTGGGCCGAAAATCAGCCAAAAAACTAAAAACCAAGTAGGAAAAAAAATAGATTGTTTTACATTTAAAAATGTGTATACTTTAGAACAGAGGTATTTAAAGGGGAACATTATCACAATTTCAGAAGGGTTAAAACCATTAAAAATCAGTTCCCAGTGGCTTATTTTATTTTTCGAAGTTTTTTTCAAAATTGTACCCATCACGCAATATCCCTAAAAAAAGCTTCAAAGTGCCTGATTTTAACCATCGTTATAAACACCCGTCCATTTTCCTGTGACGTCACATAGTGATGCCAACACAAACAAACATGGCGCATAGAACAGCAAGCTATAGCGACATTAGCTCGGATTCAGACTCGGATTTCAGCGGCTTAAGCGATTCAACAGATTACGCATGTATTGAAACGGATGGTTGTAGTGTGGAGGCAGGTAGCGAAAACCAAATTGAAGAAGAAACTGAAGCTATTGAGCCATATCGGTTTGAACCGTATGCAAGCGAAACCGACGAAAACGACACGGGAGAAAGCGAGGACGAATTCGGCGATCGCCTTCTAACCAACGATTGGTATGTGTTTGTTTGGCATTAAAGGAAACTAACAACTATGAACTAGGTTTACAGCATATGAAATACATTTGGCAACAACATGCACTTTGAGAGTGCAGACAGCTCAATTTTCATCAATTAATATATTCTGTAGACATACCCTCATCCGCGCTCTTTTCCTGAAAGCTGATCTGTCCAGTTTAAGGGACGGTGTGAGCCAAGACATCCAGGGGGTTTAGCTCGCTCGTCTGCGGGAACAAACTGCCGCCATTGCTTGCCGTGCTACCGAGGTCCTTTGTCCCTGAATACTCACACACTCCGGCAGATTCAATGGGGGTCTGGCGGCAGATTTCTTTGACTTTATGGTTGGAAATGCATCTGCTTTGAGTGTCGCAGGATATCCACACATTCTTGCCATCTCTGTCGTAGCATAGCTTTCGTCGGTAAAGTGTGCGGAACAAAAACGTTCAATTTCTTGCCACTTTCGCATCTTTGGGCCACTGGTGCAACTTGAATCCGTCCCTGTTGGTGTTGTTACACCTTCCGACAACACACCGACGAGGCATGATGTCTCCAAGGTACGGAAAACAGTCGAAAAAACGGAAAATAACAGAGCTGATTTGACTCGGTGTTTGAGAAAATGGCGGATTGCTTCCCGATGTGACGTCATCGCTCCGAGAGCGAATATTAGAAAGGCGTTTAATTCGCCAAAATTCACCCATTTAGAGTTCGGAAATCGGTTAAAAAATATATATGGTCTTTTTTCTGCAACATCAAGGTATATATTGACGCTTACATAGGTCTGGTGATAATGTTGCTCTTTAACGGAGGTTCATGACACTCAGGGGGTTGTGAAGTTTTTTGTTGATTAGACTTTTTAAAATGTTTATATTCCCCATGCAATTTCTCCACACTTAAATACAGTACAGGCCAAAAGTTTGGACACACTTCAATGCGTTTTCTTTATTTTCATGACTATTTACATTGTCACAGAAGGCATCAAAACTATGAATGAACACATGTGGAGTTATGTACTTAACAGAAAAATAACTGCAAAGATGTTTTATATTCTAGTTTCTTCAAAATAGCCACCCTTTGCTCTGATTACTGCTTTGCACACTCTTGGCATTCTCTCCATGAGCTTCAAGCACACCTGTGAAGCGAAAACCATTTCAGGTGACTACCAAAAGTGTGCGGAAAAAGTAATCGGAGCAAAGGGTGGCTATTTTGAAGAAACTAGAATATAAAACATGTTTTCAGTTATTTCACCTTTTTACATAACTCCACATGTGTTCATTCATAGTTTTGATGTGACAATCGACAATGTAAATAGTCATGAAAATGAAGAAAACGCATTGAATTAGGTGTGTCCAAACTTTTGGCCTGTAGTGTATATTTTAATACACAGTAACATTGATTCAACACACTGTAATGTAGTAATAATAATAATAATGGATTAGATTTTATATCGCGCTTTTCTATTATTAGTGCAGGCATAGCTGTCACACCCTTCTCACTGTATCTCGCAGTTTTTCAATAAAAACGTGAATAAATAATTATATTATTGTATTCATGCTAGCATTTAAGTTAGCTAGCAATTTGCACTCTGGTTACCCGTTTATTTAGCGTGTCAGAGATTTGTGTGTCCGTTAGCTCTCTTTTAGCGGCGCTAAACCATATTATGTGAATATCTTAGTATTGTTACTAACAATATACCTTTAGGACGAGTTTAGTTTAAAACACAATTGTACATAAAATATTAAATGTTGTAGCGCAGGGGTGCTCATTACGTCGATCGCGAGCTACCGGTCGATCTCGGAGGGTGTGTCAGTCGATCACCAGCCAGGCATTAAAAAAATAGTCCTAAAAATGAGCGATCATAAATCTTCACTGACGTCACTTTCGTCTCTTGATTGACATTCACGGCACCCGAGGGTCTTCTGAGATGACGCTGGCTGCTGCCAGCTCATTAAAATTACCGACTGGAAGGCGAGAAACACTTTATTTCAACAGACTCTGGCGCCGTACCTGTCGTCAAAACTCCAAAGACCGACTGCACAGTTGCACAATAAAAGCTCTGCTTCATCCTGCCTGCGCTAACAAAATAAGAGTCTCAGAAAGCTGGCGTGCACAAGCTAGCAAGCTACGGAGTTTGCCGACAATGTATTTCTTGTAAAGTGCATACAAAGGAGTACGGAAGCTGGACAAATAAGATGCCAAAAACCAACCACTTTCATGTGGTATTGGACAGAAAGGAGGACTTTTTTTCTCCTCCATTCGAAATTGCGGACGTTATCATCACCACTGTCTGATTCCTATCAATGCAGTCATCAGAATCAGGTAATACACCAACTTATATTCTTGTCTTCATGAAAGAAAGGAATCTATATGTGTTAAACATGCTTGTATTATCTTTAAACACCTTTAACTTGTTAACAATATTAACTATGTGTTAAACATGCTTGTATTATCTTTAAACACCTTTAACTTGTTAACAATATTAACTATATGTGTTAAACATGCTTGTATTATCTTTAAACATCTTTAACTTGTTAACAATGTTAACTATGTGTTAAACATGCTTGTATTATCTTTAAACACCTTTAACTTGTTAACAATATTAACTATATGTGTTAAACATGCTTGTATTATCTTTAAACATCTTTAACTTGTTAACAATATTAACTATGTGTTAAACATGCTTGTATTATCTTTAAACACCTTTAACTTGTTAACAATATTAACTATATGTGTTAAACATGCTTGCATTATCTTTAAACACCTTTAACTTGTTAACAATATTAACTATATGTGTTAAACATGCTTGTATTATCTTTAAACACCTTTAACTTGTTAACAATATTAACTATATGTATTAAACATGCTTGTATTATCATTAAACACCTTTAATTTATTAACAATATTAACTATATGTGTTAACCATGCTTGCATTATCATTAAACACCTTTAACTTGTTAACAAAAACATATATTTCATAAATAAGTAAATATAAATTATATATATGAATGAGGTAGATCCCCACGACTTGATCAATTGAAAAGTAGCTCGCCTGCAGAAAAAGTGTGAGCACCCCTGTTGTAGCGGCTGGCTGGGGGGCGGGACTTCTTCTTCTTCTCATTATTATTATTATTATTATTTTCTTCGGTCAGTGGTCGACAAAATAAACAAACAGTTTTACATAAACAAACAGTTGTACATTCATAAATTGAAAATGTTGCAGACCGAAAGGGTTTAGGCTGAAGTTGAACATTTATTGCGCCTAACCCTATAAACAATGTCAAATACAAGATGAGCTTCCTAAAAATATGACATTTCTTTTGCACAATATATTATAAATACACCTTGTACACAACATAAACACTGTTCAATTATATACACAGTAAAGGCATGTGAAATATCCTTGTACATGTGTTAAACCTTTGCACCATCCATCCATTTTCTACCGCTTAATCCCTTCGGGGTCGCGGGGGGCGCTGGAGCCTATCTCAGCTACAATCGACCTTTGCACCAATTATATACTATATACAAACAATTATACTTCCATCAGTGACGTGCGGTGAGGTTGATGGCTGGTGAGGCACTGACTTCATCACAGTCAGATTTACAAACATATGAACCCTAAAGAGTATCTTATTCACCATTTGATTGGCAGCAGTTAACGGGTTATGTTTAAAAGCTCATACCAGCATTCTTCCCTGCTTGGCACTAAGCATCAAGGCTTGGAATTGGGGGTTAAATCAACAAAAATTATTCCCGGGCGCGGCGCCGCTGCTGCCCACTGCTCCCCTCACCTCCCAGGGGGTGAACAAGGGGATGGGTCAAATGCAGAGGACAAATTTCACCACACCTAGTGTGTGTGTGTCAATCATTGGTACTTTAACTTAACTTTAACTTTACACATACAAACTGTAGCACACAAAAAAGCACATTTAATAAAAAAACGTTATGGTCTTACCTTTACTTATAAATGCGCCGCTGTTGTGCTGGATTAATGAACCCCCTGATGGGAGTGTTATATCAACTAAAGCCCTCACTTCAACTTTCCACGTGCAAGATTGAATCTATTTAAAAAAGTGTAACCGAGGGTTTATAAATGTCGCCTATACTGTATGAAACTACAAAATAACAAACACGGAGGCTCCAGTTTACACGAGGACCACTTTATTTACCTTCTTTCAAAAACTTCCGCTCCACTCCGTGTCAAAATTCCGCTCTTAGCGCCTTCAAAATAAGAGCTCAAGGCATATACTGTATAACAGCGCATAACAGGAACTTAACATCACAAAGAGGAAAGCCCATAAAAATAGGTTACAAAAGTTATTTAATAAGAAGCCAAAAAGTGCAAAAACAATAATGTTCGTGTTGGAGGAGTTGTGAATTAGATACACCTGCAGTCTGCAGGCGTACCTAATGTTGTGGCCCTGCAGTCATTCACAACTCCTCCAACACCAACATTATTGTTTTTGCACTTTTTGGCTTCTTATGAAATAACTTTTTTAAATAGATTCAATCTTGCACGTGGAAAGTTTAAGTGTGGGCTTTAGTTGATATAACACTCCCGTCAGGGGTTGCCGTGCATTCTACGGTGGGGGTGCAGGAGGCGAGCCTCAGCCAGTGCGTCTTTTGCAGCCGTTTTATGATCGCTCAGCACAAGAAATACGTTACACACATACAGTTGTTGACAAAATACACTGTACATTATATACCTTAGCTAACTAAACTATGGAAATGTATAATATAGTTCATATAGCAATACGGTCTCACTGCACAGCAGACCAGCAGTTAGCCGAGTCCGTCCATGTTGAGGCACTGAGTGACGTGCCTCGACTGGCTGCTGTTCACCGCACCGTCTCTTCTCAGTATTTGAACGGCAAATGTGAAAATTCAGCGATTTTGAATAAAAATAATCTAAAACTGGTGAAGTTAAATGGAAAATAACTTTATAGTATAATCACTGGATACATTTAACAATTTAATATATATTTTTTTCTTTTTACATTTTTTTTCTTTCCATGATGGCAGGTGAGGCCCCGCCTCACCTGCCTCACTGACTTCCATTATTATTTATATCCCACATTTAGTTTGTAATTAACATTGATCATAGTGTTAACTACAGTGTTGATTCAAGAGTGATATATTTTTCCAAGACATTGGTCTTAAAGTGTTTTTTAAATGTGTGAAAGGAACTGGAACTTCCGGGGAGAGAAAGGGAAGTGACTTTGATTATAGGAAGTAAAGCGTTCGAGTATTGGCGGGAAAAGAGTGGAGACGCACACTGGGGTTTGTTGGGTGGTTGTATCGCATCTTGTGCAATAAAGACAAAACAAACATATGTTTTATGAGCCTACATTCCTGGAATAATACAACATCTCTCGGTTTGGGGATCCTTGGCCTGGAAAATCCTTTTCGACGCCTTCTTTAGAATGCAATTATAAAATGTATAATGCCAAAACTCATGTACAGCTTGAGCAAACACAGATAAATGTAGTCAAAATACTAAATTTAGATACTACATTTATCATAAATATTACTGTTACAGGACCCTTTGTTGATCGTGCAGAGGGCAAAGTCCTTCTGAAGCCACCAGATGGCAGTGTTGCCTCACTCTTCTCCCTCTGCAAACAAAGGCTGGTCTGATTTGATAGATTAATGAGCTTTTTTCCCACCAATAGGAAAGTGGTATCAAGTTTCATACCTTACTTTCACTTTGAAAGCCTTCCTGCCCCTAAAGCACTTGCAAATGAGAAACGCGGTGACGACACAATGACAAAATGATCATATATCTGCTTTCACTTGACCCCTTTTCACCATTTTTAAAGTTAAAGTACCAATGATTGTCACACACACACACACACACTAGGTGTGGTGAAATTTGTCCTCTGCATTTGACCCATCCCCTTGTTCCACCCCCTGGGAGGTGAGGGGAGCAGTGAGCAGCAGCGGTGGCCGCGCCCGGGAATCATTTTTTGGTGATTTAACCCCCAATTCCAACCCTTGATGCTGAGTGCCAAGCAGGGAGGCAATGGCTCCCATTTTTATAGTCTTTGGTATGACTCGGCCGGGGTTTGAACTCACGACCTACCCATCTCAGGGCGGACACTCGAACCACTCGGCCACTATGACTTGTTTGGCAATTTGAACTCGATTTGAGCGAAAAGAAGTACACCACTTATTTTTGTGTTTGTTAAGTCAAGTCATTGACTCCTCTGAGTTGATGCAGGCCCCCCTGGCTAAATTGCGGCCATACGCGGAATTTTATTTGGAGACCCCCCCCCCACAATCCCTATTACATTTTTTTCACACTTTTTTCCATCCATCTTCTTCCGCTTATCCGAGGTCGGGTCGCGGGGGCAGCAGCCTAAGCAGGGAAGCCCAGACTTCCCACTCCCCAGCCACTTCGTCCAGCTCCTCCCGGGGGATCCCGAGGCGTTCCCAGGCCAGCCGGGAGACATAGTCTTCCCAACGTGTCCTGGGTCTTCCCCGTGGCCTCCTACCGGTCGGACGTGCCCTAAACACCACGATGGGGTGGCATCCTGACCAGATGCCCGAACCACCTCATCTGGCTCCTCTCGATGTGGAGGAGCAGCGGCTTTACTTTGAGCTCCCCCCGGATGACAGAGCTTCTCACCCTATCTCTAAGGGAGAGCCCCGCCACCCGGCGGAGGAAACTCATTTCGGCCGCTTGTACCCGTGATCCTGTCCTTTCGGTCATAACCCAAAGCTCATGACCATAGGTGAGGATGGGAACGTAGATCGACCGGTAAATTGAGAGCTTTGCCTTCCGGCTCAGCTCCTTCTTCACCACAACGGATCGATACAGCGTCCGCATTACTGAAGACGCCGCACCGATCCGCCTGTCGATCTCACGATCCACTCTTCCCCCACTCGTGAACAAGACTCCGAGGTACTTGAACCCCTCCACTTCGGGCAAGATCTCCTCCCCAACCCGGAGATGGCACTCCACCCTTTTCCGGGCGAGAACCATGGACTCGGACTTGGAGGTGCCGATTCTCATCACAGTCGCTTCACACTCGGCTGCGAACCGATCCAGCGAGAGCTGAAGATCCTGGCCAGATGAAGCCATCAGGACCACATCATCTGCAAAAAGCAGAGACCTAATCCTGCAGCCACCAAACCAGATCCCCTCAACGCCTTGACTGCGCCTAGAAATTCTGTCCATAAAAGTTAAACAGAATCGGTGACAAAGGGCAGCCTTGGCGGAGTCCAACCCTCACTGGAAACGTGTCCGACTTACTACCGGCAATGCGGACCAAGCTCTGGCACTGATCATACAGGGAGCGGACCGCCAAAATCAGACAGTCCGATACCCCATACTCTCTGAGCACTCCCCACAGGACTTCCCGAGGGACACGGTCGAATGCCTTCTCCAAGTCCACAAAACACATGTAGACTGGTTGGGCAAACTCCCATGCACCCTCAAGGACCCTGCCGAGAGTATAGAGCTAGTCCACAGTTCCACGACCAGGACGAAAACCACACTGTTCCTCCACTTTTTTTTTATTTTGAAAAATACATTTTTTTTATATTAAATTAAATTTGATGTGTGGTGCAAGAAATTGCTCATTACCGTATTTTCTGGACCAAGGCGCACTGCCGATGAGCGGGTCTAGTCAGGGCTATTTTCATACAAAAGGCGCACCGGATTATAAGGTGCAACAAAGGGGTCATATTATGATTTTTTTATAAATGTAAAAGACTTCCTTGTGGTCTACATAACATGTAATGGTGGTTCTTTGCTCAAAATGTTGCATAGATGATGTTTTACACATCTTCAAGTCGCTTTCTGACAATCGCTTCACGATTTTGTGGGCGGTCTTATTTACGTGGCTCACCTTCGACAGCGTCTTCTCCACGTCATCTTTGTTGTAGCGGTGTAGCGTGCAAGGACGGGAGTGGACGAAGTGTCAAAAGATGGAGCTAACTGTTTTAATGACATTCAGACTTTACTTCAATCAATAACGGAGCAGCATCTCCTCATCCGTGGCTCACTAGTGCAACAACAACAACGCCCGAAATGTGTCCCGTGAAAAACCGTCCGACCGGAACTCTCTAATAACTAAAGTTCCTTGGGTGAATAATGTAAACTCACTACACCGGTATGTTTTAGCGCTTTCATGGCGAGTTTACTGACAGATATAAGTAAGAACTTTACACTACTTTATATTAGAAATGGCAACAGCGGAGGATGAATGTCACATAACAAGAAGATAGGCTACGGAGTCGGCACGGACTACAATGGCAGACTCGCGCAAATTTTCAGGACTTATGCAGATCCAAAATACAGATCAGCAGGTAGAAGAAGGTAAGAAAAGTTGCTTTTGCATAATATTGCGAAACAAAACGCCAGATAATGTCTTACCTTATACACACACCATAATAATACTCCTATGTTGACGCACAGTACAATCCATCAAGCGGTATGGATAGCTTACCAAAGTCGTAGTAAAACATTTTGATAGATTTTTGAGCGCCTTGTGTAGTGTTCTATATTTTCAATGGAACATATAAACTGTTGGTGTTGTTTACTTGAGTCATATTGCAGTCTACACGTATCTCTTATGTGTGACTGCCATCTATTGGTCACACTTATCATTACACCAGGTACCAAATAAAATAGCTTCGAGTTCGGTAAGCAAAACCAGAATTATTCCGTACATTAGGCGTACTGTTGAGTTTTGAGGGGAAAAAAAAGATTTTAAGTGTGTCTTATACATACTTCGGGAGTCTCCTGGATTTTCCGGGAGACTCCCGAAATTCAGCGCCTCTCCCGAAAACCTCCCGGGACAAATTTTCTCCCGAAAATCTCCCGAAATTCAGGCGGAGCTGGAGGCCACGCCCCCTCCAGCTCCATGCGGACCTGAGTGATGTGTCGACAGCCTGTTTTCACGTCCACTTTCCCACAATATAAACAGCGTGCCTGCCCAATCACGTTATAACTGTAGAATGATCGAGGGCAAGTTCTTGGTTTCTTATGTGGGTTTATTGTTAGGCAGTTTCATTAACGTCCTCCCAGCGCGGCAACAACACACAACAACAGCAGTCACGTTTTTGTCTGCCGTAAACAGCAATGTTGTGACACTCTTAAACAGGACAATACTGCCATCTACTGTACATGCATATGTGACAATAACATCTAGTTATTTTAGAGAGTGCAGTGCACAACTGCGCACACAAGGAGACGAAGCAGAGTGCATCATCAGAGAGGGTGTTCAGCACGGTTAGAAAAATAGTGACAGAGAATAGAACAAGGATGGACAATTCAACCCTTAACTCAACAATGAGTAGATGAGTGTTGTGTGTGTATATGTGTAAATAAATGAACACTGAAATTCAAGTATTTCTCTTATTTATATATATATATATATATATATATATATATATATATATATATATATATATGTATGTGTGGGAAAAAAATCACAAGACTATTTCATCTCTACAGGCCTGTTTCATGAGGGGGGGTTCCCTCAATCATCAGGAGATCATCGAGCACTATTTTTTGGATAACCTTATTAAGACATATGTATATATATATATATATATATATGTATATATATATGTGTATATATATATATATATATATATATATATATATATATATGTATGTGTGGGAAAAAATCACAAGACTATTTCATCTCTACAGGCCTGTTTCATGAGGGGGGGTACCCTCAATCGTCAGGAGATTTTAATGGGAGCATTCGCATACCATGGTTTATATAGGGCACAGAGTGGGTGGGTACAGGCTGGCCTAGGGGCGTGGTGATTGGCTCATGTGTTACCTAGGAGGTGTTTCCGTCTATGGCGGCATGCTGTTACAATTTCGCTGCGCTTGTTGAGGGATGACAGGTCTGGACGGTAAATAATAAACAGTTTCTCTTTCAAGCATAGGTTGCATCTTTTATTACCACTATTGTAAGGTGTGCTGGATGCAAGAATTTGCCATGTTATTGAATATTCAACATTATTGTCTTTGAGTTCCCAAATGTGTTTGCTGAGTTCTGTGGTATTTCGCAGGTTTTTGTTCCTGAAAGAAGCCTTGTGATTGTTCCATCTGGTTTTGAATTCTCCCTCGGTTAATCCTACATATGTGTCGGATGTGTTAATGTCCTTGCGTATTACCTTAGATTGGTAGACAACTGATGTTTGTAAGCACCCCCCGTTGAGAGGGCAATCAGGTTTCTTTCGACAATTACATCCTTTGTTGGTTTTGGAGTCGTTCTGTCTGAGGGCCGACGGCTCATTTGCAATTGTTTTGTTGTGGTTTGAGATGATTTGTCGTATATTGTTCATGCAGCTGTAGCTCAATTTAATGTTGTTCTTGTTGAATACTTTTCTTAGGATGTTGTCTTTGGGAAAGTGTTTGTCAATCAGATTGAGGAATTTGTGTCCAATGTTCGTATATATATATATATATATATATATATATATATATATATATATATATATATATATATATATATATATATATATGTTCGTTATATATATATATATGTATATATATATATATATGAAATATTTGACTTGGTGAATTCTAGCTGTAAATATACTCCCCTCTTAACCACGCCCCCCCCTCCCGAAATCGGAGGTCTCAAGGTTGGCAAGTATGGTCTTATAGTCTGGAAAATACGGGTAATTACTGTACATTGGGGTGATCCTGATCTTTTCTAGTTCTCTATGACAGTGTTTTTCAACCTTTTTTGAGCCAAGGCACATTTTTTTTCATTAAAAAAAATTGAGGCACACCACCAGCAGAAAAGGTTAAAAAATGAAACTCCACCAGGTTATCATGCCTTATTTTGAGTTTGTTGTTTCCTGTGTGTAGTGCTTTAGTTTCTGTCTTGTGCTGTTATTTTGGTGACTTTTCCTGTTTTGTTGGTGTTCTCCTGTAGCAGCTTCACGCCTTCCTTTGAGTTCTATTGCCCGCACCTGCTTTGTTTTCGCAATCAAGACTCTTTAAGTTGTGCGTACGCTATCCTTCTTTGTGGGGACACTGTTGTTTGTCATGTCATGTACGGATGCACTTTGTGGACGCCATCTCCGCTCCGCTGTAAGTTTTTGCTGTCGTCCAGCATTCTGTTTTTGTTTACTTTGTAGCCAGTTCAGTTTTAGTCATACTTGCCAACCTTGAGACCTCCGATTTCGGGAGGTGGGGGTGGGGGGGCGTGGTCGGGGGTGGGGTGGAGGGCGTGGTTGGGGGCGTGGTTAAGATATACATATATAAAAAATATTTGACTTTCAGTGAATTCTAGCTATATATATATATTTTTTTTTTATTACATATATATAATAAATTATTATTTATTCATATATATATATATATATATAAATAAATAAGAGAAATACTTGAATTTCAGTGTTCATTTATTTACACATAAACACACACATAACACTCATCTACTAATTGTTGAGTTAAGGGTTGAATTGTCCATCCTTGTTCTATTCTCTGTCACTATTTCAGAACACACACATTATACAAATATACAATATAAAATCAATAAGAAAACGGGAGCTCTAATTTGGGAGTCTGAATTAGGATCAGAAGTTCCTGTACAAACATTGCGTACTCAAGTCGCCATTTTGTATTGATTACTGCAGCTGTGCACTGGATTCATTCACAAATACAAACTACAACTCACAAACACTTTAGAGTTAGGCTCCACCATCAGAATGTGTACTTAAACTTATAAAGATCACATGGATATTATTCAGTGAGTTGATTCACCAAAACTAACCTGTTATACAGGAGGAAAAAGCACACAGGACGTTTCAATTGTTCACAGACTGGTCGCGCTCATCAGAATGACAAGACACTTCCGATCTGCAGGTGATAGCATTCAATTGGGAAGAAACGCCCTACTGCCCCCTACTGACCAATGTGAATACTGATAAATGTGTAATGACAGCTCCAAAAACGAATTCAAACCACAAAATAAAATAAATAAATCAACACAAAAATGTGACACATTATGGGTGGGTCACATATTCATGTACAGTAGATGGCAGTATTGTCCTGTTTAAAAGTGTCACAACATTGCTGTTTATGGCAGACCAACTGCTTTACGTAGACGAAATGCTGTTGTTGTGTGTTGTTACCGCGCTGGGAGGACGTTAATGAAACTGCCGTACAATAAACCCACATAAGAAACCAAGAACTCGCCCTTGATCATTAGCTGTTTAAATTGTGGGAAAGCGGACGTGTGACCAGGTTGTCAACACATCACTCAGGTCCGCATGGAGCTGGAGGGGGCGTGGCCTCCAGCTCAGCCTGAATTTCGGGAGATTTTCGGGAGAAAATTTGTCCCGGGAGGTTTTCGGGAGAGGTGCTGAATTTCGGGAGTCTCCCGGAAAATCCGGGAGGGTTGGCAAGTATGGTTTTAGTTTTGTTTTGCATAGCCATCCCTATGCTTCAGTGCCTTTTCCTAATGGGACTTGCCTTTTGTTCATTTTTGGTTTAAGCGTTACATACCTTTTACATACCAAAAAAGGTTGAAAAACACTGCACCAGACCAGTGTTTTTCAACCACTGTGCCGCGGCACACTAGTGTGCGGTGAGATACAGTCTGGTGTGCCGTGGGAGATTATCTAATTTCACCTATTTGGGTTAAAAAATATTTTTTGCAAACCAGTAATTATAGTCTGCAAATGATGTGTTGTTGTTGTTGAGTGTCGGTGCTGTCTAGAGCTCGGCAGAGTAACCGTGTAATACTCTTCCATATCAGTAGGTGGCAGCCGGTAGCTAATTGCTTTGTAGATGTCGGGAACAGCGGGAGGCAGGGTGCAGGTAAAAAGGTGTCTAATGCTTAAATTAAAAATAAACAAAAAGTGAGTACTCCTAAGAAAAGGCATTGAAGCTTAGGGAAGGCTATGCGGAACAAAACTAAAACTGAACTGGCTACAAAGTAAACAAAATCAGAATGCTGGACGACAGCAAAGACTTACTGTGGAGCAAATACGGCGTCCACAATGTACATCCCAACATGACATGACAATCAACAATGTAAACACAAAGAAGGATAAAAACAACTGAAATATTCTTGATTGCTAAAACAAAGTCGATGCGGGAAATATCGCTCAAAGGAAGACATGAAACTGCTACAGGAAAATACCAAAAAAAGAGAAAAAGGAGTGCAAAGCAAGAAGTAAAACACTACACACAGGAAAACAGCAAACAACTCAAAATAAGTCAGGACGTGATGTGACAGGTGGTGACAGTACACCTACTTTGAGACAAGAGCTATGGTGATGCATGCTGGGTTATGCTTTAAAGTAATATCCAACAATTGCAACGACTTTTTACTGTCAACGGAATTTTGTTTTCTAATGATTTCTGCTGGTGGTGTGCCTCTGGATTTTTTTTCAACGCAAAAAATGTGCCTTGGCTCAAAAAAGGTTGAAAAACACTGCACTAGACAACGGCACATTATTATAATTATTGATTTGCAAAAAATATTTTTGGGACCAATTAGGTGAAGTTGCATAATTTCCCCACGGCACACCAGACGATATCTCACGGCACACTAGTGTGCCGCGGCACAGTGGTTGAAAAACACTGCTCTATGAAATGTGTTTTGTATTAATATATTTGGGTGTCTTGAACAGATGATTTGGTTTTGCATTGTATCTCATGGGGAATAATTCGTTTTTTGTCCAATTCGGTCATTTTGTCAGACCTTTTTGGAACCGACCACTAACCGAGGCACAGCTATATTTATACACTTGTTTATTTTATGGTGACTGACATGCAGAGGTGGGTAGAGTAGCCAGAAATTGTACTCAAGTAAGAGTACTGTTACTTTAGAGATTTATTACTCAAGTAAAAGTAAGGAGTAGTCACCCAAATATTTACTTGAGTAAAAGTAAAAAGTATGTTGTGAAAAAACTACTCAAGTACTGAGTAACTGATGAGTAACATACACACTCATATCATATATATATATATATATATATATATATATATATATATATATATATATATATATATATATATATATATATATATATATATATATATATGTATGTGTGTGGGAAAAAATCACAAGACTATTTCATCTCTACAGGCCTGTTTCATGAGGGGGGGTTCCCTCAATCATCAGGAGATTTTAATGGGAGCATTCACATACCATGGTTTATATAGGGCACAGAGTGGGTGGGTACAGGCTGGCGTAGGGGCGTGGTGATTGGCTCATGTGTTACCTAGGAGGTGTTTCCGTCTGTGGCGGCATGCTGTTACAATTTCGCTGCGCTTGTTGAGGGATGACAGGTCTGGACGGTAAATAATAAACATTTTCTCTTTCAAGCATAGGTTGCATCTTTTATTACCACTATTGTAAGGTGTGCTGGATGCAAGAATTTGCCATGTTATTGAATATTCAACATTATTGTCTTTGAGGTCCCAAATGTGTTTGCTGAGTTCTGTGGTATTCCGCAGGTTTTGGTTCCTGAAAGAAGCCTTGTGATTGTTCCATCTGGTTTTGAATTCTCCCTCGGTTAATCCTACATATGTGTCGGATGTGTTAATGTCCTTGCGTATTACCTTAGATTGGTAGACAACTGATGTTTGTAAGCACCCCCCGTTGAGAGGGCAATCAGGTTTCTTTCGACAGTTACAGCCTTTGTTGGTTTTGGAGTCGCTCTGTCCGGGGGCCGACGGCTCATTTGCAATTGTTTTGTTGTGGTTTGAGATGATTTGTCGTATATTGTTCATACAGCTGTAGCTCAATTTAATGTTGTTCTTGTTGAATACTTTTCTTAGGGTGTTGTCTTTGGGAAAGTGTTTGTCAATCAGATTGAGGAATTTGTGTCCAATGTTAGTTGAGACGTTTTTGCTGTATGGGGGGTTGTACCAGATGATGTCGTTTCGTTTTCTGTTCTTTTTTGGCTGGTTTCCTGGCGTGGGTTCATAGGTGAGGGTGAAATTGTATCCGCTTTCATCAAGGGCTTTTTGGTACGGGGGGGTTGCTTGGTCAAATTCAGCTTTGCTAGATGACAGCATCGATAGCCTTTTATTAATTCCGGTAGGTATTCTTTTCGTGGTGGTGGGTGGGTGGTTGCTGTCATGGTGCACGTATTGGAGTGTTGTGTTGGGTTTCGTGAATGGTTGGTAGCTGTTATTTCTCAGGTTGAAAGTGACGTCAAGGAAGTTGACGGTTTGCTTGTTGGCTTCAATCGTGATCCGTAGGCCGTTGTCTTTGAAAAATTGGCATATGCCCTTCTTGGTATTCTCGCTGCTCCTTGGCGAGGCGCGACACACTGCCAGTCCGTCATCACGGTAAATACCAAGGTTCAGATTGAGGCTAGCGAGCTGGGAGAGGAGGAAACTCCCAACAAGTTCACACGTTTCTGCTCCGTCAAAGACATTAAGACATATAACCTTATTAAGACATATATATATATATATATATATATATATATATATATATATATATATATATATATATATATATATATATATATATATATATATATACATACATACATACATACATATACATTGATATATACAGTATATAATTTATAAGTATTTATTTTGCTGTTTTTGTTTACATGTTAAAGGTGTTTTAATGAATATACATGCATGTTTAACACATATAGATTCCTTTCTTTCATGAAGACAAGAATATAAGTTGGTGTATTACCTGATTCTGATGACTTGCGTTGATTGTAATCAGACAGTCGTGATGATAACGTCCACGTTTTCAAATGGAGGAGAAGAAAAGTTCCTCCTTTCTGTCTAATACCACATGAAAGTGGTGGGTTTTTGGCATCCTATTTGTCCAGCTTCCATATTAGTTTTTATACACTTTGCAAGAAATATATTGGCGTCAAACTCCGTAGCTTGCTCGCTTGTTTACGCTGGCTTTCGGAGACTCTTGTTTTGAAAGCGCAGGCGCGATGGCGCGGCACTTTTATTGTGAAGACAGGAACGTCCTCATGTGCGGTCAGTCTTGAGGCTTTTGACGGGATGTACGGTTGAAATAAAACAAGTATCTTTTTTTCCTTCACACTTTTGATTGATTGATTGGAACTTGTATTAGTAGATTGCACAGTACAGTACATATTCCGTACAATTGACCACTAAATGGTAACACCCCAATAAGTTTTTCAACTTGTTTAAGTCAGGTCATGTGACCACCTGGCTCTGTTTGATTGGTCCAACGTCACCAGTGACTGCATCTGATTGGTGGAACGAAGTGAAACGTCACCAGTAAGGCAGGCACTTTGAAGGTCTGTCTGACAGACCAAAACAAACAAAGCGTGCATTAACAGATGGATGAAAATTAGTAGCGAGTAGCGAGCTGAATGTAGATAAAAGTAGCGGAGTAAAAGTAGCGTTCCTTCTCTATAAATATACTTAAGTAAAAGTAAAAGTATGTTGCATTAAAACTACTCTTAGAAGTACAATTCATCCCAAAAGTTACTCAAGTAGATGTAACGGAGTAAATGTAGCGCGTCACTACCCACCTCTGCTGACATGTTTCTTTCACACACCTAAATAAATGGACCTATTTTCCACACCTGCAGTCAACGACCAACATTGACATTTTATTTGCTTCCGTTTCCCCGCTTAAGTCCAGGGTGGTCCAGCAGCAGGATGGAGAGAGGAACTTCCATTCCTTTTATCAGGTGAAGTCCTTACCTGCCATGTGGCTGCAAAATATGATAAGACATTGTTTTTTTTTTTGTTAAGCAGCTGCCCACAAAGTACATTTGTTGACATGTTTGTTGTGTTCCCACAGTTACTGCGAGGTGGATCTCATGACTCATTTCACCTGCAAAGCGATCCGAGTGCTTATGCGTACACTAAAGAGGGGACCGCGGCCATCGTGAGTTGTGTCCTTACAATTGTATCCATGCGACAAATGTACAAACTTGTGCAATACTTTTTTTTTTTTAAATCACATTTTCCTCTCCATGCTTCTGCAGACCTCCCTTAACGACCACTCCAGCCACAAAGCTGTGACGCATGCACTGGGAGTCATTGGCTTTTCTAAACAAGAGATTCTGTCAATTTATCAAATACTAGCCTCCATTCTGCATCTGGTAAATAATTAATACATAAGCATGAATTCAAGTAATGCAAACCCCAAAAGCAGTGAAGTTGTCATGTAAATAAAAGCAGAATACAATGATTTGCAAACCCTTTTCAACTTATATTCAATTGAATAGACTGCAAAGACAAGATACTTAACGTTCGAACTGGAAAACGTACATTTTTGCAAATATTAGCTCATTTGGAATTTGATGCCTGCAACATGTTTCAAAAAAGCTGGCACAAGTGGCAAAAAAAGACTGAGAAAGTTGAGGAATGCTCATCAAACACTTATTTGGAACATCCCACAGGTGAACGGGCTAATTGGGAACAGGTGGGTGCCATGATTGGGTGTAAAAGCAGCTTCCATGAAATGCTCAGTCATTCACAAACAAGGACGGGGCGAGGGTCACCGATTTGTCAACAAATGCGTGAGCAAATTGTTTAAGAACATTTCTCAACCAGCTATTGCAAGGAATTTAGGGATTTCACCATCTACGGTCCGTAATATCATCAAAAGGTTCAGAGAATCTGGAGAAATCACTGCACTTAAGCGGTGATATTACGGACCTTCGATCCCTCAGGTGGTATTGAATCAAAAAGCGACATCAGTGTGTAAAGGATATCACCACATGGGCTCAGGAACACTTCAGAAAACCACTGTCAGTGACTACAGTTGGTCGCTACATCTGTAAGTGCAAGTTGAAGCTCTACTATGCAAAGTGAAAGCCATTTATCAACAACACCCAGAAACACCACCGGCTTCGCTGGGCCCAAGCTCATCCAAGATGGACTGATGCAAAGTGGAAAAGTGTTCTGTGGTCTGACGAGTCCACATTTAAAATTGTTTTTGGAAACTGTGGACGTCGTGTCCTCCGGACCAAAGACAAAAAGAACCATCCGGACTGGCACAAAGTTGAAAAGCCAGCATGTGTGATGGTATGGGGGTGTATTAGTGCACAAGGCATGGGTAACTTACACATCTGTGAAGGCACCATTAATGCTGAAAGGTACATACAGGCTTTGGAGCAATATATGTTGCCATACCTGCCAACTACTCCGGTTTTCCCGTAATTAGTACGGTTTTCATCAACCTATTCCGGGTTACGGTTGCAGTGATAAAAAATACGGTTTTTCATTCATTAAAAAAAAAAATTTAAAAAAAAGTTTTATTCACGAAATCGCGTAACAACAATGAGAATCGACACTGCTTCCCGTAACTTCCTGTCGAGCCATTCCGAATGCCATGCGCGAGGCTATTTATAGCACCGCTGCCAAGCACGAGGCACCAGTTGCCATTGTTTCCAAACGAGCGAACGATCATGGAATCAGCCGGAGAAAAATCGCAAACGAGTCTTAAACCGAAAAGAAAACTGCAGTCATTCCGTGAAGAATATTCAAAAGCCTATCCGGGAATAATTATCCGTTCCAAAAAGGGTGAAAACTACGCGAATTGCACCTTGTGCTGACAAGATTTTTCGATCGGACACGGAGGAATTAGCGATGTAAAAGACCACGTTGGGACAAAAAAACACAAGTCTAATGCCGTTGCTAAATTTGGATTTTAGCCACAAAAAGGTAATGACACCAATGTTATCTATTGGAATTGTTTAGTACTGTTATACTGTTAAAAGTGTTTATACTATTTATGCTTTCAAGTCCAAGTTGAAGAAATCTTGTTAAATGTTGACAGCATAACTACCAAAATACAGAAGTATGTCCTTAATATTTTTGCAGTGCTATTTCTGTTGAAAAGTTCAAATGATTACATTAGAGATGTGATGTGCCACTTTTCAAGTGTCTGATGGCTTCAATTCATTTTCATAAATTTTTCATATTTTGAATTCTTTTGAAAGGCTTACAAAAAAACTACATTTGAATTGTAATTCCATGCTATTGACAGGACTATTAATTTTAATGAAGTTAGCTTACCATGTTTACAGTATGATAATTGTGATAGAAATGTGAATTTTAGGCACAGAATATTTTTTACAATTGAACAAGGCAGTAGATTATACAAGCTTGGACAGAAAGTTAATAATGACACCAATTTTTTTTTTTATGGAATTGTTTAGTACTGTTTTACCATTTGTTTACTGTAAAAAGTGTTTATACTGTTTATACTTTCAATTAACAAATTGAAGTCTTGTGAAAGGTTGACAGGATAACTGGCATTAACTGTCAAAATAATTTCAAACTATTGAAGTTAGCTTACAGAATAAACATGTCAATCAACCCATATGATTTTTGCTGTAATATTTTTGTTTTGAAAAGTCACTGTGACTGATAGAAAAGTGATGGTTTTAGCAACATTTTAACCTGTCTGAATGCTAATAATCATTTTGCGTCGGGGGGACCCCCCACCAGGACTTTGTCATGGACCTACCGGGGCCTGCGGCCCCTGGACCCTGGCTACTAGGTTTTTCTGATTTCAAAAGTTGGCAGGTATGTGTTGCCATCCAAGCAACGTTATCATGGACGCCCCTGCTTATTTCAGCAAGACAATGCCAAGCCACGTGTTACATCAACGTGGCTTCATAGTATAAGAGTGCGGGTACTAGACTGGCCTGCCTGTAGTCCAGACCTGTCTCCTATTGGAAAATGTGTGGCGCATTATGAAGCCTAAAATACCACAACGGAGACCCCCGGACTGTTGAACAACTTAAGCTGTACATCAAGCAAGAATGGGAAAGAATTCCACCTGAAAAGCTTCAAAAATGTGTCTCCTCAGTTCCCAAACGTTTACTGAGCGTTGTTAAAAGGAAAGGCCATGTAACACAGTGGTAAAAATGCCCCTGTGCCATTAAATTTTAAGTGTTTCATTATTGGCATAAACAAATTTAGAACATTAAACATCTTGTCTTTGCAGTCTATTCAATTGAATATAAGTTGAAAAAGATTTGCAAATCCATTGTATTCTGTTTTTATTTACCATTTACACAACGTGACAACTTCACTGGTTTTTGGGTTTTGTACTACAGTATTTAACTCCATATTGAGCTCCAATGCTGTTTTTTTAGGGTAATGTGCAGTTTGAGAGTGACGGCGAGAGCGTTCACGTTCTGGACGTTGACGTCATCGACTACATCGCAAAGTTGACCGCCACAGATCCAGACAAGGTGATCAAGAGCCTGCTGTACCGCACTGTGGCCACCGGGGGCGGCGATGTCATCGAGAAGGGTCACACGGAAGCAGAGGCCTGCTTTGGACGGGACGCTTTTAGCAAGGTGCGTTCACTCTAAATGTTTATTAATGTGAACCTAATTTGTTTAAGTCAAGTGACGCAGGGGTGTTAGTGTTTTTAAAAAAATGGCCTGCGTCATCTTTTTAGACCAGGGATGTCAAACTGGTTTTCATTGAGGTTCCACATGGCCATACTTGCCAACCTTGAGACCTCCGATTTCGGGGGGTAGGGGGCGTGGTTGGGGGCGTGGCTAAGAGGGGAGGAGTATATTTACAGCTAGAATTCACCAAGTCAAGTATTTCATATATATATATATATATATATATATATATATATATATATATATATTAGAGATGTGCGGTTTGCGGGCACAACCGCGGATTATCCGCGGATCGGGCGGATGAAATTAAAAAAAATTAGATTTTATCCGCGGGTCGGGTCGGGCGGTTGAAATAAAAAAAAATTAGATTTTAAATAGATTCAGGCGGGTGGCAGTTAAACCAATTGGGAAATATATATACATAGTTAAATGTTGTTACCCACATACGAAAAACGAGCAGGCACCTGCAGCATATGCCACAACAGAAGAAAAGAAAAAGAAAAGAGATGGACACTTTTACGGAGCGGAGAAGGGACGCCTCGCCGGGGTCCGGGACCGAGGCCCCTTCCCCCAAGAGGGCCCCACCGGGAGCCGTAGCTGAGGCGATCCGCGAGAAGGGCCCGACGCACGTCCAGGGTCACCACCGCGCCCACCGCACCGACACCCCGCCTCGTCCGCCTTCGCCGCGGCCGGCGTCACGCGCAGCAGGTAAGCAGCTTACCTGCCCGCCACCCCCGTGGCCGGGGGCTCGTAACAGGGGTCACTCCGCGCGCTCTGCCCGCGCAGCTTACCTGCCCGCGCAGCTTACCTGCCCGCCACCCCTGTTGCCGGGGGCGCGTAACAGGGGTCACTCCGCGCACAGTGCGCTCACGAAAGGGGTGGGGCTCACCCTGGTTGATATAGACAGCAGGACGGTGGCCATGGAAGTCGGAACCCGCTAAGGAGTGTGTAACAACCCACCTGCCGAATCAACTGGCCCTGAAAATGGATGGCGCTGGAGCGTCGGGCCCATACCCGGCCGTCGCCGGCAGCGAGACGCGCTTGGAGGTGCGCTCAGCGCGGCTCCCATATGATTGCGCACTGGTGTGCGTCTGGGTCGTGACAGCGTGGCACGCAAATGTCTGTGCTGCATTGGATCAGTCTCCTTTCTTTAACAGGCAAAAGCTTTATAACCTCACTAATGCCTTGAATCGTCTATATTAGATATATAACAACGGGCGGGTGCGGTTCTGATCAAATGTTACATCGGGTGGATGGCGGATGGTTGACTACTTTCTGATGCGGTTGCGGATGAAATAATATATATATATATATATATATATATATATATATACATATATATCATATATCAGTGAATTCTAGCTATAAATATATATTTATTTTATTGTATATATATATATATATATATATATATATATATATATATATATAAGAAATACTTGAATTTCAGTGTTCATTTATTTACACATATACTTGTTGAGTTAAGGGTTGAATTGTCCATCCTTGTTCTATTCTCTGTCACTATTTTTCTAACCATGCTGAACATGATGATGCATTGCTGTGTGGCACGCACAAAAGTGCTTTCATCAAATTAATAATAATTTGTCCCGGGAGGTTTTCGGGAGAGGCGCTGAATTTCGGGAGTCTCCCGGAAAATCCGGGAGGGTTGGCAAGTATGCACATGGCAGTTATGGCTGCCATCAAAGGGCCGCGTGTAACAGTGAATAATGTATGAATTTGCCTCTGGATTTCATTATTAATTATGTAAATTGTTTTAAGTAGACTGTCGATTTTACAGTAAAAACTTTACATTTACAACATTTTACTGAAAAATAGTGTTTTTTTTAAAACTTTTTACAACATTTTACGGTAAATGGGAAAACAGTACCACTGTTTTTTTTGGGGGGGGGGTACGGAAAAAGCTGGCAGCTTAGTTGCCAGAATTTTTGTGTTAAATTTAAATTGTTTTTTTTATAACATTATATTGTTACTGGAAAAACAGTAGAAGTTCTTTTTTTAGTCTGGCAATTTAGCTGCCAGTTTTTCTACCGTAAAAACAAATGTACCGTCTTTCCATTTACGGTAACACACCCTTAAAAACAAGATTTTACAGTAAAAATATGGCAGCTCAGTCAACAGAATTTTAATGCAAAAAAACAGTAATATTTTTTTTCAATTTACAGTAATATGCTGTAAAGCCTACCATAAAATGGATTGTCGTTTTTATTAATTTGATGGGTAATTTGCTGTAAAGTTAAGTATTTTTATTTAGACCAAAACATGTTTGCAAAGTATGATAATACGCGGTAATATTTGTTGCAATATTGGATACTATTAAAGTTTAAAAGGTCTGCAATTTTTTATTTTGACGGAAAAAAATATGTACTGCTTGAAATTGCATGCCTTTTAAACTTAAATAATATCCATTATTGCAACAAATATTACAGTATATTTTCATATTTTCCAAACATTTTGTGTCTAAATAAAAATAAATACTTAAATATCTGCTTGACTTATGATTTTACAGCAAACTCCCCATCAAATTAATAAAAATGACAATACATTTTACGGGGTTCTTTATAGCATGTTACTGTAAATTGAACAAAATTGCGTTAAAATTCTGTTGACTGAGGTGCCATATTTTTACTGTAAAATCTTGTTTTTAACGGTGTATTACTGTGAATGGAAAAACGACACATTTGTTTTTACGGTAGGAAAAACTGGCAGCAAAGTTGCCAGAATAAAAAAAAAAGAACTTGTACTGTTTTTCCAGTAACAATATAATGTTGTAAATTTAATAGTACAATTCTGGAAAATAAGCTGCCAGCATTTTCCGTCGAAAAACAAAACAGTGGTACTGTTTTTATATTTACCGTAAAATGTTATAAGAAATTAAAAAACACTATTTTACAGTAGTAACATTGTGTAAATGTAAAGATTTTACTGTAAAATCAACAGTCTACTTAAAAGGCTGTTCAGATAGAAGGTTCCTCCTTGGACGTACTGCAAGTGAAAAAGGGTGTCCCTCAAGGTTCTGTGTTGGGCCCAGGGCCGGCCCGTGGCATAGGCCGTATAGGCAAATGCTAAGGGCGCCGTCCATCAGGGGGCGCCACGCCAGTGCCACAAATGTTGGAGAAAAAAAAAAAGAAAAAAAAAGTTGGTACTATTATTTTTAAATACAAAAAATAATCCCACGTTAATTAAAATGCAAAGTAAAGCCTATTTAATAGAAATATTATTTGTTACAACATTACGCCCCCCCCGCACGGTGCGCCCCCTCCCTTCCCGTATCATGACTCTTTTTGGACGTCACCACATCAAAAAATCAACACAAGATGTCAAAACGGCCAAAACTGTCAGGTGCCCAGGGAAGAAAAAAGAGAAAAGAAGAGGAGTAGAAACGAGAAAAGACAGAGTTAGCAGGTAGGTAACGTTAGCCTACATGAAATTATTTGTCTGTTACAGAATGTGATAGTAACCTGGCTTTTTAGCATTAAGCTAATGTTACATGATTCGGCAATTGCTAATCAATAAATAGCGAGTTCTGTTTTAACGTCGGGTTAATATTGTGGAGGGGGCCAAATTGTTATGGAAAATAATAATGTAACGTTAGGTAATTACAGTACTCCCACCTTACATTCCTCAGGGACATTTGTATTAGATCTTTTAAGCAGGTGTTTTTTGTTTACATTGTTATTGCCTTCTGGTTAGCTAATGTTTGCCCTGCAGGTAATAGTCACTTTTCCACCCCTTTATATATTAGGTATAGTTGTAAGTAAAAAAAAAAGGTCAAAGACAAAGCTATTCGGTTTCTTGTGAGTATATACACTTCACTGCCGATGTGGGGGGGCGCCACCTAAAATCTTGCCTAGGGCGCCAGATTGGTTAGGGCCGGGCCTGGTTGGGCCCCTTATTATTCACTATTTACATAAATAATCTTGGACAGAATATTCCCGAACTCAACTTTCCATTTCTATGCTGATGATACTGTCATATACTGCACAGCACCAACTCTTGCTGAGGCTTTTAAATATCTACAACATGCATTTGACAGAGTACAAGAACAACTTTGCTATCTTCAACTGGTTTTAAATGCAGAGAAAACAAAGTGTATGCTCTTTACTAGGGATGTCCCGATCCAGGTTTTTGCACTTCCGATCCGATACCGATATTGTTTTTGCATTTCCGATCCGATACCGATACTGACCGATACTGGCCTATCCGAGCATGTATTAAAGTTGAAAGTTATTTAGCCTACTTAGTTGTCAGAATCATGTTGAAAAGGGTTTTAGTACTCTTGATAACAACTAGCCAGCTGAATTAGGGGAGTTTGAATAATACACAATGGTTGGTAACAAGAAACTGACCTGTTTATTCAAGGATAAACACAAAATAGACACAATTATACATGACAAACAGAAATGGCATCATTGAACTAGGGCTGGGCGATATGGCCTTTTTTTAATATTGCGATATTTTAAGGCCATATTGCGATACACGATATATATCTCGATATTTTGCCTTAGCCTTGAATGAACACTTGATGCATATAATCACAGCAGTATGATGATTCTATGTGTTTTGATTGATTAATTGAGACTTTTATTAGTAGGTTGCACAGTGAAGTACATATTCCGTACAATTGACCACTAAATGGTAACACCCCAATAAGTTTTTCAACTTGTTCAAGTCGAAGCCACTTAAATTGATTCATGATACAAATATATACTATCAGATATATACTATCATCATAATACAGTCATCACACAAGATAATCACATTGAATTATTTACATTATTTATAATCCAGGGTGTGGAGGGGGGCGCCGGATGTAAGTGTAAAAAGACAGCCAAAAGAGTTTGATATGAGAATAAATCTAAAGTTAAAATATAGGGTAGAAATGCACCCATTTGCAGGAAATGTAGTCTTGATTTTCAACATTTTCTTTCAAGGCTTGCATGTCTACATTAAAACATTCTTCTTCATACTGCATTAATATATGCTATTTTTAAACTTTCATGCAGAGAAGGAAATCACAACTAAAAAAAATCACTAATTTTTTCAGACGGTGTTGATGTGGAAATTTTTGCCTCTGCATTTTGATGGTGTGGACGTGTGGCACCGAATGGAGATAAGCGTCTCGACAGACGTCACAATATTTGAACAATGATGACGAAAACTGTTTTCTCTGTCGTGTCCGTGTGTCGAAAATTGTTATGCGCTTATTTTTTTATTTGATTTTGTGCGTGGCATAGATTTGCTATGCGCAGAGGACGCTTAAACAGTGCGCAATTGCACAGGCGAGCACCTTAGAGGGAGCGTTGCTCGCACGGCTGCGCTAGCATCACAGCTAACGTTAGCCATGTTGCTACCTCTCTGCTCGGGGAGGACGTATACGTATGTGACGTATGACGTGACAGTATGTGACGTGTGTAAGAAGGTGCACTTGCTGTCTGTGAGAGGGAGACACAGGAAAGAGTGAGAAGAGCCTGTCGTGTAATGCCAGCAGCTAAAAGCAACTGCGTGAGAATTCACAGACGTGTGGATGTGTTGAATGTGCGTTGGAAAACACGGACCGGAGTTTTTTTTAAAACTGGATCTGGATCGGCATTTTCCCATGCCTTGCCGATACGCAATTTTTGGCAAATATCGGCAGCCGATCCGATCCAAATATCGGATCGGGACATCCCTACTCTTTACCACATCAAAAACTGTAAGATCAGCACTGTGTGAGAACATTTTAACAAGAAATGGGCAACAAATTATGTTAGTATCTGCTTTTAAATATTTAGGATTTTTAATTGATGACCACTTGAGTTTTAAGGAGCACATTCAGTATGTTGTAAAAAAAACGGAAACTTTTACTGGGATTTTATTATAGAAACAAGTCTTGCTTTTCTTTTACTGTGAAACAGAAATTGGTGGAAACAACCTTTTTACCTGTTATTGACTATGGAGATGTGTTCATGAATGCTACTGCTGCTTGTCTCCACAAGCTGGATAGTGTGTACCACGGGGCACTGAGATTCATCACCAACTGCGCTCCCCTTACTCACCATTCTGTGTTATACTCAATGGTTAACTGGACATCTTTATGTGCTCGACGCCTCAATCATTGGTATGTTTTCATCTACAAAACCATTCTGGGTATCACTCCATCTTATCTGTCTTGTCTTTTAACAAAGAAACAAGGAAGTCACAATCTTCGTTCAAATGAATGTTCTGCAATTTGTTGTCCCCAAAGTAAGAACTGAACTGGGCAAGAAAGCATTTAGGTTTTCAGCACCGAAGGCTTGGAATAACCTACAATCGAATATTAAACTTCAAACCCTAGTTACCGTATTTTCCGCACCATAAGCCGCCCTGGGTTATAAGCCGCGCCTTCAATGAACGGCATATTTCAAAACTTTGTCCACCTATAAGCCGCCCCGTGTTATAAGCCGCATCTAACTGCGCTAAAGGAATGTCAAAAAAACAGTCAGATAGGTCAGTCAAACTTTAATAATATATTAAAAACCAGCGTGATGTGGGCGCGCATGGAGTCGTATATCAACATGGACGGAGCTGCGTGAAAAAAGCCACCCGGCCTCTTCGCGTAAACTTACCTTAACCACTCGCTCATCTTTTCTTCATCCATCCATCCCTTCGAGTTAGCTTTTATGATGACGCCGGCTGGAAAGGTCTCTTTTGGCAAGGTCTTCCTTTTGAATATCACCATGGGTGGAAGTTTCTGGCCATTAGCATGGCAAGCTAGAACCACAGTGAAGGATGACTTCTCATTCCCTGTGGTGCGAATATTCACCGTACGTGCTCCCGTTGTATCCACAGTGCGGTTCACAGGAATATCAAAAGTCAGTGGAACCTCGTCCATGTTGATAATGTTCTCTGGCCGGATCTTTTTTTCAGCTATCTTGTTTTTACAATATGCACGGAAAGTAGCCAGCTTTTCTTGAAAGTCTTTAGGCAGTTGCTGTGAAATAGTAGTCCGTGTGCGGATGGAGAGATTGCGTCTTTTCATGAACCGGAAACCTGTCGCTTAGTAGGAGCCATTTTGTGGTCTTTACAGATGTAAACACACAAAGGAAATGAAACGTAATATCCGCGCGCTTCTTCTTCTTCTACGGGGGCGGGTGGTTGCTTACAGTAGAAGAAGAAACGCTTCCTCTTCTATGGGGCGGGTGCTTACCTTGGCGGTTGCTTGCGTAGAAGAAGAAGCACTTCCTCTTCTACGGGGAAAAAAGATGGCGGCTGTTTACCGTAGTTGCGAGACCTAAACTTTATGAAAATGAATCTTAATATTAATCCATATATAAAGCGCACCGGGTTATAAGCCGCACTGTCAGCTTTTGAGTAAATTTGTGGTTTTTAGGTGCGGCTAATAGTGCGGAAAATACGGTACGTTGAATGAGTTTAAAGCTTCTGTGAAAGGACTGCAGTCTACCTTGTCTGTATGCACAATGCTGATTATCGGTCCTGCTAAACACCGACATTTATTTAATAATACCACCTTAACATTTGACAACCAAACAATTACACAAGGCGAATCAGTAAAGAATCTGGCTATTATCTTCGACCCAACTCTCTCCTTTGAGTCACACATTAAGAGTGTTACTAAAACGGCCTTCTTTCATCTCCGTAATATCGCTAAAATGTGTTCTATTTTATCCACTAGCGACGCTGAGATCATTATTCATGCGTTCGTTACGTCTCGTCTCGACTACTGTAACGTATTATTTTCGGGTCTCCCTATGTCTAGCATTAAAAGACTACAATTGGTACAAAATGCGGCTGCTAGACTTTTGACAAGAACAAGAAAGTTTGATCATATTACGCCTATACTGTATATACCTTTATATACATATATACATACATATATACCTATACTGGCTCACCTGCACTGGCTTCCTGTGCACTTAAGATGCGACTTTAAGGTTTTACTACTTACATATAAAATACTACACGGTCTAGCTCCGTCCTATCTCGTCGATTGCATTGTACCATATGTCCCGGCAAGAAATCTGCGTTCAAAGAACTCCGGCTTATTAGTGATTCCCAGAGCCCAAAAAAAGTCTGCGGGCTATAGAGCGTTTTCTATTGGGGCTCCAGTACTATGGAATGCCCTCCCGGTAACAATTAGAGATGCTACCTCAGTAGAAGCATTTAAGTCCCATCTTAAAACTCATTTGTATACTCTAGCCTTTAAATAGCCCCCCTGTTAGACCAGTTGATCTGCCGCTCGCCTGTGCATCGGTCGGGAACATCTCTGCGCTGCTGACCCGTCTCCGCTCGGGATGGTGTCCTGCTGGCCCCACTATGGACTGGACTCCTACTGTTATGCTGGATCCACTATGGACTGGACTCTCACAATATTATGTCAGACCCACTCGACATCCATTGCTTTCGGTCTCCCCTAGAGGGGGGGGGGGGGGTTACCCACATATGCGGTCCTCTCCAAGGTTTCTCATAGTCATTCACATCGACGTCCCACTGGGGTGAGTTTTTCCTTGCCCTTATGTGGGCTCTGTACCGAGGATGTCGTTGTGGCTTGTGCAGCCCTTTGGGACACTTGTGATTTAGGGCTATATAAATAAACATTGATTGATTGATTGATTGATTGATGTGTCATGTGAGCAAGTTTTAATGTTGTAAATGTGATGTTTTATGTATTTGTTTAATGTTTTTAATGTAACCTCGCTGCTGCACTCTTGGCCAGGTCTCCCTTGGAAAAGAGATCTTTGATCTCAATGGGATTTTACCTGGTTAAATAAAGGCTAATAATCAATCAATCAATCAATGTTTATTTATATAGCCCTAAATCACAAGTGTCTCAAAGGGCTGCACAAGCCACAACGACATCCTCGGTACAGAGCCCACATAAGGGCAAGGAAAAACTCACCCCAGTGGGACGTCGATGTGAATGACTATGAGAAACCTTGGAGAGGACCGCATATGTGGGTAACCCCCCCCTCTAGGGGAGACCGAAAGCAATGGATGTCGAGTGGGTCTGACATAATATTGTGAGAGTCCAGTCCATAGTGGATCCAACATAATAGTGTGAGAGTCCAGTCCATAGTGGATCTAACATAATAGTGAGAGTCCAGTCCATAGTGGATCTAACATAATAGTGAGAGTCCAGTCCATAGTGGATCTAACATAATAGTGTGAGAGTCCAGTCCATAGTGGATCTAACATAATAGTGTGAGAGTCCAGTCCATAGTGGATCTAACATAATAGTGTGAGAGTCCAGTCCATAGTGGATCTAACATAATAGTGTGAGAGTCCAGTCCATAGTGGATCTAACATAATAGTGAGAGTCCAGTCCATAGTGGATCTAACATAATAGTGAGAGTCCAGTCCATAGTGGATCTAACATAATAGTGTGAGAGTCCAGTCCATAGTGGATCTAACATAATAGTGTGAGAGTCCAGTCCATAGTGGAGCTAACATAATAGTGAGAGTCCAGTCCATAGTGGATCCAACATAATAGTGTGAGAGTCCAGTCCATAGTGGATCTAACATAATAGTGTGAGAGTCCAGTCCATAGTGGATCTAACATAATAGTGAGAGTCCAGTCCATAGTGGATCTAACATAATAGTGAGAGTCCAGTCCATAGTGGATCCAACATAATAGTGTGAGAGTCCAGTCCATAGTGGATCTAACATAATAGTGAGAGTCCAGTCCATAGTGGATCTAACATAATAGTGAGAGTCCAGTCCATAGTGGATCTAACATAATAGTGTGAGAGTCCAGTCCATAGTGGATCTAACATAATAGTGTGAGAGTCCAGTCCATAGTGGATCTAACATAATAGTGTGAGAGTCCAGTCCATAGTGGATCTAACATAATAGTGTGAGAGTCCAGTCCATAGTGGAGCTAACATAATAGTGAGAGTCCAGTCCATAGTGGATCTAAGATAATAGTGAGAGTCCAGTCCATAGTGGATCCAACATAATAGTGTGAGAGTCCAGTCCATAGTGGATCTAACATAATAGTGAGAGTCCAGTCCATAGTGGATCTAACATAATAGTGAGAGTCCAGTCCATAGTGGATCTAACATAATAGTGTGAGAGTCCAGTCCATAGTGGATCTAACATAATAGTGTGAGAGTCCAGTCCATAGTGGATCTAACATAATAGTGTGAGAGTCCAGTCCATAGTGGAGCTAACATAATAGTGAGAGTCCAGTCCATAGTGGATCTAACATAATAGTGAGAGTCCAGTCCATAGTGGATCCAACATAATAGTGTGAGAGTCCAGTCCATAGTGGATCTAACATAATAGTGAGAGTCCAGTCCATAGTGGATCCAACATAATAGTAAGAGTCCAGTCCATTGTGGGGCCAGCAGGACACCATCCCGAGCGGAGACGGGTCAGCAGCGCAGAGATGTTCCCAGCCGATGCACAGGCGAGCGGTCCACCCCGGGTCCCGACTCTGGACAGCCAGCACTTCATCCATGGCCACCGGACGTAACGAACGCATGAATAATGATCTCAGCGTCGCTAGTGGATAAAATAGAACGAATTTTAGCGATATTACGGAGATGAAAGAAGGCCGTTTTAGTAACACTCTTAATGTGTGATTCAAACGAGAGAGTTGGGTGGAAGATAATACCCAGATTCTTTACTGAGTCGCCTTGTGTAATTGTTTGGTTGTCAAATGTTAAGGTGGTATTATTAAATAAATGTCGGTGTTTAGCAGGACCGATAATCAGCATTTCCGTTTTCTTGGCGTTGAGTTGCAAGAAGTTAGCGGACATCCATTGTTTAATTTCATTAAGACACGCCTCCAGCTGACTACAATCCGGCGTGTTGGTCAGCTTTAGTGGCATGTAGAGTTGGGTGTCATCAGCATAGCAATGAAAGCTAACACCGTATTTGCGTATGATGTCGCCTAGCGGCAGCATGTAATTACTAAGGAGTGCAGGGCCAAGAACCGAACCCTGAGGAACTCCGCACGTTACCTTAACATAGTCCGAGGTCACATTATTATGGGAGACGCACTGCATCCTGTCAGTAAGATAAGAGTTAAACCACGACAAAGCTAAGTCTGACATACCAATACGTGTTTTGATACGCTCTAATAAAATATTATGATCGACGGTATGGAAAGCAGCGCTAAGATCAAGAAGCAGCAACATAGATGACGCATCAGAATCCATCGTTAGCAGTAGATCATTAGTCATTTTTGCGAGGGCTGTCTCCGTAGAGTGATTTGCCCTGAAACCGGATTGAAAAGGTTCACAGAGATTGTTAGACACTAAGTGTTCATTTAGAATCAGAATCAGAATCAGAATCAGCTTTATTGTCATTACGCAAGGTAACGAGATTGAGGCCATTCCATACAGTGCGATGTGTGCATGCTAGAAAAACAATGTGCAAATATATAAAAATATAAAAAATGTAGAAGTGCAATGAATATGGTGTGAAATGAATATATACATGAAAAAAAAACAGGGTGGTTGGTGGAATGGGTTATTGCACCGAAGAGAAGGCAGTTATGAGGGACAATGGGGCAGTCCGTTCAGGATGGTTATGGCCCTGGGGAAGAAGCTGTTCTTTAGCCTGTTTGTTTTGGTTTTAATGCACCTGTAGCGCTTCCCAGAGGGCAGCAGGTGGAACAGGTCAGAGCCAGGGTGGGTGCTGTCCTTGATGATGGCACTGGCTCTGTTGAGGCAGCGGGAGGTGTAGATGTCCGTCAGAGAGGGGAGAGGGCGGCCGATGATCTTCTGAGCCGTCTTGACCACTCTTTGCAGCCTCTCCCTGTCTGCTGCAGTGCAGCTGCCGTACCATACCGTAATACAGTAGGTCAGCAGGCTCTCGATGGACGAGCGGTAGAAGGTCAGCAGCAGGTCAGGCTTCAGGTTGTACTTCCCGAGGACTCTAAGGAAGTGTAGCCGCTGCTGAGCCTTCTTGATGATTGATGTGGTGTTGACTGTCCAGGAGAAGTCATTAGAGATGTGGACTCCAAGGTACCTGAAGGTGTGGACCCTCTCTACACGCTCGCCGTTGATGTAGAGGGGGGGCAGGGTCGGTGCTGCTCCTCCTGAAGTCGACGATGATCTCTCTGGTCTTGCTGGTGTTGAGAGCGAGGTTGTTCTCCGAAGACCAGGCCGTCAGCTTCAGGACCTCCTCTCTGTAGGCAGCCTCGTCACCCCTGGAGATGAGCCCGACCACTGTGGTATCGTCGGCAAACTTGACGGTAAGGTTGTCACTGTGGGCCGGACTGCAGTCATGGGTGTAACGGCAGTAGAGGAGGGGGCTCAGCACACAGCCCTGTGGGGAGCCGATGCTCAGCGTGCGGGAGGATGAGAGGTGCGGGCCAAGTCTCACATTCTGGGGTCGGTCCGTTAGGAAGTCCCTTATCCAGGCGTTTGTGAGAGGGGGGAGGCCAAGAGTGTCCAGTTTATTGCAGAGTCTGTCCGGGATTATTGTATTGAAGGCAGAGCTATAGTCCACAGAGAGCATCCGGATGTAGCTCTGCTGCTGCTCCAGGTGGTTCAGAGCAGAGTGGAGAGCAACAGCGATGGCGTCCTCTGTGGACCTGTTCGCCCGGTATGCGAACTGGTGGGGGTCGAAGTCTGGAGGGATATGGTCCTTGATGTGCTGGAGAACAAGTCGCTGCTGTGCGACAATTTTTTCGAGGATTTTCCTTGTCTGTATGCACATGTGTCATGTGAGCAAGTTTTAATGTTGTAAACGTGATGTTTTATGTATTTGTTTACTGTTTTTAATGTAACCTTGCTGCTGCCCTCTTCTTGGCCAGGTCTCCCTTGGAAAAGAGATCTTTGATCTCAATGGGATTTTACCTGGTTAAATAAAGGCTAATAATAATAATACAACAATTTATCCATCCATCCATCCATCCATCTTCTTCCGCTTATCCGAGGTCGGGTCGCGGGGGCAGCAGCTTAAGCAGGGAAGCCCAGACTTCCCTCTCACCAGCCACTTCGTCCAGCTCCTCCCGGGGGATCCCGAGGCGTTCCCAGGCCAGCCGGGAGAGATAGTCTACCCAGCGTGTCCTGGGTCTTCCCCGTGGCCTCCTACCGGTCGGACGTGCCCGAAACACCTTCCTAGGGAGGCGTTCGGGTGGCATCCTGACCAGATGCCCGAACCACCTCATCTGGCTCCTCTCGATGTGGAGGAGCAGCGGCTTTACTTTGAGCTCCCCCCGAATGACAGAGCTTCTCACCCTATCTCTAAGGGAGAGCCCCAAACTCGGCGGAGGAAACTCATTTCGGCCGCTTGTACCCGTGATCTTGTCCTTTCGGTCATGACCCAAAGCTCATGACCATAGGTGAGGATGGGAACGTAGATCGACCGGTAAATCGAGAGCTTTGCCTTCCGGCTCAGCTCCTTCTTCACCACAACGGATCGATACAGCGTCCGCATTACTGAAGACGCCGCACCGATCCGCCTGTCGATCTCACGATCCACTCTTCCCCCACTCGTGAACAAGACTCCGAGGTACTTGAACTCCTCCACAACAATTTATATAATTTAATAATGAAATCCAGAGGCAAATTCACACATTATTCACTGTTACAAGCGGCCCTCTGACGGCAGCCATAACTGCTACGTGGCCCTCAATGAAAACCAGTTTGACATAAGTAACTTCAGTCATATATTCGGGCTAATACTGTAACGTATTTGTTTACCAAGTGCACCAATGTCCGTCCTGTCAACACAGGCGCTGTATGAGAGACTTTTTGGGTGGATTGTAGGCCGCATCAACAGCGTCATTGAGGTCAAAGACTACAACCCAGTGCTTCATGGGAAAAACACAGTCATCGGCGTGCTGGACATCTACGGATTTGAGATCTTTGACAACAACAGGTTGGAGTCGTGTCACTCTCTCTTTGATTATTAAACCCACAATATGTGATTGTAATTCTTTTCATCCATGTCAGCTTCGAGCAATTCTGCATCAACTACTGCAACGAGAAGCTGCAGCAACTTTTCATCGAGCTGATCCTCCAACAGGAACAGAGCGAATACAACCGAGAGGGCATCCAGTGGCAACATGTGCGACACAAAGCCATAACAAGCCAGCGTGTTTAGTCCAGGATGATGCTTCAAAAATATCATTGTGTCGTCCGTGCACAGATCGAATACTTCAACAACCAGATTATTGTGGACCTGGTGGAGCAGCCGCACAAAGGAATCATTTCCATTCTGGATGAAGCTTGTCTTAGTGTCGGGAAAGTCACAGACACAATGTTCCTGGACAGCATGGACATCAAACTGGCCAAACACCCCCACTACATGTCCCGCAAGGTGAGAGAGCCCAATTTGAGTCTTTATGATACCGATACCCATCATGCATAGGCCAATACCATTGCTAATACCACATATTAGCTGTCATTTTTCATTATTCGTGAGTACTCTTGTCATCCATCCATAGTAGCATCGCTAACCCAACAAGGGACTCCTCCCAATAGCTCCACCCACTCGGCAGATGACTTTATGAATTTCTTTAATAAGAAAATTGAACTCATTAGAAAGGAGATTAAAGACAACGCATCCCAGCTACAACTGGGTTCTATTAACACAGATACAACTGTATCTACGACGGATACTGCAATACAAAATAGTCTCTCTCTTTTTGATGAAATAACATTAGAGGAACTATTACGGCGTGTAAGTGGGATAAAACAAACAACATGTTTACTTGACCCACTTCCTGGGAAACTTATCAAGGAGCTTTTTGTATTATTAGGACCATCAGTGCTAAATATTATAAACTTATCACTTTCTTCTGGCACTGTTCCCCTAGCATTCAAGAAAGCGGTTATTCATCCTCTGCTCAAAAGACCTAACCTTGATCCTGACCTCATGGTAAACTACCGACCGGTGTCCCACCTTCCCTTTATTTCGAAAATCCTCGAAAAAATTGTCGCACAGCAGCTAAATGAACACTTAGTGTCTAACAATCTCTGTGAACCTTTTCAATCCGGTTTCAGGGCAAATCACTCTACGGAGACAGCCCTCGCAAAAATGACTAATGATCTACTGCTAACGATGGATTCTGTTGCGTCATCTATGTTGCTGCTTCTTGATCTTAGCGCTGCTTTCGATACCGTCGATCATAATATTTTATTAGAGCGTATCAAAACACGTATTGGTATGTCAGACTTAGCTTTGTCGTGGTTTAACTCTTATCTTACTGACAGGATGCAACGCGTCTCCCATAATAATGTGACCTCGGACTATTATGTTGGATCCACTATGGACTGGACTCTCACAATATTATGTCAGACCCACTCGACATCCATTGCATTCGGTCTCCCCTAGAGGGGGGGGGGTTACCCACATATGCGGTCCTCTCCAAGGTTTCTCATAGTCATTCACATCGACGTCCCACTGGGGTGAGTTTTTCCTTGCCCTTATGTGGGCTTTGTACCGAGGATGTCGTTGTGGCTTGTGCAGCCCTTTGAGACACTTGTGATTTAGGGCTATATAAATAAACATTGATTGATTGATTGATCCATACATCCATTTCCTACCGCTTGTCCCTTTCGTGGTCGCGGGGGGGTGCTGGAGCCTATCTCTTGACAGTTTAACCATATCTTTTGAGTATTAAACTCTGAGACTGGTTTATGAGGATGTTGACCACGTTGGGGTCATCAGTTGGACTTGTCAACTTTAATGGTGCATATTGAAGTACCGTATTTTTCGGAGTATAAGTCGCACCAGAGTATAAGTCGCACGGTGTCGTTTTGGCATTTACAGTAATACACCGAAAAATCTACAGTTTTGGATTTGTGGTAAAAACAAACAGAAAACTGGCAGCTCAGGTGCCAAAATATTACTGTAAAATTACAGTTTTTTTTTATTTATAGTAAAAAAAAATAATTAAATTTTACAGTAAAATTCTGGCAACTGAGCTGCCTTTTTTTTTTTTTTTTTTTTTTTTTTACCATAAAAACAGCAGTACTGTTTTTCCATTTACAGTAATATACACTACATTTTGAGGTGAAATTATGGCAACTTACCATATTTTTTTTACATTCCATCCATCCATCTTCTTCCGCTTATCCGAGGTCGGGTCGCGGGGGCAGCAGCCTAAGCAGGGAAGCCCAGACTTTCCTCTCCCCAGCCACTTCGTCCAGCTCCTCCCGGGGGATCCCGAGGCGTTCCCAGGCCAGCCGGGAGACATAGTCTTCCCAGCGTGTCCTGGGTCTTCCCCGTGGCCTCCTACCGGTCGGACGTGCCCGAAACACCTTCCTAGGGAGGCGTTCGGGTGGCATCCTGACCAGATGCCCGAACCACCTCATTTGGCTCCTCTCGATGTGGAGGAGCAGCGGCTTTACTTTGAGCTCCCCCCGAATGACAGAGCTTCTCACCCTATCTGTAAGGGAGAGCCCCGCCACTCGGCGGAGGAAACTCATTTCGGCCGCTTGTACCCGTGATCTTGTCCTTTCGGTCATGACCCAAAGCTCATGACCATAGGTGAGGATGGGAACGTAGATCGACCGGTAAATCGAGAGCTTTGCCTTCCGGCTCAGCTCCTTCTTCACCACAACGGATCGATACAGCGTCCGCATTACTGAAGACGCCGCACCGATCCGCCTGTCGATCTCACCATCCACTCTTCCCCCACTCGTGAACAAGACTCCGAGGTACTTGAACTCCTCCACTTGGGGCAAAATCTCCTCCCCAACCCGGAGATGGCACTCCACCCTTTTCCGGGCGAGAACCATGGACTCGGACTTGGAGGTGCTGATTCTCATCCCAGTCGCTTCACACTCGGCTGCGAACCGATCCAGTGAGAGCTGAAGATCCTGGCCAGATGAAGCCATCAGGACCACATCATCTGCAAAAAGCAGAGACCTAATCCTGCAGCCACCAAACCAGATCCCCTCAACGCCTTGACTGCGCCTAGAAATTCTGTCCATAAAAGTTATGAACAGAATCGGTGACAAAGGGCAGCCTTGGCGGAGTCCAACCCTCACTGGAAACGTGTCCGACTTACTGCCGGCAATGCGGACCAAGCTCTGGCACTGATCATACAGGGAGCGGACTGCCACAATCAGACAGTCCGATACCCCATACTCTCTGAGCACTCCCCACAGGACTTCCCGAGGGACACGGTCGAATGCCTTCTCCAAGTCCACAAAACACATGTAGGCTGGTTGGGCAAACTCCCATGCACCCTCAAGGACCCTGCCGAGAGTATAGAGCTGGTCCACAGTTCCACGACCAGGACGAAAACCACACTGTTCCTCCTGAATCCGAGGTTGGACTATCCGGCGTAGCCTCCTCTCCAGTACACCTGAATAGACCTTACTTTTTACATTGTAGTTTAAAAAAAAATCACATTAAAAAACTGTTATAATAGTCTTCACTGTTAGAAGCGGCCCTCCTGGGGCCAAACATAACTGCGATGTGGCCCTCAGGGAAAACGACTTTGACACTCATGACGTCCTGCAGGCCAAATTAAGGACGCCGGCGGGCCATAGATTGGACACCAGTGCACTAAACTAATACAAAAAACATGACTGTTGGATGTAAATGCTAAAAATGCAGCAGGTTCTTCTGTTCATAACTTTTATGGACAGAATTTCTAGGCGCAGTCAAGGCGTTGAGGGGATCTGGTTTGGTGGCTGCAGGATTAGGTCTCTGCTATTTGCAGATGATGTGGTCCTGATGGCTTCATCTGGCCAAGATCTTCAGCTCTCGCTGGATCGGTTCGCAGCCGAGTGTGAAGCGACTGGGATGGGAATCAGCACCTCCAAGTCCGAGTCCATGGTTCTCTCCCGGAAAAGGGTGGAGTGCCATCTCCGGGTTGGGGAGGAGATCTTGCCCCAAGTGGAGGAGTTCAAGTACCTCGGAGTCTTGTTCACGAGTGGGGGAAGAGTGGATTGTGAGATCGACAGGCGGCGTCTTCAGTAATGCGGACGCTGTATCGATCCGTTGTGGTGAAGAAGGAGCTGAGCCGGAAGGCAAAGCTCTCGATTTACCGGTCGATCTACGTTCCCATCCTCACCTATGGTCATGAGCTTTGGGTCATGACCGAAAGGACAAGATCACGGGTACAAGCGGCCGAAATGAGTTTCCTCCGCCGGGTGGCGGGGCTCTCCCTTAGAGATAGGGTGAGAAGCTCTGTCATCCGGGAGGAGCTCAAAGTAAAGCCGCTGCTCCTCCACATCGAGAGGAGCCAGATGAGGTGGTTCGGGCATCTGGTCAGAATGCCACCCGAACGCCTCCCTAGGAAGGTGTTTCGGGCACGTCCGACCGGTAGGAGGCCACGGGGAAGACCCAGGACACGCTGGGAAGACTATCTCTCCCGGCTGGCCTGGGAACGCCTCGGGATCCCCCGGGAGGAGCTGGACGAAGTGGCTGGGGAGAGGGAAGTCTGGGCTTCCCTGCTTAGGCTGCTGCCCCCGCGACCCGACCTCGGATAAGCGGAAGAAGATGGATGGATGGATGGATGGCAGCAGGCAAATATTGCAAAGAATCCTGCATATGATAGATACAGTTTGTATTATCAGTAATTAGGGGAAATTGCAAAACAAACAAAAGCAAAAAGCAAAAAACAAAAAAGTTAGCAATAACTTACAAAAACTGAGTTTCTGCCAGAAGAGAGCAGAGTTTCTTCCGTTTGCAGGTTTGTTGAAAGCGACATCTGTGTATGATTTTACTCCACTTTTGCATTTTGACTTCTCCAGCTCAGCCCCACCGACAAAACCATGGACTTCCAGAAGCACTTCCGAATCCTCCACTACGCCGGAGATGTCACGTGAGTTAGCCACGTTAAGTCTCTAACCTCCGTGTGCTGTCTGTCTGTCATTCTCTGCATGTTTTGGGCCGGGGGGTTCAGAAGTGTAATCCAAAATGATCCTATTAAGAGGTCAGTTTAGGACGTTTGTTGCATTAAAATAATACATTCCAGTGGTGTTGATAATTAACTGCTTGGGAGTGTGAGTTTAAACACATCTTCTGTGTTTGACACTAAAGGCAACAATATGTTGTTTTTTTAAAATTATATACAAAACTCAAAACCAGTGAAGTTGGCACATTGGAAGTCTAGTCTAGTACCTGCACTCTTTTACTATGAAGCCACTCAGTTGTAACACGTGGCTTGGCATTGTCTTGCTGAAATAAGCAGGGGCGTTGCTTTGATGGCAACATATGTTGCCTTAAAACCTGTATGTACCTTTCAGCATTAATGGCGCCTTCACAGATGTGTAAGTTACCCATGCCTTGGGCACTAATACACCCCCATACCATCACACATGCTGGCTTTTGAACTTTGCGCCTAGAACAATCCGGATGGTTCTTTACCTCTTTGGTCTGGAGGACACAACATCTACAGCAGGGGTGCTCATTACGTCGATCGCGAGCTACCGGTCGATCTCGGAGGGTGTGTCAGTCGATCACCAGCCAGGCATTAAAAAAAATAGTCCTAAAAATGAGCGATCATAAATCTTCACTATGACGTCACTTTCGTCACTTGATTGACATTCACGGCACCCGAGGGTCTTCTGAGATGACGCTGGCTGCTGCCAGCTCATTAAAATGACCGACTGGAAGGGGAGAAACACTTTATTTCAACAGACTGTGGCGCCGTACCTGTCGTCAAAACTCCAAAGACCGACTGCACAGTTGCGCTAACAAAACAAGAGTCTCAGAAAGCTGGCGTGCACAAGCTAGCAAGCTACGGAGTTTGCCGACAATGTATTTCTTGTAAAGTGTATACAAAGGAGTACGGAAGCTGGACAAATAAGATGCCAAAAACCAACCACTTTCATGTGGTATTGGACAGAAAGGAGGACTTTTTTTCTCCTCCATTCGAAAATGCGGACATTATCCGCACCACTGTCTGATTCCTATCAATGCAAGTCATCAGAATCAGGTAATACACCAACTTATATTCTTGTCTTCATGAAAGAAAGGAATCTATATGTGTTAAACATGCTTGTATTATCTTTAAACACCTTAACTTGTTAACAATATTAACTATATGTGTTAAACATGCTTGCATTATCTTTAAACACCTTTAACTTATTAACAATATTAACTATGTGTTAAACATGCTTGTATTATCATTAAACACCTTAACTTGTTAACAATATTAACTATATGTGTTAAACATGCTTGCATTATCTTTAAACACCTTTAACTTATTAACAATATTAACTATGTGTTAAACATGCTTGTATTATCATTAAACACCTTTAACTTGTTAACAATATTAACTATATGTATTAAACATGCTTGTATTATCATTAAACACCTTTAATTTATTAACTATATGTATTAAACATTCTTGCATTATCATTAAACACCTTTAATTTATTAACAAAAACATATATTTCATAAATAAGTAAATATAAATGATATATATGAATGAGGTAGATCCCCACGACTTGATCAATTGAAAAGTAGCTCGCCTGCAGAAAAAGTGTGAGCACCCCTGATCTACAGTTTCCAAAAACAATTTGAAATGTGGTCTCGTCAAACCACAGAACACTTTCCCACTTTGCATCAGTCCATACTGAGGGAACTCTCCTGAAGGAATCAACAAAAGTACTATATATCTATTTATCTATCTATCTTAGATGAGCTCGGGCCCAGTTAGCCAGTTCTGATGTGTGTTTTCAGTTTGGTGAGTTTTGAAGCATGTTAAGGGGGTCAAATTACAGCTCAAAGAGGCAAAAGTGACAGTTTTTAGTACTTTTTTTGTCTTGAAGGGGGAATTGCCAACTTCCTGTTGATTTTAGCCCGAGGATGTACTATTATGAAATATAGGTCTGAGTCAGACCTACATAGAGGTTTTTGTTTCATGTCTCTCCGACCTTCCTAGTGGGAGTTACAGGCAGTCTAGTTGTTTTTTTTCCTAGGGGGCGCTAGAGCGTAATTTTGAGTTTTGGGGTTCGTTTTTTTAATAAAAGGCAATTTTCGCAGGTCCTGATGTGTGGGTCAAATATGGTGAGTTTTGAAGCATGTTAAGTGGGTCAAATTACAGCTCAAAGAGGCGGTCGGTATAATAATAATAAAGAATTAAAGCTGCAAGCAGCATTCGTCGGGCCCGCGTATTTGGCAGGTGCTAGTCCTAAGTGTCCCAATACTTTTGTCCAGTGGTAGTCATAAGTGTCCTAAAACTTTTGTCTACTTTTAGTCCGAATTGTCCCAATACTTTTGTCTAGTGTACCTACCTTGTCTGCATAGTGTGGGCATGCTGGTGCTTCTTGCTTTTAAGCAGCCATCTTAAAAAAACAGCAGTGCAGCAGCATCAGCGCAGCGGATCTTTGAAGGGTCATAAAATCAAAACCGGAGCACTTATAAAAACTCTTTCGATAACTTTTAATCAGAAGGGTTCAGTCACTCTCCTGTGTTAGTTTGAAGCCGAAACGACAAACACGCTCAGAGGAGATAATGTTTGAAGAAAGGTGACCGGTTTTTACAAAGATGTTGTTTAGAAGGGGGAATAGCAAACTTCCTGTTGATTTTTGCTGGGGGTTGTCAATTTATGAAATGTAGGTCTAAGTGAGACCTACATAGAGGTTTTTGTTTCATGTCTCTCCGACCTTCCCAGTGGGAGTTACAGGCAGTTTTGTCATTATTTTCTTCCGAGGAGCAGTATTTTCTCCGTTTTATTCAAAAATTGCTGTAGAGCGCAATTTTGAGATTTGGGGTTAGGTTTTTTCATTAGATCGCAATCTTAGCCAGTCGTGATGTGTGTGTTCAGTTTGGTGAGTTTTGAAGCATGTTAAGGGGGACAAATTACAGCTCAAAGAGGCAAAAGTGACTGATTTTACTAAAATTTAGTGTTGAAGGGGGAATAGCAAACTTCCTGTAGATCTTTGGCCGAGGAAATAAATTAATAAAATGTAAGTCTAAGTGAGACCTACATAGAGGTTTTTGTTTCATGTCTCTACGACATTCGTACTGGGAGTTAGAAAAAGTTTACTTTGTAGGGGGCGCTAGAGCGCAATTTTGATTTTTGGGTTTTGGTTTTTTCACCAAAGAGTTTTGTTCGAGTTTATTTTTGTGTGCGTCACATTTGGTGAGTTTTGAAGCATGTTAAGGGGGTCAAATTACAGCTCAAAGAGGCAAAAGTGACTGATTTTACTAAAATTTAGTGTTGAAGGGGGAATAGCAAACTTCCTGTAGATTTTTGGCCGAGGAAATAAATTAATAAAATGTAAGTCTAAGTGAGACCTACATAGAGGTTTTTGTTTCATGTCTCTACGACATTCGTACTGGGAGTTAGAAAAAGTTTACTTTGTAGGGGGCGCTAGAGCGCAATTTAGATTTTTGGGTTTTGGTTTTTTCACCAAAGAGTTTTGTTCGAGTTTATTTTTGTGTGCGTCAAATTTGGTGAGTTTTGAATCATGTTAAGAGGGTCAAAGTACCGCGCAAAGCTGCGGAATAAGAAAGAATAATAATTAAAGCTGCAAGCAGCATTGGTCGGGCCCGCGTATTTGGCAGGTGCTAGTCGTAAGTGTCCCAATACTTTTGTCTACTTTTAGTCTGAAGTGTCCCAAGAGTTTTGTCTAGTGTACCTACCTTGTCTGCATTGTGTGGGCATGTTGGTTATTCCTGCTTTTGAGCAGCCATCTTAAAAAAACAGCACCGCAGCAGCATCAGCGCAGCCGGTCTTTGAAGGGTCATAAAATCAAAACCGGAGCAGGTATTAAAAATCCCATCTATACTTTTAATCACAAGGGTTTTATCTCTCACCTGTGTTAGTTTGAAGGCGAAACGACAAACGCGCTCAGAGGAGATATATTTTGAAGAAAGGTGACCGGTTTTTCCAACAATTTTGTTTTGAAGGGGGAATAGCAAACTTCCTGTTGATTTTTGCTGGGGGTTGTCAATTTATGAAATGTAGGTCTAAGTGAGACCTACATAGAGGTTTTTGTTTCATGTCTCTCCGATCTTCCCAGTGTGAGTTACAGGCAGTTTTGTAATTTTTTTCATCCGAGGAGCAGTTTTTTGTGCGTTTTATTAAAAAATTGCTGTAGAGCACAATTTTTAGATTTGGGGTTAGGTTTTTTCATTAGATCACAGTTTTAGCCAGTCCTGATGTGTGTGTTAAGTTCGGTGAGTTTTGAAGCATGTTAAGGGGGTCAAATTACAGCTCAAAGAGGCAAAAGTGACTGTTTTTAGTACTTTTTTGTCTTGAAGGGGGAATTGCCAACTTCCTGTTGATTTCAGCCCGAGAATGCACCATTATGAAAGTTAGGTCTGAGTCAGACCTACATAGAGGATTTTGTTTCATGTCTTTCCGACCTTCCTAGTGGGAGTTACAGGCAGTCTAGTTTTTTTTCCCCTAGGGGGCGCTAGCGCGTAATTTTGAGTTTTGCTGGGGGTTGTCAATATATGAAATGTAGGTCTAAGTGAGACCTACATAGAGGTTTTTGTTTCATGTCTCTCCGATCTTCCCAGTGTGAGTTACAGGCAGTTTTGTAATTTTTTTCATCCGAGGAGCAGTTTTTTGTGCGTTTTATTAAAAAATTGCTGTAGAGCACAATTTTTAGATTTGGGGTTAGGTTTTTTTCATTAGATCACAGTTTTAGCCAGTCCTGATGTGTGTGTTAAGTTCGGTGAGTTTTGAAGCATGTTAAGGGGGTCAAATTACAGCTCAAAGAGGCAAAAGTGACTGTTTTTAGTACTTTTTGTGTCTTGAAGGGGGAATTGCCAACTTCCTGTTGATTTTAGCCCGAGAATGTACCATTATGAAAGTTAGGTCTGAGTCAGACCTACATAGAGGATTTCATGTCTTTCCGACCTTCCTAGTGGGAGTTACAGGCAGTCTAGAGTTTTTTTTCCCTAGGGGGCGCTAGAGCGCAATTTTGATTTTTGCAGTTTGTTTTTTTTATTAAAAGACAATTTTCGCAGGTCCTGATGTGTGGGTCAAATATGGTGAGTTTTGAAGCATGTTAAGTGGGTCAAATTAGTGCTCGAAGAGGCGGCGGAAGAATAATAAAGAATAAAACGAACGAACTAACCCTACATAGAGGATTTTGTTTCATGTCTTTCCGACCTTCCTAGTGGGAGTTACAGGCAGTCTAGATTTTTTTTTTCCTAGGGGGCGCTAGAGCGCAATTTTGATTTTTGCAGTTTTTTTTTTTTATTAAAAGACAATTTTCGCAGGTCCTGATGTGTGGGTCAAATATGGTGAGTTTTGAAGCATGTTAAGTGGGTCAAATTAGTGCTCGAAGAGGCGGCGGAAGAATAATAAAGAATTAAAGCTGCAAGCAGCGTTGGACGGGCCCGCGTATTTGGCAGGTGCTAGTCCTAAGTGTCCCAATACTTTTGTCTACTTGTAGTCTGAAGTGTCCCAAGACTTTTGTCTAGTGTACCTACCTTGTCTGCATTGTGTGGGCACGTTGGTGCTTCCTGCTTTTGAGCAGCCATCTTAAAAAAACAGCACCGCAGGAGCATCAGTGCAGCGGGTCTTTGAAGGGTCATAAAATCAAAACCGGAGCAGGTATTAAAAATCCCATCTATACTTTTAATCACAAGGGTTTTATCTCTCACCTGTGTTAGTTTGAAGGCGAAACGACAAACGCGCTCAGAGGAGATAGATTTTGAAGGAAGGTGACCGGTTTTTCCAAAAATTATATTTTGAAGGGGGAATAGCAAACCTCCTGTTGATTTTTTCTGGGGGTTGTCAATTTATGAAATGTAGGTCTAAGTGAGACCTACGGAGAGTTTTTCGTTTCATGTCTCTCCGACCTTCCCAGTGGGAGTTACAGGCAGTTTTGTATATTTTTTCATCCGAGTAGCAGTTTTTTGTTCGTTTTATAAAAAAATTGCTGTAGAGCACAATTTTTAGATTTGGGGTTAGGTTTTTTCATTAGATTACAGTTTTAGCCAGTCCTGATATGTGTGTTCAGTTTGAGTTTTGAAGCATGTTAAGAGGGTCAAATTACAGCTCAAAGAGGCAAAAGTGACTGTTTTTAGTACTTTTTTGTCTTGAAGGGGAAATTGCCAACTTCCTGTTGATTTTAGCCCGAGGATATACAATTATGAGAACTAGGTCTAAGTCAGACCTACATAGAGGATTTTGTTTCATGTCTTTCCGACCTTCCTGGTGGGAGTTACAGGCAGTCTAGTTTGTTTTTTTCCTAGGGGGCGCTAGAGCGCAATTTTGTTTTTTGCGGTTCAGTTTTTTTACTAAAAGACAATTTTCGCAGGTCCTGATGGGTGGGTCAAATATGGTGAGTTTTGAAGCATGTTAAGTGGGTCAAATTAGTGCTCAAAGAGGCGGCGGAAGAATAATAAAGAATAAAGAATAAAACGAACGAATAACAATAGGTCCTTATGTCCCATTGCATAAGGACTCCCTGTGGGAGTCCTTATGCAATGGGCCATTGCGGGCCCTAATAAAACGAACGAATAACAGTAGGTCCTTATGTCCCATTGCATAAGGACTCCCTTCGGGAGTCCTTTTGCAATGGGCCATGCGGGCCCTAATAATAATAAAACCTTACAAATTCAATAGGTCCTTATGTCCCATTGCATAAGGACTCCCTTTGGGAGTCCTTATACAATGGGCCATGCGGGCCTTAATAAAAATAAAAATAAATAAATAAATAAATAAAAATAAAAAAGGAAAGAAAGGACCTTATCTTCACCAGACCTGGTTGTAAATGAAATTAGCTTCGTCTAAAGGTTGTTGTTTTTTTAAAACCAGGTCCAGTCCAGATAATGTCCAAGTCGGGTCCAGCAACACACACCTTCATTCATGTACATGCAGGCGGCGGAAGAATAATAAAGAATAAAACGAACGAATAACAATAGGTCCTTATGTCCCATTGCATAAGGACTCCCTTCGGGAGTCCTTTTGCAATGGGCCATGCGGGCCCTAATAATAATAAAACCTTACAAATTCAATAGGTCCTTATGTCCCATTGCATAAGGACTCCCTTTGGGAGTCCTTATGCAATGGGCCATGCGGGCCCTAATAAAAATAAAAATAAATAAATAAATAAATTAAAATAAAAAAGGAAAGAAAGGACCTTATCTTCACCAGACCTGGTTGTAAATGAAATTAGCTTCGTCTAAAGGTTGTTGTTTTTTTAAAACCAGGTCCAGTCCAGATAATGTCCAAGTCGGGTCCAGCAACGCACACCTTCATTCATGTACATGCAGTGTTTGTGTAAACCACACATGCCAGACTGGAGTGTGTGCTTAGGTCCAGGTCACTCCCCATGAGCTGTCTCTCCTCCCGGCTGGTGCTGCCCACTAGAGATGCGCGGATAGGCAATTATTTCATCCGCAACCGCGTCAGAAAGTCGTCAACCATCCGCCATCCACCCGATGTAACGTTTGAGCAGAACTGCACCCGCCCACCATCCGCCCGTTGTTATATATCTAATATTAATAAAAAAATTTAAAAAAAGGGTGAAAACTACGCGAATTGCACCTTGTGCAGACAAGATTTTTCGATCGGACACGGAGGAATTAGCGATGTAAAAGACCACGTCGGGACAAAAAAACACAAGTCTAATGCCGTTGCTAGCGATACAAGTGGAAAACTTTCAACGTTTTTCGTCGCCCAAACAGATTCTTTGGATGTGATAAATGCCGAAGTTTTATTTACGGAGGCAATAATTGAGCATGGACTTCCAATCGCACTGGCTGATCACATGGGACAGTTAATAATGTAATGCAACCTTTAAAAATCATTACGCGGTGATCGCGATCCCAAAAATAAACTTTTCTTGCATGATAATGTCCAGAAAAATTCGCTTTATATTACTATAGAGTCCTTTTAACGAATGAGTTTGATGGTTTATCACAAACCTTAAATGAAAGAAGTCCTTTGTTCTCCTGCACCATGCATGCGCAATCCTGTCGGCTGTATTTCACAGCACGACATACTGTAAAAAGTGTTTATACTATTTATACTTTCAATTAACAAATTGAAGTCTTGTGAAAGGTTGACAGGATAACTGGCATTAACTGTCAAAATAATTTCAAACTATTGAAGTTAGCTTACAGAATAAACATGTCAATCAACCCATATGATTTTTGCTGTAATATTTTTGTTTTGAAAAGTCACTGTGACTGATAGAAAAGTGATGGTTTTAGCAACATTTTAACCTGTCTGAATGCTAATAATCATTTTGCGTCGGGGGGCGAAGCCCTGAACCCTCCACCAGGACTTTGTCCTGGACCTACCGGGGCCTGCGGCCCTTGGACCCTGGCTACTAGGTTTTTCTGATTTAAAAGTTGGCAGGTATGGTGAGGTTATAAAGCTTTTGCCTGTTAAAGAAAGGAGACTGATCCAATGCAGCACAGACATTCGCGTGCCACGCTGTCACGACCCAGACGCACACCAGTGCGCAATCATATGGGAGCCGCGCTGAGCGCACCTCCAAGCGCGTCTCGCTGCCGGCGACGGCCAGATATGGGCCCACGCTCCAGCGCCATCCATTTTCAGGGCTAGTTGATTCGGCAGGTGGGTTGTTACACACTCCTTAGCGGGTTCCAACTTCCATGGCCACCGTCCTGCTCTCTATATCAACCAGGGTGAGCCCCACCCCTTTCGTGAGCGCACTACGCGCGGAGTGACCCCTGTTACGCGCCCCCGGCAACAGGGGTGGCAAGCAGGTAAGCTGCGCGGGAGGAGCGCGCGGAGTGACCCATGTTACGAGCCCCCGGCCACGGGGGTGGCGGGCAGGTAAGCTGCTTACCTGCTGCGCGTGACGCCGGCCGCGGCGAAAGCGGACGAGGCGGGGTGTCGGTGCGGTGGGCGCGGTGGTGACCCTGGACGTGCGTCGGGCCCTTCTCGCGGATCGCCTCAGCTACGGCTCCCGGTGGGGCCCTCTCGGGGGAAGGGGCCTCGGTCCCGGACCCCGGCGAGGCGTCCCTTCTCCGCTCCGTAAAAGTGTCCATCTCTTTTCTTTTTTTTTCTTCTGTTGTGGCATATGCAGCAGGTGCCTGCTCGTTTTTCGTATGTGGTTAACAACATTTAACTATGTATATATATTTCCCAATTGGTTTAACTGCCACCCGCAAAAAAAAAAAAAAAAAAAAAAAAATTAATCCGCCCGACCCGACCCGCGAGCGGATAAAATCTTAGTTTTTTTAATTTCATCCGCCCGATCCGCGGATAATCCGCGGACTCCGCGGTTGTGTCCGCAAACCGCGCATCTCTACTGCCCACCCTCTATCTCCTCCTATCTGAGTCAAACCTCACTGGAGCTAAATATACCGCCGCCTCTCTCTGAACCGACACGCGCTTTGACCTACTTTGCCCGTCCTCTTTCTTTTTCCTCCCGCTGCAATACGGCAACCTTTACCCGACGTCAACTTTGTCATTCACACAAAGTTGCCCGCAGCCTTTCTGCTGACGGATTGATCAAGTGCATGACATCTCACACGGTGGTCACCTGGGTCCCTTCTTCCTCCCCATGTGTCGGCCTTGACCTTCACTTTCCTTTGAGGCGTCTCGTCTCTGGAGAGCCTCTGCCCTTCTCCCTGCGTGTCCTCCCCCCCGTCATGCCTGTCCTTTTAAGTGAATGTCGCCGCTTGCTCTTATACGCTTCGACTTCTCCTCCTCTTCTGAGCTCTATGGCAAACTTCAACTGGAAATCTGTTCAGGTGGTTGTGAGCCTTGCTCTAAGTACACTTTTGATGGATGTTGATGGACTGGCCAGCAATTCAGTGTTTCCATGGATGTGTGGCGGGACCAGGGGTGTGGTCTCAATATGACATCATAATGTAATTTGCATACCGTTCTTTCCGGATTATAAGGTGCACTGCCAATGAATGGTCTATTTTTTTAATCTTTTTTCATATATAAGGCGCACCGGATTATGCGGCGCATTAAAGGAGTCGTATTACACAGGTAAAACAGGGTAATCTTGTAATACTCCATACCAGTAGGTGGCGGCATTGCTTTGTAGAAGTCGGAACGCGTCGAGTATGGTTTGTCGTGATCCCAATATGCAGAGCACAGCGGGAGACAGCGTGCAGGTAAAAAGGTATGTAACGCTTAAACCAAAAAATAACGAGGCAAGTCCCGCTAGGAAAAGGCACTGAAGCATAGGAATGGCTATGTAAAACAAAAGTAAAACTGAACTGGCTACAAAGTCAGTGGCCTAGTGGACCTACTCAGTGGCCTAGTGGTTAGAGTGTCCGCCCTGAGATCGGTAGGTTGTGAGTTCAAACCCCGGCCGAGTCATACCAAAGACTATAAAAATGGGAGCCATTACCTCCCTGCTTGGCACTCAGCATCAAGGGTTGGAATTGGGGGTTAAATCACCAAAAATGATTCCCGGGCGCGGCACCGCTGCTGCCCACTGCTCCCCTCACCTCCCAGGGGGTGAACAAGGGGATGGGTCAAATGCAGAGGACAAATTTCACCACACCTAGTGTGTGTGTGACAATCATTGGGACTTTAACTTTAACTTTAAAGTCAACAAACACAGAATTCTGGACGACAGCAAAAACTTACAGCGTGTGGAGCAAAGACGACGTCCACAAAGCACATCCCGTACATGACATGACAATCAACAATGTCCCCATTAAAGAGTCTTGATTGCAAAAACAAAGCAGGTGCGGTCAATAGCACTGAAAGGAAGGCGTGAAGCTGCTACAGGAGAACACCAACAAAACAGGAAGGGTCACCAAAATAACAGCGCAAGACAGGAACTAAAGCACAACACACAGGAAACAACAACAAACTCAAAATAAGTTTAACCTTTTCTGCTGGTGCTGTGCCTCCGTATTTTTTTTATGAAAAAAATGTGCCTTGGCTCAAAAAAGGTTGAAAAACACTGATGTAGACCACAAGGAAGTCTTTTACATTTAGAAAAAAATATATACAGGTAAAAGCCAGTAAATTAGAATATTTGGAAAAACTTGATTTATTTCAGTAATTGCATTCAAAAGGTGTAACTTGTACATTATATTTATTCATTGCACACAGACTGATGCATTCAAATGTTTATTTCATTTAATTTTGATGATTTGAAGTGGCAACAAATGAAAATCCAAAATTCCGTGTGTCACAAAATTAGAATATTACTTAAGGCTAATACAAAAAAGGGATTTTTAGAAATGTTGGCCAACTGAAAAGTATGAAAATGAAAAATATGAGCGTGTACAATACTCAATACTTGGTTGGAGCTCCTTTTGCCTCAATTACTGCGTTAATGCGGCGTGGCATGGAGTCGATGAGTTTCTGGCACTGCTCAGGTGTTATGAGAGCCCAGGTTGCTCTGATAGTGGCCTTCAACTCTTCTGCGTTTTTGGGTCTGGCATTCTGCATCTTCCTTTTCACAATACCCCACAGATTTTCTATGGGGCTAAGGTCAGGGGAGTTGGCGGGCCAATTTAGAACAGAAATACCATGGTCCGTAAACCAGGCACGGGTAGATTTTGCGCTGTGTGCAGGCGCCAAGTCCTGTTGGAACTTGAAATCTCCATCTCCATAGAGCAGGTCAGCAGCAGGAAGCATGAAGTGCTCTAAAACTTGCTGGTAGACGGCTGCGTTGACCCTGGATCTCAGGAAACAGAGTGGACCGACACCAGCAGATGACATGGCACCCCCAACCATCACCCAACCATGCAAATTTTGCATTTCCTTTGGAAATCGAGGTCCCAGAGTCTGGAGGAAGACAGGAGAGGCACAGGATCCACGTTGCCTGAAGTCTAGTGTAAAGTTTCCACCATCAGTGATGGTTTGGGGTGCCATGTCATCTGCTGGTGTCGGTCCACTCTGTTTCCTGAGATCCAGGGTCAACGCAGCCGTCTACCAGCAAGTTTTAGAGCACTTCATGCTTCCTGCTGCTGACCTGCTCTATGGAGATGGAGATTTCAAGTTCCAACAGGACTTGGCGCCTGCACACAGCGCAAAATCTACCCGTGCCTGGTTTACGGACCATGGTATTTCTGTTCTAAATTGGCCCGCCAACTCCCCTGACCTTAGCCCCATAGAAAATCTGTGGGGTATTGTGAAAAGGAAGATGCAGAATGCCAGACCCAAAAACGCAGAAGAGTTGAAGGCCACTATCAGAGCAACCTGGGCTCTCATAACACCTGAGCAGTGCCAGAAACTCATCGACTCCATGCCACGCCGCATTAACGCAGTAATTGAGGCAAAAGGAGCTCCAACCAAGTATTGAGTATTGTACATGCTCATATTTTTCATTTTCATACTTTTCAGTTGGCCAACATTTCTAAAAATCCCTTTTTTGTATTAGCCTTAAGTAATATTCTAATTTTGTGACACACGGAATTTTGGATCTTCATTTGTTGCCACTTCAAATCATCAAAATTAAATGAAATAAACATTTGAATGCATCAGTCTGTGTGCAATGAATAAATATAATGTACAAGTTACACCTTTTGAATGCAATTACTGAAATAAATCAAGTTTTTCAAAATATTCTAATTTACTGGCTTTTACCTGTATATATTTTTTTCTAAATGTAAAAGACTTCCTTGTGGTCTACATCAGTGTTTTTCAACCTTTTTTGAGCCAAGGCACATTTTTTTCATGAAAAAAAATACGGAGGCACAGCACCAGCAGAAAAGGTTAAACTTATTTTGAGTTTGTTGTTGTTTCCTGTGTGTTGTGCTTTAGTTCCTGTCTTGCGCTGTTATTTTGGTGACCCTTCCTGTTTTGTTGGTGTTCTCCTGTAGCAGCTTCACGCCTTCCTTTGAGTGCTATTGACCGCACCTGCTTTGTTTTTGCAATCAAGACTCTTTAATGGGGACATTGTTGATTGTCATGTGATGTACGGGATGTGCTTTGTGGACGTCGTCTTTGCTCCACACGCTGTAAGTTTTTGCCGTCGTCCAGAATTCTGTGTTTGTTGACTTTAAAGTTAAAGTTAAAGTCCCAATGATTGTCACACACACACTAGGTGTGGTGAAATTTGTCCTCTGCATTTGACCCATCCCCTTGTTCACCCCCTGGGAGGTGAGGGGAGCAGTGGGCAGCAGCGGTGCCGCGCCCGGGAATCATTTTTGGTGATTTAACCCCCAATTCCAACCCTTGATGCTGAGTGCCAAGCAGGGAGGTAATGGGTCCCGTTTTTATAGTCTTTAGTATGACTCGGCCGGGGTTTGAACTCACAACCTACCGATCTCAGGGCGGACACTCTAACCACTAGGCCACTGAGTAGGTCCACTAGGCCACTGTTTTACTTTTGTTTTACATAGCCATTCCTATGCTTCAGTGCCTTTTCCTAGCGGGACTTGCCTCGTTATTTTTTGGTTTAAGCGTTACATACCTTTTTACCTGCACGCTGTCTCCCGCTGTGCTCTGCATATCGGGATCACGACAAACCATCCTCGACGCGTTCCGACTTCTACAAAGCAATGCTGCCACCTACTGGTATGGAGTATTACAAGATTACCTTGCCAAGCTCTACACAGCACAGGCACTAGACAACGGCACATTGTTATGATTATTGATTTGCAAAAAATATTTTTTGGACCAATTAGGTGAAGTTGCATAATTTCCCACGGCACACCAGACAATATCCCGCGGCACGGCACAGTGGTTGAAAATCACTGGTCTACATAACATGTAATGGTGGTTGTTTGGTCAAAATGTTGCATAGATGATGTTTTTTGGGGCGGTATACCTCGGTTGGTAGAGTGGCCGTGCCAGCAACTTGAGGGTTCCAGGTTCGATTCCCGCTTCCGCCATCCTAGTCACTACCGTTGTGTCCTTGGGCAAGACACTTTACCCACCTGCTCCCAGTGCCACCCACATTGGTTTAAATGTAACTTAGATATTGGGTTTTCACTATGTAAAGCGCTTTGAGTCACTAGAGAAAAGCGCTATATAAATATAATTCACTTCACACTTCACTTTTACAGATCATCTTCAAGCCGCTTTCTGACAGTCGCTTCAGGATGCGCCGTTTTGTGGGCGGTCTTATGTACGTGGCTCACCTTCGACAGAGTCTTCTCCCCGTCATCTTTGTTGTAGCGGTGTAGTGTGCAAGGACGTGAGTGGAAGAAGTGTCAAAAGATGGAGCTAACTGTTTTAATGACATTCACACTTTACTTCAATCAATAACGGAGCAGCATCTCGTCATCCGCCGTGAAAAACCGTCCGACGGGAACTCTCCAATAACTAAAGTTCCTTGGGTGAATAATGTAAACTCACTACACCGGTATGTTTTAGCGCTTTCATGGCGAGTTTACTGACAGATATAAGTAAGAATGGTGTAATAATAAGTGTGAGCAGTAGATGGCAGTCACACATAAGAGATACATGTAGACTGCAATATGACTCAAGTAAACAGCACCAACATTTTATATGTTCCATTGAAAATATGGAACATTACACACGGCGCTCAAAAATCTATCAAAATGTTTTAGTAGGACTTTGGTAAGTTATGAAACCGCACCGCTTGATGGATTGTACTGTGCTTCAACATAGGAGTATTAATATGGTGTGTGTATAAGGTAAGACATATTGTCTGGAGTTTTGTTTCGCAATATTATGCAAAAGCAACTTTTCTAACCTTCTAGTACAGGGGTGCTCATTACGTCGATCGCGAGCTACCGGTCGATCTCGGAGGGTGTGTCAGTCGATCAGCAGCCAGGCGTTAAAAAAATAGTCCTAAAAATGAGCGATCATAAATCTTCACTATGACGTCACTTTCGTCACTTGATTGACATTCACGGCACCCGAGGGTCTTCTGAGATGACGCTGGCTGCTGCCAGCTCATTAAAATTACCGACTGGAAGGCGAGAAACCCTTTATTTCAACAGACTCTGGCGCCGTACCTGTCGTCAAAACTCCAAAGACCGACTGCACAGTTGCACAATAAAAGCTCTGCTTCATCCTGCTTGCGCTACCAAAATAAGAGTCTCAGGAAGCTGGCGTGCACAAGCTAGCAAGCTACGGAGTTTGCCAACAATGTATTTCTTGTAAAGTGTATACAAAGGAGTACGGAAGCTGGATAAATAAGATGCCAAAAACCAACCACTTTCATGTGGTATTGGACAGAAAGGAGGACTTTTTTTCTCCTCCATTCGAAAATGTGGACATTATCAGCACCACTGTCTGATTCCAATCAATGCAAGTCATCACAATCAGGTAATACACCAACTTATATTCTTGTCTTCATGAAAGAAAGGAATTTATATGTGTTAAACATGCTTGTATTATCTTTAAACACCTTTAACTTGTTAACAATATTAACTATATGTGTTAAACATGCTTGTATTATCTTTAAACACCTTTAACTTGTTAACAATATTAACTATATGTGTTAAACATGCTTGTATTATCTTTAAACACCTTTAATGTATTAACAATATTAACTATATGTGTTAAACATGCTTGTATTATCATTAAACACCTTTAACTTGTTAACAATATTAACTATATGTGTTAAACATGCTTGTATTATCTTTAAACACCTTTAATGTATTAACAATATTAACTATATGTGTTAAACATGCTTGTATTATCATTAAACACCTTTAACTTGTTAACAATATTAACTATACGTGTTAAACATGCTTGTATTATCATTAAACATCTTTAACTTGTTAACAATATTAACTATATGTATTAAACATGCTTGTATTATCTTTAAACACCTTTAATGTATTAACAATATTAACTATATGTGTTAAACATGCTTGTATTATCATTAAACACCTTTAACTTGTTAACAAAAACATATTTCATAAATAAGTAAATATAAATGATATATATGAATGAGGTAGATCCCCACGACTTGATCAATTGAAAAGTAGCTCGCCTGCAGAAAAAGTGTGAGCACCCCTGTTCTAGTACCTGCTGATCTGTATTTTGAATCTGCGTAAGTCCTGAAAATTTGCGCGCGTCCGCCTTTGTAGTCCATGCCGACTCCGTAGTCGATAAGCTTCTTCTTTTTCTCTATCTTCTTGTTATGGGACATTCATCCTCCACTGTTGCCATTTCTAATATAAAGTAGTGTAAAGTTCTTACTTATATCTGTCAGTAAACTCGCCATAAAAGCGCTAAAACATACCGGTGTAGTGAGTTTACATTATTCACCCAAGGAACTTTAGTTATTAGAGGGTTCAGGTCGGACGGTTTTTCACGGGCCTTGTCGTTGTTTACGGATGAGGAGATGCTGCTCTGTTATTGATTGAAGTAAAGTCTGAATGTCATTAAAACAGTTAACTCCATCTTTTGACACTTCTTCCACTCCCGTCCTTGCACGCTACACCGCCACAATAAAGATGACGGGGAGAAGACGCTGTCGAAGGTGAACCACGTAAATAAGACCGCCCACAAAACGGCGCATCATTAAGCGACTGTCAGAAAGCAGCTTGAAGATGTGTAAAACATCATTTCTGCAACATTTTGACCAAAGAACCACCATCACATGTTATGTAGACCACAAAGAAGTGTTTTAATGTAGAAAAATAAATAAATAATGACACCTTTAACGCGCTTTATAATCAGGTGCACCTTTTGTATGAAAAATTAGACCCGGAAAATACAGTATTAGTAAATTGAGTTTGACACACCTGACTTAAGGCCTAACATAGTCCAGGGTCACTACAGCTGCTGGTAAAAGTGGTAGTGGAACTAACTTAGCGCCCTGCATGACATGAGCTGTGATGCCTCACAAAGCCGCCCAAACGTCTTCCTATTTAGTAAACGTGCTCAGCAGTGTCCTTTTAAAGCAGGGGTGCTCACACTTTTTCTGCAGGCGAGCTACTTTTCAATTGATCAAGTCGTGGGTATCTACCTCATTCATATATATAATTTATATTTACTTATTTATGACACATATGTTTTTGTTAACAAGTTAAAGGTGTTTAATGATAATGCAAGCATGTTTAACACATATAGTTAATATTGTTAATACATTAAAGGTGTTTAATGATAATACAAGTATGTTTAATACATATAGTTAATATTGTTAACAAGTTAAAGGTGTTTAAAGATAATGCAAGTATTTTTAACACATACAGTTAATATTGTTAACAAGCTAAAGGTGGTTAAAAATAATACAAGCATGTTTAACACAAATAGTTAATATTGTTAACAACTTAAAGGTGGTTAAAGATAAAACAAGCATGTTTAACACATATAGTTAATATTGTTAACAAGTTAAAGGTGTTTAATGATAATGCAAGCATGTTTAACACATATAGTTAATATTGTTAATACATTAAAGGTGTTTAATGATAATACAAGTATGTTTAATACATATAGTTAATATTGTTAACAAGTTAAAGGTGTTTAAAGATAATGCAAGCATGTTTAACACATATAGTTAATATTGTTAACAAGTTAAAGGTGGTTAAAAATAATACAAGCATGTTTAACACAAATAGTTAATATTGTTAACAACTTAAAGGTGGTTAAAGATAAAACAAGCATGTTTAACACATATAGTTAATATTGTTAACAACTTAAAGGTGGTTAAAGATAATACAAGCATGTTTAACACATATAGTTAATATTGTTAATACTTTAAAGGTGTTTAATGATAATACACGTATGTTTAATACATATAGTTAATATTGTTAACAAGTTAAAGGTGTTTAAAGATAATGCAAGCATGTTTAACACATATAGTTAATATTGTTAACAAGTTAAAGGTGTTTAATGATAATGCAAGCATGTTTAACACATATAGTTAATATTGTTAATACATTAAAGGTGTTTAATGATAATACAAGTATGTTTAATACATATAGTTAATATTGTTAACAAGTTAAAGGTGTTTAAAGATAATGCAAGCATGTTTAACACATATAGTTAATATTGTTAACAAGTTAAAGGTGGTTAAAGATAATACAAGCATGTTTAACACATATAGTTAATATTGTTAACAAGTTAAAGGTGTTTAAAGATAATGCAAGTATGTTTAACACATATAGTTAATATTGTTAACAAGTTAAAGGTGGTTAAAGATAATACAAGCATGTTTAACACATATAGTTAATATTGTTAACAACTTAAAGGTGGTTAAAGATAATACAAGTATGTTTAACACATATAGTTAATATTGTTAACAAGTTAAAGGTGGTTAAAAATAATACAAGCATGTTTAACACAAATAGTTAATATTGTTAACAACTTAAAGGTGGTTAAAGATAAAACAAGCATGTTTAACACATATAGTTAATATTGTTAACAACTTAAAGGTGGTTAAAGATAATACAAGCATGTTTAACACATATAGTTAATATTGTTAATACATTAAAGGTGTTTAATGATAATGCAAGCATGTTTAACACATATATTTAATATTGTTAATACATTAAAGGTGTTTAATGATAATACAAGTATGTTTAATACATATAGTTAATATTGTTAACAAGTTAAAGGTGTTTAATGATAATGCAAGCATGTTTAACACATATAGTTAATATTGTTAATACATTAAAGGTGTTTAATGATAATGCAAGTATGTTTAACACATATAGTTAATATTGTTAACAACTTAAAGGTGGTTAAAGATAATACAAGCATGTTTAACACATATAGTTAATATTGTTAACAAGTTAAAGGTGGTTAAAGATAATACAAGCATGTTTAACACATATAGATTCCTTTCTTTCATGAAGACAAGAATATAAGTTGGTGTATTACCTGATTCTGATGACTTGCGTTGATTGTAATCAGACAGTGGTGCTGATAACGTCCACATTTTCGAATGGAGGAGAAAAAAAGTCCTCCTTTCTGTCCAATACCACATGAAAGTGGTTGGTTTTTGGCATCTTATTTGTCCAGCTTCCGTACTCCTTTGTATACACTTTACAAGAAATACATTGTCGGCAAACTCCGTAGCTTGCTAGCTTGTGCACGCCAGCTTTCTGAGACTCTTATTTTGGTAGCGCAGGCAGGATGAAGCAGAGCTTTTATTGTGCAACTGTGCAGTCGGTCTTTGGAGTTTTGACGACAGGTACGGCGCCAGAGTCTGTTGAAATAAAGTGTTTCTCGCCTTCCAGTCGGTAATTTTAATGAGCTGGCAGCAGCCAGCGTCATCTCAGAAGACCCTCGGGTGCCGTGAATGTCAATCAAGTGACGAAAGTGACGTCATAGTGAAGATTTATGATCGCTCATTTTTAGGACTATTTTTTTAATGCCTGGCTGGTGATCGACTGACACACCCTCCGAGATCGACCGGTAGATCGCGATCGACGTAATGAGCACCCCTGTTTTAAAGCAATCGTGAGGAGAAATAATGATGTGACCCCTGCACTCGCACACATTCTGTCATCTGGAGTTTGGACATCTTGACTTTCCTCCCAAGTTCTCTCCAGCTCCGACCTCCCACCTTCGTCTGAACTACTTTTGCTCATAAAGTCTTTATTGCTCTCCCTCAGATATTCCGTGGAGGGCTGCTTGGACAAAAACCGAGACCTGCTCTTCCAAGATTTCAAGCGCCTCATGTACCACAGGTGCCGAACACACCATCAGGACACTAGAGAAACCGGACCGAGTAAACGCATGGGTTCTCTTCAACATCACGCCTCCACTCGCTTATTGAATCACGTTCCTTTCTCTCTTTTTCTGCCCTCTTTTTAAGCTCCAACCCAGTTATGAAGGAGATGTGGCCAGATGGCCAACTCGGCATCACCGAGGTCACGAAGCGACCTCTTACAGCAGCCACTCTCTTCAAGAACTCCATTATAGCCTTAGTGGATAAACTGGCCTGCAAGGTCTGTATTGTGCACTTTCTGCTTGGCTTTTGTCTGTACCGTATTTTCCGCACCATAAGCCGCCCCGTGTTATAAGCCGCGCCTTCAATGAACGGCATATTTCAAAACTTTGTCCACCTATAAGCCGCCCCGTGTTATAAGCCGCATCTAACTGCGCTAAAGGGAATGTCAAAAAAACAGTCAGATAGGTCAGTCAAACTTTAATAATATATTAAAAACCAGCGTTCTAACAACTCTGTTCACTCCCAAAATGTACGGTAATGTGCAAATGTGCAATCACAAACATAGTAAAATTCAAAATAGTGCAAAGCAATAACATCAATAACTTAATGTTGCTCGAACGTTAATGTCACAACACACAAAATAAACATAACACTCACTTTCTGAAGTTATTCTTCATTCATAAATCCCTCGAATTCTTCTCCTACGGTGTCCGAATTAAAAAGTTGGGCGAATTACGGGATCCAAAATGGCCGGCTCCGTCTCGTCGAAGTCATCAGAGTCAGTGTCGCTGTTGTTTTTCCAGCAGTTCCGTGAATCCTGCCTTCCCGGAAAGCTCGGACCACAGTTGAGACCGAAATATCCGCCCAGGCATTTACGATCCACTGGCAGATGTTGGCGTATGTCGTCCGGCGCTGTCTCCCTGTCTTAGTGAAGGTGTGTTCGCCTTCGGTCATCCATTGTTCCCACGCCGTTCGCAGTCATGCTTTAAATGCCTTGTTGACACCAATATCGAGCGGTTGGAGTTCTTTGGTTAATCCACCCGGAATGACGGCGAGTGTTGTATTTGTGTGCTTCACTTGTTTTTTGACACCATCTGTGATGTGGGCGCGCATGGAGTCGTATATCAACATGGACGGAGCTGCGTGAAAAAAGCCACCCGGCCTCTTCGCGTAAACTTCCCTTAACCACTCGCTCATCTTTTCTTCATCCATCCATCCCTTCGAGTTAGCTTTTATGATGACGCCGGCTGGAAAGGTCTCTTTTGGCAAGGTCTTGCTTTTGAATATCACCATGGGTGGAAGTTTCTGGCCATTAGCATGGCAAGCTAGAACCACAGTGTGTCGCTTAGTAGGAGCCATTTTGTGGTCTTTACAAATGTAAACACACAAAGGAAATGAAACGTAATACCCGCGCGCTTCTTCTTCTATGGGGGCGGGTGCTTACCTTGGCGTAGAAGAAGAAGCACTTCCTCTTCTACGGGGAAAAAAGATGGCGGCTGTTTACCGTAGTTGCGAGACCTAAACTTTATGAAAATGAATCTTAATATTAATCCATATATAAAGCGCACCGGGTTATAAGCCGCACTGTCAGCTTTTGAGTAAATTTGTGTTTTTTAGGTGCGGCTAATAGTGCGGAAAATACGGTATTACTTCAATTGTTTTCAACGTTTTCTTAAAGCTTAGGTACTAGAGATGCGCGGATAGGCAATTATTTCATCCGCAACCGCATCAGAAAGTCGTCAACCATCCGCCATCCACCCGACCTAACATTTAATCAGAACCGCATCCGCCCGCACCCGCCCGTTGTTATATATCTAATATAGACGATGCAAGGCATTAGTGAGGTTATAAAGCTTTTGCCTGTTAAAGAAAGGAGACTGATCCAATGCAGCACAGACATTTGCGTGCCACGCTGTCACGGCCCAGACATCATATGGGAGCCGCGCTGAGCGCACCTCCAAGCGCGTCTCGCTGCCGGCGACGGCCGGGTATGGTCCCGACGCTCCAGCGCCATCCATTTTCAGGGCTAGTTGATTCGGCAGGTGGGTTGTTACACACTCCTTAGCGGGTTCCGACGTCCATGGCCACCGTCCTAGCTGCTGTCTATATCAACCAGGGTGAGCCCCACCCCTTTCGTGAGCGCACTGCGCGCGGAGTGACCCCTGTTACGCGCCCCCGGCAACGGGGGTGGCGGGCAGGTAAGCTGCGCGGGCGGAGCGCGCGGAGTGACCCCTGTTACGAGCCCCCGGCCACGGGGGTGGCGGGCAGGTAAGCTGCTTACCTGCTGCGCGTGACGCCGGCCGCGGCGAAGGCGGACAAGGCGGGGTGTCGGTACGGTGGGCGCGGTGGTGACCCTGGACGTGCGTCGGGCCCTTCTCGCGGATCGCCTCAGCTATGGCTCCCGGTGGGGCCCTCTCGGGGGAAGGGGCCTCGGTCCCGGACCCCGGCGAGGCGTCCCTTCTCCGCTCCGTAAAAGTGTCCATCTCTTTTTTTTTTTTTTTTCTTCTGTTGTGGCATATGCTGCAGGTGCCTGCTCGTTTTTCGTATGTGGGTAACAACATTTAACTATGTATATATATTTCCCAATTGGTTTAACTGCCACCCGCCTGAATCTATTTAAAATCTTTTTATTTTTTATTTTTCAACCGCCCGACCCGACCCGCGGATAAAATCAAATTTTTTTTAAATTTCATCCGCCCGATCCGCGGATAATCCGCGGACTCCGCGGTTGTGCCCGCAAACCGCGCATCTCTATTAGGTACCTAAGTTATATTCTTTAAGAAAAAAAAAAAATCATATTAGCATCATACAGTAATAAGTTCTGGAAAATCGTACATTTAAGTGCTGTCTGTGCCTTTATAATAAAGTATTTTAGTAAATAAAACCCTGGAAGACAAAACAATTTGTCTTCCTGGGGGTTAGGGATGTCCCGATCCAGGTTTTTGCACTTCCGATCCGATACCGATATTGTTTTTGCGTTTCCGATCCGATACCGATACTGACCGATACCGATACTGACCGATACTGGCCTATCCGAGCATGTATTAAAGTTGAAAGTTATTTAGCCTACTTAGTTGTCAGAATCATGTTGAAAAGGGTTTTAGTACTCTTGATAACAACTAGCCAGCTGAATTAGGGGAGTTTGAATAATACACAATGGTTGGTAACAAGAAACTGACCTGTTTATTCAAGGATAAACACAAAATAGACAAAATTATACATGACAAACAGAAATGGCATCATTGAACTAGGGCTGGGCGATATGGCCTTTTTTTAATATTGCGATATTTTAAGGCCATATTGCGATACACGATATATATCTCGATATTTTGCCTTAGCCTTGAATGAACACTTGATGCATATAATCACAGCAGTATGATGATTCTATGTGTTTTGATTGATTGATTGAGACTTTTATTAGTAGGTTGCACAGTGAAGTACATATTCCGTACAATTGACCACTAAATGGTAACACCCCAATAAGTTTTTCAACTTGTTTAAGACGGAGTCCACTTAAATTGATTCATGATACAGATATATACTATCAGATATATACTATCATCATAATACAGTCATCACACAAGATAATCACATTGAATTATTTACATTATTTATAATCCAGGGTATGGAGGGGGGCGCCGGATGTAAGTGTCAAAAAGACAGCCAAAAGAGTTTGATATGAGAATAAATCTAAAGTTAAAATATAGGGTAGAAATGCACCCATTTGCAGGAAATTTAGTCTTGATTTTCAAAATGTTCTTTCAAGGCTTGCATGTCTACATTAAAACATTCTTCTTCATACTGCATTAATATATGCTACTTTTAAACTTTCATGCAGAAAAGGAAATCACAACTAAAAAAATCACAAATTTTTTCATACGGTGTTGATGTGGACATTTTTGACATTTTGATGGTGTGGACGTGTGGCACCGAATGGAGATAAGCGTCTCTATAGACGTCACAATATTTGAACAATGATGACGAAAACCGTTTTCTCTGTCGTGTCCGAGTGTCGAAAATTGTTATGCGCTTATTTTTTTATTTGATTTTGTGCGTGGCATAGATTTGTCGTGCGCAGAGGACGTTTGAGCAGGCGCGCACCTTAGCGGCTGCGCTAGCATCACAGCTAACGTTAGCCATGCCGCTACCTCGCTCTCTGCTGGGAGAGGACGTATACGTATGTGACGTGTGACGTGACAGTATGTGACGTGTGACGTGACAGTATGTGACGCATGTCGTGACCGTATGTGACGTGTGTAAGAAGGTGCGCTCGCTGTCTGTAAGAGGGAGACACAGGAAAGAGTGAGAAGAGCCTGTCGTGTAATGCCAGCAGCTAAAAGCAACTGCGTGAGAATTGTGGATGTGTTGAAGGTGTGCTGGAAAATGCGGAACGGAAATTACGGAGCAGCAGAAAAGTGGAATGTATTATTTAAATAGGTGCGTTGGAAAACACGGACCGGAGTTTTTTTAAAAACTGGATCTGGATCGGCATTTTCCCATGCCTTGCCGATACGCAATTTTTGGCAAATATCGGCAGCCGATCCGATCCAAATATCGGATCGGGACATCCCTACTGGGGGTCAACCCATCCAGATCCAATCCCAGGATTTAGAGAAAGGAGGGGCGAGCAGAGCCCAAGAAGAGTCTCCTCATTGGCTGATACGATATATATTTAATTTTTTTTATTTTTTATTTGACAGGGACAGTACAATGAAACGTTGCTACCCATAGGTAACCGATGTCAAAGTACATAAGACTTCTAGTCACAAGTTAAATTGCAATCCTCATCCCTGGTTAGGTTTTTAAAAAAGTCAAAAACACATACATTCAAAATAATTGGCCCCATTTGTCCATTACTACACCCAGTTCTAATGCTCACAATCCTGATTTTCCTTAACCTCTTAAGGCCCAAGCTGTTTGTTTACATGCCTTTTTTATTTCTCTTTGCTATTTGGGCTTATTGGACCCTAATTAGAATAAAAACTAAGAATCATCTTTTTATATGATGTACTTAGTCCATAAGTACACAAACTTCATGTTTAGTGACATGCTAATTCTTATTTTTACAGTTTTTTTTCCAAAATTCCATTGTATGTTATACTCTCCTGACACCACCAGATGGCAGTATAAGTGTCCACATAAGCGGCCATAAGACCCCAATTCAGTAGTGTACACAATTTTGGAAGTAAGAGCTAAAAAGTGCTGTCCACTAGAGATGCGCGGATAGGCAATTATTTCATCCGCAACCGCATCACAAAAGTCGTCAACCATCCGCCATCCACCCGAACCAACATTTTATCAAAACCGCACCCGCCCGTTGTTATATATCTAATATAGATGATGCAAGGCATTAGTGAGGTTATAAAGCTTTTGCCTGTAAAGAAAGGAGACTGATCCAATGGAGCAGAGACATTCAATGCGTGCCACGCATCTCTTGGCCACGCATTCATGGCTAAGAGATATTAATGCGTGATAATATTATTTATCATTATTATAATATTATTGTCATTTCCATTAAGAAAGTGTTGACTATTGTTGCCAATGCCCTCAGATCAGGAGTGCGTTCCTCACACTTTGTGTGCGCAGTTGCAGCAAGCAGAACGAGGCTTTTAAGAAGTTAAAAAAATGTTTTAGAAAGACTAGGCCTATATTTTCGTTAGGTAAAAAAAATGTTCTGAATTTATTTCAATGAATATTAACTTGTTAACGTTATAATGCTCAAATAGGGACGAGGGCGGGGTGCACAGTGAAGCAGTGAACAATTTCGCGACAAAGATGAACCTTTTATTGATTGATCTGCAGCCATGACAAAATATCAGACAATCTCCATTGTCAACGACAGGCAGGAAAATAAAGATGAACACATAGCCTATGTTCTAGGCATAGGCTCATACGTTTTTAAGTTGAAATAAAAAAAATAAAAATAAAATGTGCCTCATAAGCCTTAGGCTGTCAATCACGCGCACAAACTTAAATTATACGATAACATATGTATGTCATCTCTATTTAAACAAAAATAAATAAAATAAATAATAATAATAAATTACCTGCAACTTATTGGCCAAGGCAAATAGCTGAAGGGGGGAAATCAAACCCATCAGACTGCACTTTATCATCAAACTTGAATTATAATGAAAATAGACAAAGCAGGCTAAATAGACTTACATTGTCGCCAATCGGAGATGCGCTTCACTTGAAAGCGAGGCCAAATAATTAACACACATAGTAGTATATCTCCAATAGAAAAAAACCCACAATAAACAACGTAATTGGCTTAATTCCTTTGCATTGTAGTGCGCCCAAACAACACGTAACCATCAAAATTATTTAGCTGACCGAACTCAATATAGGTTGGACATGGGCTTATTTGGTATAGCCTATAGGTAACGTAGACTAATTCCTTTAACATATCCAACCGTATGTCTACTTACTTTTTTTTGTTAGCACTATGCAGGAATAAAATGGCATCTACAGTGCCAGGATTCTTGCGAGAGCGCCTGGCCTCTAAAATGCGCCCTGCTGCGCTGAAGGAGCGCTCACTTGCGCCACTTGTTGCTGGGACGCGGTGCCTGATGAATAATTGACTGTTTCAAAGAGTGCTGCTCGTTTTTCGTATGTGGGCAACAACATTTAACTATGTATTAGAGATGCGCGGTTTGCGGGCACAACCGCGGAGTCCGCGGATTATCCGCGGATCGGGCGGATGAAATTAAAAAAAATAAGATTTTATCCGCGCGCCGGTCGGGTCGGGCGGATTAATTAGATTTTTTTTTTTTTTTTTTTTTTTTTTTTGTGGGTGGCAGTTAAACCAATTGGGAAATATATATACATAGTTAAATGTTGTTACCCACATACGAAAAACGAGCAGGCACCTGCTGCATATGCCACAACAGAAGAAAAAGAAAAGAAAAGAGATGGACACTTTTACGGAGCGGAGAAGGGACGCCTCGCCGGGGTCCGGGACCGAGGCCCCTCCCCCCGAGAGGGCCCCACCGGGAGCCGTAGCTGAGGCGATCCGCGAGAAGGGCCCGACGCACGTCCAGGGTCACTACCGCGCCCACCGCACCGACACCCCGCCTCGTCCGGTAAGCAGCTTACCTGCCCGCCACCCCCGTGGCCGGGGGCTCGTAACATGGGTCACTCCGCGCGCTCCGCCCGCGCAGCTTACCTGCCCGCCACTCCTGTTGCCAGGGGCGCGTAACAGGGGTCACTCCGCGCGCAGTGCGCTCACGAAAGGGGTGGGGCTCACCCTGGTTTATATAGAGAGCAGGACGGTGGCCATGGAAGTCGGAACCCGCTAAGGAGTGTGTAACAACCCACCTGCCAAATCAACTAGCCCTGAAAATGGATGGCGCTGGAGCGTGGGCCCATACCTGGCCGTCGCCGGCAGCGAGACGCGCTTGGAGGTGCGCTCAGCGCGGCTCCCATATGATTGTGCACTGGTGTGCGTCTGGGTCGTGACAGCGTGGCACGCGAAAGTCTGTGCTGCATTGGATCAGTCTCCTTTCTTTAACAGGCAAAAGCTTTATAACCTCACCATACCTGCCAACTTTTGAAATCAGAAAAACCTAGTAGCCAGGGTCCAAGGGCCGCAGGCCCCCGACGCTAAATGATTATTAGCATTCAGACAGGTTAAAATGTTGCTAAAACCATCACTTTTCTATCAGTCACAGTGACTTTTCAAAACAAAAATATTACAGCAAAAATCATATGGGTTGATTGACATGTTTATTCTGTAAGCTAACTTCAATAGTTTGAAATTATTTTGACAGTTAATGCCAGTTATCCTGTCAACCTTTCACAAGACTTCAATTTGTTAATTGAAAGTATAAACAGTATAAACACTTTTTAAAGTAAACAAATGGTAAAACAGTACTAAACAATTCCATAAAAAAAAAAATTGGTGTCATTATTAACTTTCTGTCCAAGTTTGTATAATCTACTGCCTTGTTCAATTGTAAAAAATATTCTGTGCCTAAAATTCACATTTCTATCACAATTATCATACTGTAAACATGGTAAGCTAACTTCATTAAAATTAATAGTCCTGTCAATAGCATGGAATTACAATTCAAATGTAGTTTTTTTGTAAGCCTTTCAAAAGAATTCAAAATATGAAACATTAATGAAAATTAATTGAAGCCATCAGACACTTGAAAAGTGGCACAGCGCATCTCTAATGTAATCATTTGAACTTTTCAACAGAAATAGCACTGCAAAAATATTAAGGACATACTTCTGTATTTTGGTAGTTATGCTGTCAACATTTAACAAGATTTCTTCAACTTGGACTTGAAAGCATAAATAGTATAAACACTTTTAACAGTATGTCGTGCTGTGAAATACAGCCGACAGGATTGCGCACCAAACACGAAGCAAGGCCAAAGCGCATGCATGGTGCAGGAGAACAAAGGACTTCTTTCATTTAAGGTTTGTGATAAACCATCAAACTCATTCGTTAAAAGGACTCTATAGTAATATAAAGCGAATTTTTCTGGACATTATCATGCAAGAAAAGTTTATTTTTGGGACCGCGATCACCGCGTAATGATTTTTAAAGGTTGCATTACAAACATGTAACTGTCCCATGTGATCAGCCAGTGCGATTGGAAATCCATGCTCAATTATTGCCTCCGTAAATAAAACTTCGGGCGGGTGCGGGCGGATGGCGGGCGGGTGCAGTTCTGATCAAACGTTACATCGGGTGGATGGCGGATGGTTGACGACTTTCTGACGCGGTTGCGGATGAAATAAATTGCCTATCCGCGCATCTCTACTATGTATATATATTTCCAAATTGGTTCAACCGCAACCCGCCGGCATCTATTTAAAATCTATTTTTACCCGCCCGACCCGCGGTTTATCCGCGGACTCCGCGGTTGTGTCCGCAAACCGCGCATCTCTACTGTCCACGCATGTGGCCACTAAGCCTTTAGATTAATGCCACTTTTTCAGTTTTGCAGAGAAAAGCTTAATGTTGGACTGTGACTTTAACTCCAGTGGCAAAGAGTTCCACAGATGTGAGGCCTTCACTGAGAACGCAGACTGACCCAGAGTGGTCTGGCATATAGTAAAGCGCGTAAACTTGTGTGCTGTAAAGTATCGCTTGTGGAAATATCGCAATAACTGCGCTTGCCTTTACAGCATATACTACTGAAAAAAACCCTAAAAGAGGACATTTAGAGGAAGAAAATCCTGCAGATTGCGCCTTCAAACCTCTTTATATATTCAAATGACCTTAAAAAATAATTTACAATCCAAAACAGAGACTGTTTAAGCACAAATGTCTACTCTACTATGCACAATTGATACCTATATAAACTATATTTTTGAATATCGGTTATTTTGCAGTTTGATCAATGTTGTCTAAAGATTATCCATTGTTATCATGAAAATGTGCACAGTAGCGTTAAAACAGTTTGTAATGGCGCACAAGCATCGTACATCACTCCACTCAGTGCACCCACTTGGTTTCTCAGTCCTGTAACAAGATAGCGTGTCCCTTGGACAGACCTGTTGATGTGAAGCCATCCATCTGCACTTCAATGTGTCTTTTAATAAACCCAGTGCTAGATGAGCCTCAGCTGCTCCGCCCATCTAATTGAGCTCATGTCCATCATAGTTAGCAATCACTCAATTGGCCAATCAAACGTCATCTGTGCAAAGCACCCGTCAAACACACCACTGAGGTTTAGGGATGACTCACCAGCCATGTGTAAAATATACTTGACAAAACATTGCGACATGTGAGACTAGTACCGTATTTTCCGCACCATAAGCCGCCCTGGGTTATAACCCGCGCTTTCAATGAACGGCATATTTCAAAACTTTGTCCACCTATAAGCCGCCCCGTGTTGTAAGCCGCATCTAACTGCGCTAAAGGGAATGTCAAAAAAACAGTCAGATAGGTCAGTCAAACTTTAATAATATATTAAAAACCAGCGTGATGTGGGCGCGCATGGAGTCGTATATCAACATGGACGGAGCTGCGTGAAAAAAGCCACCCGGCCTCTTCGCGTAAACTTAAACTTCCCTTAACCACTCGCTCATCTTTTCTTCATCCATCCATCCCTTCGAGTTAGCTTTTATGATGACGCCGGCTGGAAAGGTCTCTTTTGGCAAGGTCTTCCTTTTGAATATCACCATGGGTGGAAGTTTCTGGCCATTAGCATGGCAAGCTAGAACCACAGTGAAGGATGACTTCTCATTCCCTGTGGTGCGAATATTCACCGTACGTGCTCCCGTTGTATCCACGGTGCGGTTCACAGGAATATCAAAAGTCAGTGGAACCTCGTCCATGTTGATAATGTTCTCTGGCCGGATCTTTTTTTCAGCTATCTTGTTTTTACAATATGCACGGAAAGTAGCCAGCTTTTCTTGAAAGTCTTTAGGCAGTTGCTGTGAAATAGTAGTCCGTGTGCGGATGGAGAGATTGCGTCTTTTCATGAACCGGATCCCTGTCGCTTAGTAGGAGCCATTTTGTGGTCTTTACAGATGTAAACACACAAAGGAAATGAAACGTAATATCCGCGCGCTTTTTCTTCTTCTACGCGGGCGGGTGGTTGCTTACAGTAGAAGAAGAAGCGCTTCCTGTTCTATGGGGGCGGGTGCTTACCTTGGCGGTTGCTTGCGTAGAAGAAGAAGCACTTCCTCTTCTAAGGGGAAAAAAGATGACGGCTGTTTACCGTAGTTGCGAGACCGAAACTTTATGAAAATGAATCTTAATATTAATCCATATATAAAGCGCACCGGGTTATAAGCCGCACTGTCAGCTTTTGAGTAAATTTGTGGTTTTTAGGTGCGGCTAATAGTGCGAAAAATACGGTAATAATATGAAGTCGGTAAAATGTACAGAATAAAGAAAGTTTAGTTAGAAGGATTTAATTGATCTTTGAACTTAGAATTCTGCCAATAGAATTAATTCATATAAGATTAGGGATTATAAGTAGTACCTCAATTTTAATGGGAGACAGGTCTGGACTACAGTTCCCCCACTCTTTTACTACGACGCCACGCTGTTGTAACACGTGCAGAATGTGGCTTGACATTGTCTTGCTGAAATAAGCAGGGGCGTCCATCAATCAATCAATCAATCAATGTTTATTTATATAGCCCTAAATCACAAGTGTCTCAAAGGGCTGCACAAGCCACGACGACATCCTCGGTACAGAGCCCACATAAGGGCAAGGAAAAACTCACCCCAGTGGGACGTCGATGTGAATGACTATGAGAAACCTTGGAGAGGACCACATATGTGGGTAACCCCCCCCCTCTAGGGGAGACCGAATGCAATGGATGTTGAGTGGGTCTGACATAATATTGAGTCCAGTCCATAGTGGATCCAACATAATAGTAAGAGTCCAGTCCATAGTGGATCTAACATAATAGTGTGAGAGTCCAGTCCATAGTGGATCTAACATAATAGTGTGAGAGTCCAGTCCATAGTGGATCTAACATAATATTGTGAGAGTCCAGTCCATAGTGAATCCAACATAATACTAAGAGTCCAGTCCATAGTGGATCTAACATAATATTGTGAGAGTCCAGTCCATAGTGAATCCAACATAATACTAAGAGTCCAGTCCATAGTGGATCTAACATAATAGTGTGAGAGTCCAGTCCATAGTGAATCCAACATAATAGTGTGAGAGTCCAGTCCATAGTGGATCTAACATAATAGTGTGAGAGTCCAGTCCATAGTGAATCCAACATAATACTAAGAGTCCAGTCCATAGTGGATCTAACATAATAGTGTGAGAGTCCAGTCCATAGTGGATCTAACATAATAGTGTGAGAGTCCAGTCCATAGTGGATCTAACATAATAGTGTGAGAGTCCAGTCCATAGTGGATCTAACATAATAGTGTGAGAGTCCAGTCCATAGTGGATCTAACATAATATTGTGAGAGTCTAGTCCATAGTGGATCTAACATAATAGTGTGAGAGTCCAGTCCATAGTGGATCTAACATAATAGTGTGAGAGTCCAGTCCATAGTGGATCTAACATAATATTGTGAGAGTCCAGTCCATAGTGAATCCAACATAATACTACGAGTCCAGTCCATAGTGGATCTAACATAATAGTGTGAGAGTCCAGTCCATAGTGAATCCAACATAATACTAAGAGTCCAGTCCATAGTGGGTCTGACATAATATTGTGAGAGTCCAGTCCATAGTGGATCCAACATAATAGTAAGAGTCCAGTCCATAGTGGATCTAACATAATATTGTGAGAGTCCAGTCCATAGTGGATCTAACATAATAGTGTGAGAGTCCAGTCCATAGTGGATCTAACATAATATTGTGAGAGTCCAGTCCATAGTGAATCCAACATAATACTAAGAGTCCAGTCCATAGTGGATCTAACATAATATTGTGAGAGTCCAGTCCATAGTGAATCCAACATAATACTAAGAGTCCAGTCCATAGTGGATCTAACATAATAGTGAGAGTCCAGTCCATAGTGGATCTAACATAATATTGTGAGAGTCCAGTCCATAGTGGATCTAACATAATAGTGTGAGAGTCCAGTCCATAATGGATCTAACATAATATTGTGAGAGTCCAGTCCATAGTGGATCTAACATAATACTAAGAGTCCAGTCCATAGTGGATCTAACATAATAGTGTGAGAGTCCAGTCCATAGTGAATCCAACATAATACTAAGAGTCCAGTCCATAGTGGATCTAACATAATAGTGTGAGAGTCCAGTCCATAGTGAATCCAACATAATAGTAAGAGTCCAGTCCATAGTGGATCTAACATAATAGTGTGAGAGTCCAGTCCATAGTGAATCCAACATAATACTAAGAGTCCAGTCCATAGTGGATCTAACATAATAGTGTGAGAGTCCAGTCCATAGTGAATCCAACATAATAGTAAGAGTCCAGTCCATAGTGGGGTCAGCAGGAAACCATCTCGAGTGGAGACGGGTCAGCAGCGCAAAGATGTCCCCAACCGATGCACAGGCGAGCGGTCCACCCCTGGTCTCGAGTCTGGACAGCCAGCACTTCATCCATGGCCACCGAACCTGTGTGTCTCCCCCTCCACAAGGGATAAGGGAGAGCAGAGGAGAAAAGAAAAGAAACGGCAGATCAACTGGTCTAAAAAAAAAAGAAGAAAAAAAGGGGGGCTTATTAAAGGCTAGAGTATACAAATGAGTTTTAAGATGGGACTTAAATGTCCATGAAAAATACCTCGCTTGGATGGCAACATATGTTGCTCCAAAACCGGTATGTGTAAGTTACCCATGCCTTGGGCACTAATACACCCCCATACCATCACAGATGCTGGCTTTTACACTTTGCTCCTATAACATACTTGCCAACCTTGAGACCTCCGATTTCGGGAGGTGGGGGGTGGAGCGCGGCGTGGTTGGGGGCGTGGTTAAGAGGGAAGGAGTATATTGACAGCTAGAATTCACCAAGTCAAGTATTTAATACATATATATATATATATATATATATATATATATATATATATACATACATCCTGAAAATATGCAAACAGCTGTGTTTAGATAATTGATACTTCAAACTTGCATAAATAAATATTAAGGAATATAACATAACTTGGCTTCTGAGAGCTTCAAAATGTAATGAATAAAATGCTAAAGTTGTTGATAAACAAGCAATTATTTTAATAATTAAATATGGTCATTTTAAATGAATTATTATAATTTAAAATTAATTATTTCAAATATGTTTATTTTAATGTATAATTCTATGGCTGGATGTAATAAGGAGTCAGAAAAAATACAATTAATTTTGATGTTTTTAGCAAAATATAGTAAAAATGTATTTAGTTATTTTAAAAAAAATTAATAAATATATTTATTTTTTAGGTAAGATAAACATAATAATACAATTTGTCTCTAGTCTGGATGATTTAGTTCTTGTCACCCTGTTGTCCTCCCGTCGTGGAAAAAAGGCTGTCCTCACTCAGGTCCTCATGGACCTGGAGGGGGCGTGGCCTCCAGCTCCGGCTGAAAATCGGGAGATTTTCGGGAGAATATTTGTCCCGGGAGGTTTTCGGGAGAGGCGCTGAATTTCGGGAGTCTCCCGGGAAATTCGGGAGGGTTGGCAAGTATGTCCTACAACAGTCCGAATGGTTCTTTTCCTCTTTGGTCCGGAGGACACGACGTCCACAGTTTCCAAAAACAATTTGAAATGTGGACTCGTTAGACCACAGAACACTCAGTCCATCTTAGATGAACTCGGGGCCCAGCGAAGCCGGCGGCGTTTCTGGGTGTTGTCGCTTTGCATAGTAGTTTAAACTTGCACTTACAGATGTAGCGACCAACTATAGTTACTGACAGTGGTTTTTCCTAATGTGTTCCTGAGCCCATGTGGTGATATCCTTTACACACTGATGTCGCTTTTTGATGCAGTACCGCCCGAGGGATCGATTCGCCACTTAGGTGCAGGGATTGCTCCAGATTCTCTGAATCCTTTAATGATATTAGAATCAGAATCAGAATCAGCTTTATTGTCATTACGCAAGGTAACGAGATTGAGGCCATTCCATACAGTGCGATGTGTGCATGCTAGAAAAACAATGTGCAAATATATAAAAATATAAACAATGTAGAAGTGCAATGAATATGGTGTGAAATGAATATATACACGAAAAAAAAACAAAAAAAAAACAGGGTGGTTGGTGGAATGGGTTATTGCACCGAAGAGAAGGCACTTATGAGGGACAATGGGGCAGTCTGTTCAGGATGGTTATGGCCCTGGGGAAGAAGCTGGTGATGGTAGATGGTAGATGGTGAAATCCCTAAATTCCTTGCAATAGCCTGGTTGAGAAATGTTGTTCTTAAACAATTTTCTAATGCATTTGTTGACAAAGTGGTGACCCTCGCCCCATCCTTGTTTGTGAATGACTGAGCATTTCATGGAAGCTGCTTTTATACCCAATCATGGCACCCACTTCTTCCTAATTAGCCTGTTCACCTGTGGGATGTTCCAAATAAGTGTTTGATAAAGTCTTTTCTGCCACTTGTGCCAGCTTTTTTGAAACATGTTGCAGGCATCAAATTCCAAATGAGCTAATATTTGCAAAAAAATAACAACGTTTTCCGGTTTGAACGTTAAATATCTTGTCTTTGCAGTCTATTCAATTGAATATAAGGATTTGCAAATCATTGTATTCTCTTTTTATTTACCATTTACACAACGTGACAACTTCCACTGGTTTTTGGGTTTTGTATATGAATTATGTGCCCATAATTACATTTGAATAATCACATTTAACAACCTTGCAATTGCGGTCATTTTCTGGAAAAAAAAAATCATAACTAGCTTGAGATAATTCAGCAACTTTTATTTTGATAGCACAGTGAAAACCTCCTAGATCAGTGTTTTTCAACCTTTTTTGAGCCAAGGCACATTTTCGGCGTTGAAAAAATCCGTAGCAGAAATCACTAAAAAACTAAACTCAGTTGACAGTAAAAAGTCGTTGTCGCAATTGTTGGATATGACTTTAAAGCATAACCAAGCACGCATCACTATAGCTCTTGTCTCAAAGTAGGTGTACTGTCACCACCTGTCACATCACACCCTGACTTATTTTGAGTTTTTTTGCTGTTTTCCCGTGTGTACTGTTTTAGTTCTTGTCCTGTGCTCCTATTTTGGTGGCTTTTCCTCTTTTTGTTTTTGTATTTTCCTGTTGCAGTTTCATGTCTTCCTTTGAGCGATATTTCCTGCATTTACTTTACTTATTTCACTTTTAGCAATCAAGAACAGTTGTTTTTATCCTTCTTTGTGGGGACATTGTTGATTGTCATGTCATGTTCGGATGTACATTGTGGACGCCGTCTTTGCTCCGCAGTAAGTCTTTGCTCCGCAGTAAGTCTTTGCTGTCGTCCAGCATTCTGTTTTTGTTTACTTTGTAGCCAGTTCAGTTTTAGTTTCGTTCTGCATAGCCTTCCCTAAGCTTCAATATCTTTTCTTTGGGGCACTCACCTGAATCTGGGTATTATCTTCGACCCAACTCTCTCCTTTGAGTCACACATTAAGAGTGTTACTAAAACGGCCTTCTTTCATCTCCGTAATATCGCTAAAATTCGTTCTATTTTATCCACCAGCGACGCAGAGATCATTATTCATGCGTTCGTTACGTCTCGTCTCGACTACTGTAACGTATTATTTTCGGGTCTCCCTATGTCTAGCATTAAAAAATTACAGTTGGTACAAAATGCGGCTGCTAGACTTTTGACAAGAACAAGAAAGTTTGATCATATTACGCCTATACTGTATATACCTTTATATACATATATACATATACAGGTAAAAGCCAGTAAATTAGAATATTTTGAAAAACTTGATTTATTTCAGTAATTGCATTCAAAAGGTGTAACTTGTACATTATATTTATTCATTGCACACAGACTGATGCATTCAAATGTTTATTTCATTTAATTTTGATGATTTGAAGTGGCAACAAATGAAAATCCAAAATTCCGTGTGTCACAAAATTAGAATATTACTTAAGGCTAATACAAAAAAGGGATTTTTAGAAATGTTGGCCAACTGAAAAGTATGAAAATGAAAAATATGAGCATGTACAATACTCAATACTTGGTTGGAGCTCCTTTTGCCTCAATTACTGCGTTAATGCGGCGTGGCATGGAGTCGATGAGTTTCTGGCACTGCTCAGGTGTTATGAGAGCCCAGGTTGCTCTGATAGTGGCCTTCAACTCTTCTACGTTTTTGGGTCTGGCATTCTGCATCTTCCTTTTCACAATACCCCACAGATTTTCTATGGGGCTAAGGTCAGGGGAGTTGGCGGGCCAATTTAGAACAGAAATACCATGGTCCGTAAACCAGGCACGGGTAGATTTTGCGCTGTGTGCAGGCGCCAAGTCCTGTTGGAACTTGAAATCTCCATCTCCATAGAGCAGGTCAGCAGCAGGAAGCATGAAGTGCTCTAAAACTTGCTGGTAGACGGCTGCGTTGACCCTGGATCTCAGGAAACAGAGTGGACCGACACCAGCAGATGACATGGCACCCCAAACCATCACTGATGGTGGAAACTTTACACTAGACTTCAGGCAACGTGGATCCTGTGCCTCTCCTGTCTTCCTCCAGACTCTGGGACCTCGATTTCCAAAGGAAATGCAAAATTTGCATGGTTGGGTGATGATTTGGGGTGCCATGTCATCTGCTGGTGTCGGTCCACTCTGTTTCCTGAGATCCAGGGTCAACGCAGCCGTCTACTAGCAAGTTTTAGAGCACTTCATGCTTCCTGCTGCTGACCTGCTCTATGGAGATGGAGATTTCAAGTTCCAACAGGACTTGGCGCCTGCACACAGGCGGGGGGGGGGGGGGGCACAGGTCCGGTGGCCATGGATGAAGTGCTGGCTGTCCAGAGTCGGGACCCGGGGTGGACCGCTCGCCTGTGCATCGGCTGGGAACATCTCTGCGCTGCTGACCCGTCTCCGCTCGGGATGGTGTCCTGCTGGCCCCACTATGGACTGGACTCTTACTATTATGTTGGATCCACTATGGACTGGACTCTCACAATATTATGTCAGACCCACTCGACATCCATTGCTTTCGGTCTCCCCTAGAGGGGGGGGGGGGGGTTACCCACATATGCGGTCCTCTCCAAGGTTTCTCATAGTCATTCACATCGACGTCCCACTGGGGTGAGTTTTTCCTTGCCCGTATGTGGGCTTTGTACCGAGGATGTCGTTGTGGCTTGTGCAGCCCTTTGAGACACTTGTGATTTAGGGCTATATAAATAAAGATTGATTGATTGATGTTCGGATGTACATTGTGGACGCCGTCTTTGCTCCGCAGTAAGTCTTTGCTGTCGTCCAGCATTCTGTTTTTGTTTACTTTGTAGCCAGTTCAGTTTTAGTTTCGTTCTGCATAGCCTTCCCTAAGCTTCGATATCTTTTCTTTGGGGCACTCACCTTTTGTTTATTTTTGGTTTAAGCATTAGACACCGTTTTACCTTCAAACTGCCTCCCGCTGTTTCCGACATCTACAAAAGCAACTAGCAACCGGCTGCCACCTACTGATATGGAAGAGTATTACACGGTTACTCTGCCGATCTCTAGATAGCACCGACACTCAACAACAACACATCATTTGCAGACTATAATTACTGGCTTGCAAAAAATACTTTTTTAACCCAAATAGGTGAATTTAGATAATCTCCCACGGCACACCAGACTGTATCTCACACAGTGGTTGAAAAACACTGTCCTAGATAATAACCTGACGTGATAAAGTTGACAAAGCCTTTGCCTTTCAGGAGCCGTACTACGTGCGATGCATCAAGCCGAATGAACGGAAGTCCCCCCTGCTGTTTGACGACGCTCGCTGCCAGCATCAGGTGGCCTATCTGGGCCTGCTGGAGAACGTCATGGTCCGCAGGGCGGGATTCGCCTACAGGCAGCCATACGCTCGCTTCTTGCAACGGTAACAGAGATACTGATGACGATTCACTTCATATTGACTCCACGCTGATGTTTAATGCAACGTTCTATAGGTATAAGATGACGTGTGAGTACACTTGGCCCAACCACCTGATGGATTCGGACCAGGAGGCGGTGGAGGCCATCGTCAAACAGCACAGTTTCCAGGACGACGTGGCGTACGGCCACACCAAGCTGTTTGTGCGAACGCCCCGGTCTCTCTTCACTTTGGAACAGGAGCGTGCCGCCCTCATCCCCATCCTGGTCCTTTTCCTACAAAAGGTCAGCCAGCTCGCCTTTGCATAGAATCACATACCTGCCAACTACTCCGGTTTTCCCGTAATTAGTACGGTTTTCATCAACCTATTCCGGGTTACGGTTGCAGTGATAACAAATACGGTTTTTCATTAATTAAAAAAAAAAAAATTTTTTTAAATGCGCGAGGCTATTTATAGCACCGCTGCCAAGCACGAGGCACCAGTTGCCAATGTTTCCAAACGAGCGAACGATCATGGAATCAGCCGGAGAAAAATCGCAAACGAGTCTTAAACCGAAAAGAAAACTGCAGTCATTCCGTGAAGAATATTCAAAAGCCTTTATTATCCGTTCCAAAAAGGGTGAAAACTACGCGAATTGCACCTTGTGCAGACAAGATTTTTCGATCGGACACGGAGGAATTAGCGATGTAAAAGACCACGTTGGGACAAAAGAACACAAGTCTAATGCCGTTGCTAGCGATACAAGTGGAAAACTTTCGACGTTTTTTCGGATTTTAGCCACAAAAAGGTAATGACACCAATGTTATCTATTGGAATTGCTTAGTACTGTTATACTGTTAAAAGTGTTTATACTATTTATGCTTTCAAGTCCAAGTTGAAGAAATCTTGTTAAATGTTGACAGCATAACTACCAAAATACAGAAGTATGTCCTTAATATTTTTGCAGTGCTATTTCTGTTGAAAAGTTAAAATGATTACATTAGAGATGTGATGTGCCACTTTTCAAGTGTCTGATGGCTTCAATTCATTTTCATGAATTTTTCATATTTTGAATTCTTTTGAAAGGCTTACAAAAAAACTACATTTGAATTGTAATTCCATGCTATTGACAGGACTATTAATTTTAATGAAGTTAGCTTACCATGTTTACAGTATGATAATTGTGATAGAAATGTGAATTTACATTTTAGAATTTTGATGACATGTTTTAAATTGGTTAAAATCCAATCTGCACTTTGTTAGAATATTTAACAAATTGGACCAAGCTATATTTCTAACAAAGACAAATCAGTATTTCTTCTAGATTTTCCAGAACAAAAATTTTAAAAGAATTTCAAAATACTTTGAAATAAGATTTAAATTTGATTCTACAGATTTTCTAGATTTGCCATGTATCATAACATGGAAATCTAGGAGAATGTGTTGTGGATGATTGTGGACTGGGAATTTTTTTAATTTAATTTTTTTACACATTTTTATTAAAAAAAATTAGTACGGTTTTCATCAACCTATTCCGGGTTACGGTTGCAGTGATAACAAATACGGTTTTTCATTAATTAAAACATTTTTTTTTTTAAAAATGCGCGAGGCTATTTATAGCACCGCTGCCAAGCACGAGGCACCAGTTGCCATTGTTTCCAAACGAGCGAACGATCATGGAATCAGCCGGAGAAAAATCGCAAACGAGTCTTAAACCGAAAAGAAAACTGCAGTCATTCCGTGAAGAATATTCAAAAGCCTATCCGGGAATAATTATCCGTTCCAAAAAGGGTGAAAACTACGCGAATTGCACCTTGTGCAGACAAGATTTTTCGATCGGACACGGAGGAATTAGCGATGTAAAAGACCACGTTGGGACAAAAGAACACAAGTCTAATGCCGTTGCTAGCGATACAAGTGGAAAACTTTCAACGTTTTTTCGGATTTTAGCCACAAAAAGGTAATGACACCAATGTTATCTATTGGAATTGTTTCGTACTGTTATACTGTTAAAAGTGTTTATACTATTTATGCTTTCAAGTCCAAGTTGAAGAAATCTTGTTAAATGTTGACAGCATAACTACCAAAATACAGAAGTATGTCCTTAATATTTTTGCAGTGCTATTTCTGTTGAAAAGTTCAAATGATTACATTAGAGATGTGATGTGCCACTTTTCAAGTGTCTGATGGCTTCAATTAATTTTCATTCATTTTTCATATTTTGAATTCTTTTGAAAGGCTTACAAAAAAAACTACATTTGAATTGTAATTCCATGCTATTGACAGGACTATTAATTGTAATGAAGTTAGCTTACCATGTTTACAGTATGATAATTGTGATAGAAATGTGAATTTTAGGCACAGAATATTTTTTACAATTGAACAAGGCAGTAGATTATACAAGCTTGGACAGAAAGTTAATAATGACACCAATTTTTTTTTAATGGAATTGTTAGATAGGTTGATTGGCAACACTAAAATTGGCCCTAGTGTGTGAATGTGAGTGTGAAAATGTGAGTGTGAATGTTGTCTGTCTATCTGTGTTGGCCCTGCGATGAGGTGGCGACTTGTCCAGGGTGTACTCCGCCTTCCGCCCGATTGTAGCTGAGATAGGCTCCAGCGCCCCCCGCGACCCTGAAGGGAATAAGCGGTAGAAAATGGATGGATGGATGTTTAGTACTGTTTTACCATTTGTTTACTGTAAAAAGTGTTTATACTTTCAATGAACAAATTGAAGTCTTGTGAAAGGTTGACAGGATAACTGGCATTAACTGTCAAAATCATTTCAAACTATTGAAGTTAGCTTACAGAATAAACATGTCAATCAACCCATATGATTTTTGCTGTAATATTTTTGTTTTGAAAAGTCACTGTGACTGATAGAAAAGTGATGCTTTTAGCAACATTTTAACCTGTCTGAATGCAATCAATCATTTTGCGTCGGGGGGGCGAAGCCTGAACCCCCCACCAGGACTTTGTCCTGGACCTACCGGGCCCTGGACCCTGGCTACTAGGTTTTTCTGATTTCAAAAGTTGGCAGGTATGGAATAAACACTATGCCAGACATAGACAAATTAAGGCCCGGGGGCCACATGCGGCCCAATAAGTTTTTCAATCTGGCCCGTTGGACATTCCCAAATAATTGTTGTATATCTTTAACTGTAGCTGCCATTATGATGTGCAGTGATGTTTTCAAATGGCCGTGAGTCTTGAACTATACAAAGTATTTCAATGGTTGGAATCTGCGCTTTTGCATGATATACTAGTTACTATGGTAATCTAATTAGTAGTGATGGGTTGATGAGGCGTCATGAAGCGTTTCGACACATTGCAAAACTGTATTGATACTGTGTCGATACTGTGTCACTAAATACTGACATCTGCTGGACATTAAAAATCCCTACAGGCAACCTATGGACCGACTCAACTGACACTGATTTGATGCCCTAGTACAGGGGTCACCAACCTTTTTGAAAACAAAAACTACTTCTTGGGTACTGATTAATGCGAAGGGCTACCAGTTTGATACACACTTAAATAAATAAATATATTGGCATTTGTAAGCAGAGGTGGGTAGTAACGCACTACATTTACTCCGTTACATCTACTTGAGTAACTTTTGGGATAAATTGTACTTCTAAGAGTAGTTTTAATGCAACATACTTTTACTTTTACTTAAGTATATTTATAGAGAAGGAACGCTACTTTTACTCCGCTACTTTTACTCCGCTACTTTTATCTACATTCAGCTCGCTACTCGCTACTAATTTTTATCGATCTGTTAATGCACGCTTTGTTTGTTTTGGTCTGTCAGACAGACCTTCATAGTGCCTGCGTTTCAACAAATACAGTCACTGGTGACGTTCACTCCGTTCCACCAATCAGATGCAGTCACTGGTGACGTTGGACCAATCAAACAGAGCTAGGTGGTCACATGACCTGACTTAAACAAGTTGAAAAACTTATTGGGGTGTTACCATTTAGTGGTCAATTGTACGGAATATGTACTGTACTGTGCAATCTACTAATAAAAGTTCCAATCAATCAATCAAAAGTGTGAAGGAAAAAAGATACTTGTTTTATTTCAACCGTACCGTCAAAAGCCTCAAGACTGACCGCACATGAGGACGTTCCTGTCTTCACAATAAAAGTGCCGCGCCATCGCGCTTGCGCTTTCAAAACAAGAGTCTCCGAAAGCCAGCGCAAACAAGCTAGCAAGCTACGGAGTTTGACGCCAATATATTTCTTGTAAAGTGTATAAAAACGAATATGGAAGCTGGACAAATAGGATGCCAAAAACCCACCACTTTCATGTGGTATTAGACAGAAAGGAGGAACTTTTCTTCTCCTCCATTTGAAAACGTGGACGTTATCATCACAACTGTCTGATTACAATCAATGCAAGTCATCAGAATCAGGTAATACACCAACTTATATTCTAGTCTTCATGAAAGAAAGGAACCTATATGTTAAACATGCATGTATATTCATTAAAACACCTTTAACATGTAAACAAAAACAGCAAAATAAATACTTATAAATTATATACTGTATATATCAATGTATGTATGTATATATATATATATATATATATATATATATATATATATATATATATATATATGATATGTGTGTGTATGTTACTCATCAGTTACTCAGTACTTGAGTAGTTTTTTCACAACATACTTTTTACTTTTACTCAAGTAAATATTTGGGTGACTACTCCTTACTTTTACTTGAGTAATAAATCTCTAAAGTAACAGTACTCTTACTTGAGTACAATTTCTGGCTACTCTACCCACCTCTGTTTGTAAGTTACACGTAAGTGTGATTTAAACAAGAATAGCTAAATAAATAAATCTATATATATATATATAAAAAATGGGTATTTCTGTCTGTCATTCCGTCGTACATTTTTTTTTCCTTTTACGGAAGGTTTTTTGTAGAGAATAAATGATGAAAAAAACACTTAATTGAACGGTTTAAAAGAGGAGAAAACACGAAAAAAATAAAAATAAAATTTTGAAACATAGTTTATCTTCAATTTCGACTCTTTAAAATTCAAAATTCAACCGACAAAAAGAAGAGAAAAACTAGCTAATTTGAATCTTTTTGAAAAAATTAAAAAAAGAATTTATGGAACATCATTAGTCATTTTTCCTGATTAAGATGCATTTTAGAATTTTGATGACATGTTTTAAATTGGTTAAAATCCAATCTGCACTTTGTTAGAATATTCAACAAATTGGACCAAGCTATATTTCTAACAAAGACAAATCAGTATTTCTTCTAGATTTTCCAGAACAAAAATTTTAAAAGAATTTCAAAATACTTTGAAATAAGATTTAAATTTGATTCTACAGATTTTCTAGATTTGCCATGTATCATAACATAGAAATCTAGGAGAATGTGTTGTGGATGATTGTGGACTGGGAATTTTTTTAATTTAATTTTTTTACACATTTTTATAAAAAAAAAAAAGTTTTTCCGACGTATTACATTTTAGACAATTTCTCTTAGTTATTATTTCTCCGGCTGTAGAAAAGAGCCGCTCACAGGGCACAGAGGAGGCGTCAGTGCGACACAGTTGGCGTATCGGTCACGTGACCAAAACAGCTCATGATCGGTCACGTGACTTTCTAAAAGCGGTACGCGCACCGACACAGGGTTTCGCTCTATGAGCTCGACGCATGCGCCGATGCATCGGTGTTGCCGGACCCATCACTACTAATTAGTTACTATGGTAATCTGTCACAGCAGCTCAGGCGAGGCACCAAGCACTGGGTGGGGGAGCGTTTCCACAGAGTGTTTCCAGAGCGGCCAGCCTGCAATGCGGGTGTCAGGGACAGACGCGGAAGGACATTTTTACAACAAAGTTCTAAAGCTTAGTGATACATCACATATATCAGATTGTAGGTGGGTTTTTTTTACCCTTAGCGTTCATATTTCGCTGTGTTTGTTGCATTTCGCTTGATTGTAAAATATGTGGATGGAGAAGGGGTGTGACGTTCATATGTTGTCAATATTCAGTGTTTTATCCTTCATAGTTAATATTGTAAATCCCACATTCTTTATTTTCATTTACATTCTGGGTGTCTCATTCAGTGCATTTTTTTTAAATGACATTACATTTTTAAGGCATCTAAAACTAATGTAAAGTATCAAAGAAGAGAAGAGCAAGTAATTATTACATTTGAACAGAAGTGTAGATAGAACATGTTGTAACAGAAAATAAGCAGATATTAACAATAAATGAACAAGTAGATTAATAATACATTTTTACAGCTTGTCTTTCATAATGTGTACAAAATAATAGGTGTATAAATGACACAATATGTTACTGCATACGACTAATTAGGAGCCTTTGTTTGTTTACTTACTACTAAAAGACAAGTTGTCTAGTATGTTCACTGTTTTATTTAAGGACAAAATTGCAATAATAAACATATGTTTAATGTACCCTAAGATTTTTTGTTAAAATAAAGCCAATAATGCAATTTTTTGTGGTCCCCTTTATTTACATTTTGGTACCGGTACCAAAATATTGGTATCAAGACAATCCTATTAGATACCAAAAAGATGCCTAGTGTTGTCCCATACTAATATTTTCGTACCGGTACCAAAATGTTTTTCGATACTTTTCGGTACTTTCTAAATAAAGGAGACCACAGAAAATGGCATTATTGGCTTTATTTTAACAAAAAATCTTAGGGTACATGAAACATATGTTTATTATTGCAATTTAGTCCTTAAATAAAATAGTGAACATACTAGACAACTTGTCTTTTAGTAGTAAGTAAACAAACAAAGACTCCTAATTAGTCTATGCAGTAACATATTGTGTCATTTATACACCTATTATTTTGTCAACATTATAAAGGACAAGTGGTAGAAAATGAATTATTAATCTACTTGTTCATTTACTGTTAATATCTGCTTATTTTCTCTTTTAACATGTTCTATCTACACTTCTGTTCAAATGTAATAATCACTTATTCTTCTCTTCTTTGATACTTTACATTAGTTTTGGATGATACCACAAATTTGGGTATCAATCCGATACCAAGTCGTTACATGATCATACATTGGTCATATTCAAAGTCCTCATGTGTCCAGGGACGTATTTCCTGAGTATACAAACATAGAATACATTTTTAAAAAACGAGAAGAAGATGTGATGCCAAAAAATATCGACGTAATCATAGTAATATCGATTAGAGGCGGTATAGTACCAAATAGGATTCATTAGTATTGCACATACTTGCCAACCCTCCCGAATTTTCCGGGAAACTCCCGAAATTCAGCGCCTCTCCCCAAAACCTCCCGGGACAAATATTCTCCCGAAAATCTCCCGATTTTAAGCCGGAGCTGGAGGCCACGCCCCCTCCAGCTCCATGCGGACCTGAGTGAGGACAGCCTTTTTTCATGACGGGAGGACAACAGGGTGACAAGAACTAAATCATCCAGACTAGAGATAAATTGTATTATTATGTTTATTTTACCTAAAAATAAATATATTTATTAATTTAAAAAAAAAAAAACTAAATACATTTTTACTATATTTTGCTAAAAACATCAAAATTAATTGTATTTTTATTTGTATTTTTTTGTGACTCCTTATTACATCCAGCCATAGAATTATACATTAAAATAAACATATTTGAAATAATTGATTTTAAATGATCATAATTCATTTAAAATGACCATATTTAATTATTAAAATAATTGCTTGTTTATCAACAACTTTAGCATTTTATTCATTACATTTTGAAACTCTCAGAAGCCAAGTTATGTTATATTCCTTAATATTTATTTATGCAAGTTTGAAGTATCAATTATCCAAACACAGTTTTGTTTGCATATTTTCAGGATGTATATATATATATATATATATATATATATATATATATATATATATATATATATGTATGTGTGGGGAAAAAAAAAAAAATCACAAGACTATTTCATCTCTACAGGCCTGTTTCATGAGGGGGGGTTCCCTCAATCATCAGGAGATTTTAATGGGAGCATTCACATACCATGGTTTATATAGGGCACAGAGTGGGTGGGTACAGGCTGGTGTAGGGGCGTGGTGATTGGCTCATGTGTTACCTAGGAGGTGTTTCCGTCTGTGGCGGCATGTTGTTACAATTTCGCTGCGCTTGTTGAGGGATGACAGGTCTGGACGGTAAATAATAAACAGTTTTTCTTTCAAGCATAGGTTGCATCTTTTATTACCACTATTGTAAGGTGTGCTGGATGCGAGAATTTGCCATGTTATTGAATATTCAACATTATTGTCTTTGAGGTCCCAAATGTGTTTGCTGAGTTCTGTGGTATTCCGCAGGTTTTGGTTCCTGAAAGAAGCCTTGTGATTGTTCCATCTGGTTTTGAACTCCCCCTCGGTTAATCCTACATATGTGTCGGATGTGTTAATGTCCTTGCGTGTTACCTTAGATTGGTAGACAACTGATGTTTGTAAGCACCCCCCGTTGAGAGGGCAATCAGGTTTCTTTCGACAGTTGCAGTCTTTGTTGGTTTTGGAGTCGCTCTGTCCGGGGGCCGACGGCTCATTTGCAATTGTTTTGTTGTGGTTTGAGATAATTTGTCGTATATTGTTCATACAGCTGTAGCTCAATTTAATGTTGTTCTTGTTGAATACTTTTCTTAGGGTGTTGTTTTTGGGAAAGTGTTTGTCAATCAGATTGAGGAATTTGTGTCCAATGTTCGTTGAGACGTTTTTGCTGTATGGGGGGTTGTACCAGATGATGCCGCTTCGTTTTCTGTTCTTTTTTGGCTGGTTTCCTGGCGTGGGTTCATAGGTGAGGGTGAAATTGTATCCGCTTTCATCAAGGGCTTTTTGGTACGGGGGGGTTGCTTGGTCAAATTCAGCTTTGCTAGATGACAGCATCGATAGCCTTTTATTGATTCCGGTAGGTATTCTTTTCGTGGTGGTGGGTGGGTGGTTGCTGTCATGGTGCACGTATTGGAGTGTTGTGTTGGGTGTCGTGAATGGTTGGTAGCTGTTATTTCTCAGGTTGAAAGTGACGTCAAGGAAGATGACGGTTTGCTTGTTGGCTTCAATCGTGATCCGTAGGCCGTTCTCTTTGAAAATTTGGCATATGCGCTTCTTGGTATTCTCGCTGCTCCTTGGCGAGGCGCGACACACTGCCAGTCCGTCATCACGGTAAATATTTACCGAAGAAAGAAATCTTGTTAAATGTTGACAGCATAACTACCAAAATACAGAAGTATGTCCTTAATATTTTTGCAGTGCTATTTCTGTTGAAAAGTTCAAATGATTACATTAGAGATGTGATGTGCCACTTTTCAAGTGTCTGATGGCTTCAATTCATTTTCATGAATTTTTCATATTTTGAATTCTTTTGAAAGGCTTACAAAAAAACTACATTTGAATTGTAATTCCATGCTATTGACAGGACTATTAATTTTAATGAAGTTAGCTTACCATGTTTACAGTATGATAATTGTGATAGAAATGTGAATTTACATTTTAGAATTTTGATGACATGTTTTAAATTGGTTAAAATCCAATCTGCACTTTGTTAGAATATTTAACAAATTGGACCAAGCTATATTTCTAACAAAGACAAATCAGTATTTCTTCTAGATTTTCCAGAACAAAAATTTTAAAAGAATTTCAAAATACTTTGAAATAAGATTTAAATTTGATTCTACAGATTTTCTAGATTTGCCATGTATCATAACATGGAAATCTAGGAGAATGTGTTGTGGATGATTGTGGACTGGGAATTTTTTTTAATTTAATTTTTTTACACATTTTTATTAAAAAAAAAAAAAAAAGTTTTTCCGACGTATTACATTTTAGACGATTTCTCTTAGTTATTATTTCTCCGGCTGTAGAAAAGAGCCGCTCACAGGGCACAGAGGAGGCGTCAGTGCGACACAGTTGGCGTATCGGTCACGTGACCAAAACAGCTCATGATCGGTCACGTGACTTTCTAAAAGCGGTACGCGCACCGACACAGGGTTTCGCTCTATGAGCTCGACGCATGCGCCGATGCATCGGTGTTGCCGGACCCATCACTACTAATTAGTTACTATGGTAATCTGTCACAGCAGCTCAGGCGAGGCACCAAGCACTGGGTGGGGGAGCGTTTCCACAGAGTGTTTCCAGAGCGGCCAGCCTGCAATGCGGGTGTCAGGGACAGACGCGGAAGGAAATTTTTACAACAAAGTTCTAAAGCTTAGTGATACATCACATATATCAGATTGTAGGTGGGTTTTTTTTACCCTTAGCGTTCATATTTCGCTGTGTTTGTTGCATTTCGCTTGATTGTAAAATATGTGGATGGAGAAGGGGTGTGACGTTCATATGTTGTCAATATTCAGTGTTTTATCCTTCATAGTTAATATTGTAAATCCCACATTCTTTATTTTCTTTTACATTCTGGGTGTCTCATTCAGTGCATTTTTTTTTAAATGACATTACATTTTTAAGGCATCTAAAACTAATGTAAAGTATCAAAGAAGAGAAGAATAAGTGATTATTACATTTGAACAGAAGTGTAGATAGAACATGTTAAAACAGAAAATAAGCAGATATTAACAGTAAATGAACAAGTAGATTAATAATACATTTTTACAGCTTGTCTTTCATAATGTGTACAAAATAATAGGTGTATAAATGACACAATATGTTACTGCATAGACTAATTAGGAGTCTTTGTTTGTTTACTTACTACTAAAAGACAAATTGTCTAGTATGTTTACTGTTTTATTTAAGTACAAAATTGCAATAATAAACATATGTTTCATGTACACTAAGATTTTTTGTTAAAATAAAGCCAATAATGCAATTTTTTGTGGTCCCCTTTATTTACATTTTGGTACCGATACCAAAATATTGGTATCAAGACAATCCTATTAGATACCAAAAAGGTGCCTAGTGTTGTCCCATACTAATATTTTCGTACCGGTACCAAACATGTATTTCGATACTTTTCGGTACTTTTATAAATAAAGGGGACCACAAAAAATGGCATTATTGGCTATATTTTAACAAAAAATCTTAGGGTACATTAAACATATGTTTATTATTGCAATTTAGTCCTTAAATAAAATAGTGAACATACTAGACAACTTGTCTTTTAGTAGTAAGTAAACAAACAAAGACTCCTAATTAGTCTATGCAGTAACATATTGTGTCATTTATACACCTATTATTTTGTCTATATTATAAAGGACAAGTGGTAGAAAATGAATTGTTAATCTACTTGTTCATTTACTGTTAATATCTGCTTATTTTCTGTTTTAACATGTTCTATCTACACTTCTGTTAAAATGTAATAATCACTTATTCTTCTCTTCTTTGATACTTTACATTAGTTTTGGATGATACCACAAATTTGGGTATCAATCCGATACCAAGTCGTTACAGGATCATACATTGGTCATATTCAAAGTCCTCATGTGTCCAGGGACGTATTTCCTGAGTATATAAACATAGAATACATTTTTAAAAAACGAGAAGAAGATGTGATGCCAAAAAATATCGACGTAATCATAGTAATATCGATTAGAGGCGGTGTAGTACCAAATATGATTCATTAGTATTGCACATACTTGCCAACCCTCCCGAATTTTCCGGGAAACTCCCGAAATTCAGCGCCTCTCCCCAAAACCTCCCGGGACAAATATTCTCCCGAAAATCTCCCGATTTTCAGCCGGAGCTGGAAGCCACGCCCCCTCCAGCTCCATGCGGACCTGAGTGAGGACAGCCTTTTTTCATGACGGGAGGACAACAGGGTGACAAGAACTAAATCATCCAGACTAGAGATAAATTGTATTATTATGTTTATTTTACCTAAAAATAAATATATTTATTAATTTAAAAAAAAGAAAAAAAAAACTAAATACATTTTTACTATATTTTGCTAAAAACATCAAAATTAATTGTATTTTTATTTGTATTTTTTTGTGACTCCTTATTACATCCAGCCATAGAATTATAAATTAAAATAAACATGTTTGAAATAATTGATTTTAAATGATCATAATAATTCATTTAAAATGACCATATTTAATTATTAAAATAATTGCTTGTTTATCAACAACTTTAGCATTTTATTCATTACATTTTGAAACTCTCAGAAGCCAAGTTATGTTACATTCCTTAATATTTATTTATGCAAGTTTGAAGTATCAATTATCCAAACACAGTTTTGTTTGCATATTTTCAGGATGTAGATATATATATATATATATATATATATATATATATATATATATATATATATATATATATATATATATATATATGTATGTGTGGGGAAAAAAAAAAATCACAAGACTATTTCATCTCTACAGGCCTGTTTCATGAGGGGGGGTACCCTCAATCGTCAGGAGATTTTAATGGGAGCATTCACATACCATGGTTTATATAGGGCACAGAGTGGGTGGGTACAGGCTGGCCTAGGGGCGTGGTGATTGGCTCATGTGTTACCTAGGAGGTGTTTCCGTCTATGGCGGCATGTTATTACAATTTCGCTGCGCTTGTTGAGGGATGACAGGTCTGGACGGTAAATAATAAACAGTTTCTCTTTCAAGCATAGGTTGCATCTTTTATTACCACTATTGTAAGGTGTGCTGGATGCGAGAATTTGCCATGTTATTGAATATTCAACATTATTGTCTTTGAGGTCCCAAATGTGTTTGCTGAGTTCTGTGGTATTCCGCAGGTTTTGGTTCCTGAAAGAAGCCTTGTGATTGTTCCATCTGGTTTTGAACTCCCCCTCGGTTAATCCTACATATGTGTCGGATGTGTTAATGTCCTTGCGTGTTACCTTAGATTGGTAGACAACTGATGTTTGTAAGCACCCCCCGTTGAGAGGGCAATCAGGTTTCTTTCGACAGTTGCAGTCTTTGTTGGTTTTGGAGTCGCTCTGTCTGGGGGCCGACGGCTCATTTGCAATTGTTTTGTTGTGGTTTGAGATAATTTGTCGTATATTGTTCATACAGCTGTAGCTCAATTTAATGTTGTTCTTGTTGAATACTTTTCTTAGGGTGTTGTCTTTGGGAAAGTGTTTGTCAATCAGATTGAGGAATTTGTGTCCAATGTTAGTTGAGACGTTTTTGCTGTATGGGGGGTTGTACCAGATGATGCCGTTTCGTTTTCTGTTCTTTTTTGGCTGGTTTCCTGGCGTGGGTTCATAGGTGAGGGTGAAATTGTATCCGCTTTCATCAAGGGCTTTTTGGTACGGGGGGGTTGCTTGGTCAAATTCAGCTTTGCTAGATGACAGCATCGATAGCCTTTTATTGATTCCGGTAGGTATTCTTTTCGTGGTGGTGGGTGGGTGGTTGCTGTCATGGTGCACGTATTGGAGTGTTGTGTTGGGTTTCGTGAATGGTTGGTAGCTGTTATTTCTCAGGTTGAAAGTGACGTCAAGGAAGATGACATTTTGCTTGTTGGCTTCAATCGTGATCCGTAGGCCGTTCTCTTTGAAAATTTGGCATATGCGCTTCTTGGTATTCTCGCTGCTCCTTGGCGAGGCGCGACACACTGCCAGTCCGTCATCACGGTAAATATTTACCGTGATGACGGACTGGCAGTGTGTCGCGCCTCCACAACAAAACAATTGCAAATGAGCCGTCGACCCCCAGTCAGAACGACTCCAAAACCAACAAAGCATGTAACTGTCGAAAGAAACCTGATTGCCCTCTCAACGGGGGGTGCTTACAAACATCAGTTGTCTACCAATCTAAGGTAATACGCAAGGACATTAACACATCCGACACATATGTAGGATTAACCGAGGGTGAATTCAAAACCAGATGGAACAACCACAAGGCTTCTTTCAGGAACAAAAACCTGCGAAATACCACAGAACTCAGCAAACACATTTGGGACCTCAAAGACAATAATGTTGAATATTCAATAACATGGCAAATTCTTGCATCCAGCACACCTTACAATAGTGGTAATAAAAGATGCAACCTATGCTTGAAAGAGAAACTGTTTATTATTTACCGTCCAGACCTGTCATCCCTCAACAAGCGCAGCGAAATTGTAACAACATGCCGCCACAGACGGAAACACCTTCTAGGTAACACATGAGCCAATCACCACGCCCCTACGCCAGCCTGTACCCACCCACTCTGTGCCCTATATAAACCATGGTATGTGAATGCTCCCATTAAAATCTCCTGACGATTGAGGGTACCCCCCCTCATGAAACAGGCCTGTAGAGATGAAATAGTCTTGTGATTTTTTTTCCCCACACATACATATATTGCGCTCTACTACGGTATCGAGCACTATTTTTTGGATAACCTTATTAAGACATATATATATATTAGAGATGCGCGGTTTGCGGGCACAACCGCAGAGTCCGCGGATTATCCGCGGATCGGGCGGATGAAATTAAAAAAAATTAGATTTTATCCGCGGGTCGGGTCGGGCGGTTGAAATAAAAAAAAATTAGATTTTAAATAGATTCAGGCGGGTGGCAGTTAAACCAATTGGGAAATATATATACATAGTTAAATGTTGTTACCCACATACGAAAAACGAGCAGGCACCTGCAGCATATGCCACAACAGAAGAAGAAAAAAAAAAGAGATGGACACTTTTACGGAGCGGAGAAAGGACGCCTCGCCGGGGTCCGGGACCGAGGCCCCTTCCCCCGAGAGGGCCCCACCGGGAGCCGTAGCTGAGGCGATCCGCGAGAAGGGCCCGACGCACGTCCAGGGTCACCACCGCGCCCACCGCACCGACACCCCGCCTCGTCCGCCTTCGCCGCGGCCGGCGTCACGCGCAGCAGGTAAGCAGCTTACCTGCCCGCCACCCCCGTGGCCGGGAGCTCGTAACAGGGGTCACTCCGCGCGCTCCGCCCGCGCAGCTTACCTGCCCGCCACCCCTGTTGCCGGGGGCGCGTAACAGGGGTCACTCCGCGCGCAGTGCGCTCACGAAAGGGGTGGGGCTCACCCTGGTTGATATAGACAGCAGGACGGTGGCCATGGACGTCGGAACCCGCTAAGGAGTGTGTAACAACCCACCTGCCGAAATCAACTAGCCCTGAAAATGGATGGCGCTGAAGCGTCGGGCCCATACCCGGCCGTCGCCGGCAGCGAGACGCGCTTGGAGGTGCGCTCAGCGCGGCTCCCATATGATTGCGCACTGGTGTGTGTCTGGGTCGTGACAGCGTGGCACGCGAATGTCTGTGCTGCATTGGATCAGTCTCCTTTCTTTAACAGGCAAAAGCTTTATAACCTCACTAATGCCTTGCATCGTCTATATTAGATATATAACAACGGGCGGGTGCGGTTCTGATCAAATGTTACATCGATGGTTGACAACTTTCTGATGCGGTTGCGGATGAAATAATTGCCTATCCGCGCATCTCTAATATATATATATATATATATATATATATATATATGTGTATGAAATACTTGACTTGGTGAATTCTAGCTGTCAATATACTCCTCCCCTCTTAACCACGCCCCGCCCCAACCCCGACCACGCCCCCACCTCCCGAAATCGGAGGTCTCAAGGTTGGCAAGTATGGTATTGCAGTACTATACTAATACCGACAACCCCAGAGGTGCCACAAATATTTTTTTTTGCTAAGTTCTACCCGTTTTAATGAGGAAGCAATGATCTGCCAGTCCTTTCACTTGACACGTAGACACGATTTAATGTCCCAGACTTCCTGTTAATCAGCCACTAGGAATGGGCGCATGCCATCCAACGTGGCTCATGTATAGATGAAATGTACGCTTGAATCCTAATCCCCTCTCACGCTAATGGGGATCATTAATGTCATAAAAGTCAATTAGGAATTACCATCTTCTTATATAATGACCTACTTGGATGAGTCTGCAGGAGAAGTCCAATTGGAGCACATGTTTGGTTTTTCCGCTCACTGTGGTCCTTTCTCTCTTTAAAAAAAAAAAAAAAAAATCAAACAGGTGTGGCGTGGGGCTCTCGCCCGCATGAGGTGTCGCCGGATGAGGGCCATTTACGCCATCATGGGATGCTTTAAACGCTACAAGGTCAAGGCCCACTTCTGGGAAGTCGAGCAGAGGTTCGCCAATGTGAGGAACATGGCCGACTACGGGAAGAGCGTGGAGTGGCCGACTCCGCCCGCTGCTCTGACCGGGTTTCACGCCATCACCGTCACGCTGCATCGCAGGTCTGATTCCATTGGGGGGGGGGGAAAACATCGTTATGCTCCAGGCTTGGATGGATTCCCTGGTCCCTGTGTTGGTTTCAGGTGGTGGGCGAGGCAGACGGTGAAGAAGATCCCACCGTCTGACATGCTGGAGATTCGCGCCAAAGTGGCTGCTCTCACTGCTCTTGGCGGCGAGAGAAAAGACTGCGGCTTGATCCGAGCCTGGGAGAGAGACTACCTGGCCAATGTAAGGATCACACCAATCTGGCGCCCTAGGCAAGATTTTAGGTGGCGCCCCCCCACATCGGCAGTGAAGTGTATATACTCACAAGAAACTGAATAGCTTTGTCTTTGACCTTTTTTTTTTTACTTACAACTATACCTAATATATAAAGGGGTGGAAAAGTGACTATTACCTGCAGGGCAAACATTAGCTAACCAGAAGGCAATAATGTAAACAAAAAACACCTGCTTAAAAGATCTAATACAAATGTCCCTGAGGAATGTAAGGTGGGAGTACTGTAATTACCTAACGTTACATTATTATTTTCCATAACAATTTAGCCCCCTCCACAATATTAACCCGACGTTAAAACAGAACTAGCTATTTATTGATTAGCAATTGCCGAATCATGTAACATTAGCTTAATGCTAAAAAGCCAGCTACTATCACATTCTGTAACAGACAAATAATTTCATGTAGGCTAACGTTACCTACCTGCTACCTCTGTCTTTTCTTGTTTCTCCTCCTCTTCTTTTCTCTTTTTTCTTCCCTGGGCACCTGACAGTTTTGGCATCTTGTGTTGATTTTTTGATGTGGTGACGTCCAAAAAGAGTCATGATACGGGAAGGGAGGGGGCGCACTGTGCGGGGGGGGGGGCGTAATGTTGTAACAAATAATATTTCTATTAAATAGGCTTTACTTTGCATTTTAATTAACGTGGGATTATTTTTTGTATTTAGAAATAATATTACAAACTTTTTTTTTTCCTCCAACATTTGTGGCACTGGCGTGGCGCCCCCTGATGGACGGCGCCCTTAGCATTTGCCTATACGGCCTATGCCACGGGCCGGCCCTGGATCACACTACCTGTTAAAGTACTGCCTCTCTCAAAAGTGACGCATTTTCTTACTTGCATCAGGAATTTGTGACCTGGTAAAGAAGCATACCTGCCAACTACTCCGGTTTTCCCGTAATTAGTACGGTTTTCATCAACCTATTCCGGGTTACGGTTGCAGTGATAAAAAATAAGTTTTTTCATTAATTAAAAAAAACTTTTTTTAAAAAAAGTTTTATTCACGAAATCGCGTAACAACAATGACAATCGACACTGCTTCCCGTAACTTCCTATCGAGCCATTCCGAATGCCATGCGCGAGGCTATTTATAGCACCGCTGCCAAGCACGAGGCACCTGTTGCCCATTGTTTCCAAACGAGCAAACGATCATGGAATCCATCCATCCATCCATCCATCCATCCATCTTCTTCCGCTTATCCGAGGTCGGGTCGCGGGGGCAGCAGCCTAAGCAGGGAAGCCCAGACTTCCCTCTCCCCAGCCACTTCGTCCAGCTCTTCCTGTGGGACCCCGAGGCGTTCCCAGGCCAGCCGGGAGACATAGTCTTCCCAACGTGTCCTGGGTCTTCCCCGTGGCCTCCTACCGGTCGGACGTGCCCTAAACACCTCCCTAGGGAGGCGTTCGGGTGGCATCCTGACCAGATGCCCGAACCACCTCATCTGGCTCCTCTCCATGTGGAGGAGCAGCGGTTTTACTTTGAGCTCCCCCCGGATGGCAGAGCTTCTCACCCTATCTCTAAGGGAGAGCCCCGCCACCCGGCGGAGGAAACTCATTTCGGCCGCTTGTACCCGTGATCTTGTCCTTTCGGTCATAACCCAAAGCTCATGACCATAGGTGAGGATGGGAACGTAGATCGACCGGTAAATTGAGAGCTTTGCCTTTCGGCTCAGCTCCTTCTTCACCACAACGGATCGATACAGCGTCCGCATTACTGAAGACGCCGCACCGATCCGCCTGTCGATCTCACGATCCACTCTTCCAT